>NW_026592776.1:5462593-5561431 GCF_907164565.1 Psammomys obesus | reverse complement strand
TCTTCTTCTTCTTCTTCTTCTTCTTCTTCTTCTTCTTCTTCTTCTTCCCCTCCTCTACCTACCTATCCCCCAAACACCAAGTAATAGCATGACCTATGGGTAGATGATAAAGGTGGCACATAAAGCAGATGTGGGCCTAAAATGGAGGAAATTCTGTCCGAAACATCTTTGTTGTTTAAACAACTAATTGGTGATCTTAGCTCTGAGGTTCCACTACTATACTGATTTTTGTCATTTTAATTTTTGAATCAGGGACTCGTGTAGCTCAGGCTGGCCTGAAACATGCTGTATAGCCTAGGATGACTTCAAACATCTAATTCTCCTGCCTTTTCCTTCCAAGTCCTCAGATTACAGATGTTAAGCCATCACACCCAATCAGTGCGGCACTGGGAACTGAAGTCAGGGTTTCCTGCATTCTAGACAAGCACTTTACCAACTATATCACAGCCATCCCCTCTACTGTTCTTTTCAGTTATGACTTTCATCATTTAACACATTGGAGTTTTCTTTTATTTAGCTGCCAGAAAAGCGCCCCACATTTCAGCAGCTCCTATCTGCCATCGAACCACTTCGGGAACAAGAGAAGCCATGAAGAAAAATTTCAGAATGGTGATGGAAATGAGTACAAATATGGGTCAACAATCTCATTGTTTTTAAGGGATGTAGAAAGACACAATGTAATTTAGCTAGTTCTTAATAATGTTCTATTTGTTGTTTATCTGTTATATTATCTACAAAAAAAGCAAGGTAGAAAACAAAGACAATTCTTTGAAATGTAGGGCAAATTGGTAATTTTGTTTGTGCTGCTTTTAATGTCCTACTTCCCACCCTATGTTAGAAGTTTGTTTTTAGATTTCAATTTACAAAAGATGTGTACTATGCATGAAGATGGAGAAGAACTGAAAAGATGATTTGTTGGGAATCCACTTTTTTCTGTTGCCACTAGTGTGATAATTAAATATCCTTTCAAGAATAGAAATGTGTAGGTTTGCCTCCATGTGGGAAATGTCTCAGATATTTGAATTCTTGGTGTCCAGTTTGTGGCACTGTTTGGGGGAGATTTAGGAGGTGTGGCCTTGATGGAGGAAATAAGTCAGTGGGGACAGGCTTTGAGAGCTTAAGGCCTTGCCCTACTTGTAGTTCAAGATATGAGCTTTCAGAAGTTCAAGGAGTATCATGGTGGTTAAGAATGCTAGTTGTTCTTCCAGAGGGCCCACGTTCAATTCCCATCGCCCACACAGTGGCTTACAGCTATCAATAAATCCAGTTCTACAGTATCTGATGTCCTCTTCTGACCTCTGTAGGCACTTCATAGACACATTCATACAGGTACACATTAGCACACCAACTTATATGCAGGCAAAAAAAAAAAAAAATGATGTAAGCTCTCAGCATTCTGCTCTATCTGGAATGCCTGCACGCTGCCACTGCCTTCCCATTTTGAACTCTGACCCTCTGGAACCGTAAGCCAAAATAAAGTCTTCCTTCTAAATGTTGCCTTGGTCATAATCTTTTATCACATAACAGAAAAGCAACTAATGCAATGTATAAATGATCTCAAAGTTTTACATGTGTGAGAACCAAATGGAGAAAACAGAGTCCTAAGAACCACCTTAGAAATTTTGACGAAGCAGGTCTGTGTGCAACCCATGAGTTGGCATTTTACTTAAGCTCTCATGCGTGAGGAATTGCCCGAGAGTACCTCCTTATGTGTCAGGGCACTAATACATGCTCCATAACTCTATCTGAATGGTACAATTTCTGCTCCATCTCCAGAATGATACAATGGCACTTCATGTGTCATCATGCACTGTGATATAAAATAATAATATTGAACAATGTGTTGAATGATCGTGTTGAATGATCATATTGAATAATGTGTTCCATGTTTCACACAGAGCACAATTTACTGTAAAAGATGCTCAGGTGGAAATTAATACCTTTTTCCTTCACATTAACCTTCACCATTATCAATCACCATTCAATGAGACTGTGGTCTTACTAGAATTAAGACAATCTTAATTTCTAATGATGTCAAATATTTAAGTTAGAGGTTTTAGGGCTTTTGACTCACTTGAAAGATAGTTGAAGTTTCTACTTCTACCTTATATCTTAACATAGATACAAAATAGTATTTTAAGTTTTTTTATAATTTTTATTTTATGATTATGTATGTGTATCATATGAGTACAGTACCCATGGAGGCCAGAAGAGGGAGTAAAATCATCTGGAACTGCAGTTAGATATGATTGTGAGCCACCATATGGGTGCTGCAAATCATATCTGGTCCTCTAGATGAGCAGCCAGCACTCTTTTTTGTTCTTGTTTATTTTTATTTTTATTTTTTTATATTAATTACAGTTTGTTCATTTTGTATTTCAGCTGTAGCCCTCTCCCTCATTCCTACTCAATCCCACCCTCCCGCCCTCATCTCCTCCCATGCCACTTCCCAAGTCCACTGATAGGGGAGGTCCTCCACCCTTTCCATCTGACCCTAGCTTATCAAGTCTCATGAGGACTGGCTGCATTGTCTTCCTCTGTGGCCTGGCAAGGCTGCTTCCCCATCAGGAGGATATGAGCAGCCAGCACCCTTAAGCACTGATATTCTTCCTTTTACTCACACTGCCCATTTCTTTACCTACCAGCAAACACAAATGTCCCCTTGCTTATTTGTTTCTTGACATTTACTTAATGATTTTGTTATTTCAGCAGAGAATTAATAGGATAATGGTATTCTATTTTTAACAGAGGTATACAAATTTCCATGCATAATGAATGAATAATGAAATGTTACTTTAAAAATAATTACTAAGACATCTAGACAGTCATTCCTTTATTTACTGTTTTCTGGGTTCCAAGTTTGTTCCTACTCAAGGGGAAAAAAAAGGATCAAGTAACAAAATCCTTTTGAACAAATTTTTTTAAGGATTTTATTTTTTTTATTTTTTTAACTTTTATTAATTTCATTTTATTCAGTTTGTATTCCTCCATAAGCCCCTCCCTCCTCTCCTCCTAATCCCACCTTCCCACCCCCTTCTTCATGCATGCCCTTCCCCAAGTCCACTGATAGGGAAGGTCCCCCTCTCCTTCCTTCTGATCTTAGTCTATCAGACCTCATCAGGAGTGGCTGCATTGTCATCTTCTGTGGCCTGGTAAGGCTGCTCCCCCTCTGAGGTAGGTGATCAAAGAACAGGCCAATCAGATTATGTCAGAGGCAGTCCCTATTCCCATTACTATGTAACCCACTTGTACACTGAACTGCCATGGGCTACATCTGTGCAGAGGTTCTAGGTTATCTCCATGCATGATACTTGGTTGGAGTCTGAGTCTCTGGAAAGAACCCTGTGCTCAAATTTTCTGGTTCTGTTGCTCTCCTTGTGGAGTTCCTGTCTTCTCCAGATCTTACTATTTCCCACTACTTTCTTAAGATTCCGTGCACTCTGCCCAACAGTTGGCCATAAGTCTCAGCATCTGCTTTGATAGTCTGCAGGGCAGAGCCTTTCAGAGGCCCTCTGTGGCAGGTTCCTAACTTGTCTCCTGTTTTCTTCTTCTTCTGATGTCCATCCTCTTTGCCTGTCGGGATGGGGATTGAGCATTTTAGTCAGGGTCCTCTCTCTTGATTCGTTTCTTTAGATGTACAGATTTTGGTAGGTTTATCCTATATTATATGTCTATATGAGTGGGTATATACCATGTGTGTCTTTCTGCTTCTGGGATAGCTCTCTCAGGATGATCCTTTCCATTGAACAAAATCTTATTCAAAAGGTCCAGTCAGACTTTCCTGCTCTGGGCTTTTGTACAGCAGGGACTATATCACATATGCTTTTTTTTTTTCTTTTAAAAATTATTTTATTTTATGTGTGTGAGTGTTTGCTACATGAATGTCTGCTTACCACGTGCGTGTCTGGTGCCTGTGGAGGCTAGAAGAGGTTCTTGGATCCCTATGAACTAGAATTATAGACAGTTAGAAGCTGCCATTTAGATGGTAGGAACTGAACCCAGGTCTTCTTCCAGAGTGGTAAGTGCGTTTAACCACCGAGCCATCTTTCTAGCCCCTGTTCCATAGAAATTGTAGCCTTTATTTCTACCCCTCTGTTGAGATTATCACCTTCCTTGTCTTTATTTCTTATATATGTGATTTTTTAAATGTCATCTGTTTGTAAAAAAAATAATATTAATAATGCATACTGTTAAAGAGGCACACAAAAGAACTGTTTGCTGTGAAATGAAACCAAGGCCTTACTTAGAAGCTTGATTTCAAAACTCAGGCCAAACTGTAATGGTGAATGTGACAGTAGTTGGTTGGAGCAAGCATCCCCCAAAGTTCTACAATGTAACTGAGGAATTTGATTGTACATTTTTTTTTTGTTTTTGTTTAAATTATCAGTCCAAGAATCCATGAGATGTGGCTACAGGAAGTCCCTCGACTTCCCAAAAGCCAGCCATACTCCCTAGAGGAGGATGGCCAAGTCCACACCCTGAGTCCATACTGGGGAGGGGACAACATTGCTTCTATGTAAATTATGTACTGTTAAAAAATTAAGTTAAATCTTCTGCCTTAATACTTCTTTACTTTTATTTTCAATTTTTAAATGGTCAGCCAACGTGGCCCTCTTTTTTTTTTTCCCCCAACTTGATGTATTAAGGCTTTGATCTCCTTGGGAGCAGGTTGAAGTTTGCCTGTACACTGACTTGAGACCATTTAATAAAAGTGCACACCTTAAAAAAACAAAAACAAGCAAACAAACAAACAACCCTCAAGTCAAACAAGAATTTAAGTCAATGCTAGAGGTCTAAAGATCTGTGAGAAAATCAGTACACTTACGACAGCCAGAGACAGATAATAATACTTATGCTATTTTGAAACATGCATAATGATTTAAGTGCCACTTAACTGTGTATTGGATACTGAGTCTATGGGCTACATCTGAGCCAGGGTTTTAGGTCTTCTTCGTGCACTGTCATTGCTTGAAGTATCAGTCTCTGCAGGGTCCCCAGGGCTCAGTTTTTATGGCTATGTTAGTCTCCTTTTGGAGCTCCTATTCCCTCCAGGTCTTTCTATCTTCTCCCTCTTCCATAAGATTCCCTGCATTTTGTCCAAAATTTGGCTATGGGTCTCAGCCTCTGCTTTGATTTCTCTCTCAGTAGAGTCTTTCAGAGGTCCTCTGTGGTAGGCTCCTGTCCTGTTCCTTGCCATCTCCTGCTTCCAATGTCTATCGTGCTTGTCCTTCTGAATGAGGATTGAGCTTCTTCCCTAGGGTCTACCTTGTTGTTTAGATTCTTTGGGAGTATAGATTTTAATATGTCTATCCTATATTATGTGGCTAATATCCACTTATGAGTGAGTGTAAATCATGTGTGTCTTTCTGCTTCTCGGTTTCCTCACTCAGGATGATCTTTTCTAGTTCTCACTATTTGCCTGCAAATTTCGTGATTTCTTTGTTTTTAATAGCTGAGTAGTATTCCATTGTGTAAAAGTACCACAATTTCTGTATCCATTCCTCAGTTGAGGGACATCTGGGTTGTTTCCAGGTTCTGGCTATTATGAATAAAGTTGCTACGAACATGGTTGAGCAAATGTCCTTGTTATATACTTGAGCATTTTTGGATATGTGCCTAGTAGTATTATAGCTGGATCTTGAGGTAGTACTATGACTAATTTTCTGAGAAAGTGCCAGATTTATTTCCACAGTAGTTGTACAAGTTTACATTCCCACCAGCAATGGAGGAGGGTTTCCCTTTCTCCACAACCACTCTAGCATGTATTGTCACTTGAGTTTTTTATCTTAGCCATTCTGATGGGTGTAAGGAAAAATCTCAGGGTTCTTTTGATTTGTATCTCCCTGATGACTAAGGACATTGAACATTTCTCTAAGTGTTTCTCTGCCATTTGATATTACTTTGTTGAGAATTCTCTGTTTAACTCTGTACCTCACTTTTTAAATTGGATTACTTGGTTTGTTGGTATTTAACTTCTTATAGTTCTTTATATATTCTTTATAAAGTTCTTTATATTAGCCTTCTGTCAGATATAGGGTTGGTCAAGATCCTTTCTCAATCTATAGACTGTTCTTTTGTTCTGACAACAATGTCCTTCGACCTGGCTCAGATGTATCTCATAGACTCAGTATCCAAGTGGGGTCCCTACTAAGGGGAGTGGGGACTTTCTCTGACATGAATTCAGTGGCAGGTTCTCTGATAACCTCCCCCTGGGAATACAGCCTTGCCAGGCCACAGAGGAAGACAATGCAACCAGTCCTGATGAAACCTGATAGGCTAGGTTCAATCAGAAAGGGAGAAGGACCTCCCCTATCAGTGGACCAGGGAAGGGACATAAGGGGAGAAGAGGGAAGGAGAGTGGGATTGGGAAGAGGTGAGGAAGGTGGCCATAGCTAGGATACAAATTGAACAAATTGTAAAAAAAAAAAATAATAATAAAAAGAAAAAAAAACTGGTTTGCAGCAGTTTAATTTTTGACACAAGTCAAAGGGTCTAGAAATTTTGTATTAAAAGTGTTTAATAAAGGAAAAGATTCCAACATGGTAGATTTAGAAAGTTGAGTTTCTCAGTTTCAAAAGTGACTTGGGAGTGAGTATATTAGGAAGACTGACTTAGCTTAAGCTAGGTCTTACCTTTTTAAAAAATGTTTTTTGAGATTATAGTTACATCATTTCCTCTCTTCCCCTTCCTTCCTCCAAATCCTCCCATGTATCCCTTGCTCTCTTTCAAATTCATAGCCTTTTCCCTTGTGTGTGTGTGTGTGTTTATCCTAAGTATAAATACAACCCGCTCAGTCTATATAATGTTGCTTGCATGTATATTTTCAGGGACGAGCATTTGGTATTGAAAAACTAAGTGGTATAACCTTCTATGGGGAAGACTATTTCTTCTGTTCTCAGCATTTCTTAGTTGCCTATAGTTTTTTTTTCTAGGGCTGAAGCGTCATGAACATTCCCCTTCCATGTTAGCATTGAACATCAATGGTGGTGCCATACTTGTTCAGGTCATGTTGTTGAGACTTCATTGTTGTCGTTTCTGACATTTCTAGACGACACAATCTCACAGCAAAGTCCCTGTTCCTCTGGCTCTTACAGTATTTTCTCCCTCTTTTCTGCAATGGTCCCTGACCCTAAGGCCATACCTTTACCTAAATAGAAACAAGTGGATCTCAAACAAGGGAGAATAAGTTATTGAGAAACAGCAGGAAAGAGTAAATTGGCACCTGTTCTTTCTAGCCCAATTACCCTCATATTAACTCCCCTGCTTATGAAATAATTTCATTCCCAGGAAAGAAATACTTTATATTCCATAAGCAAATAACCTTTGGATCTCTGAACTCTAATTGCTCTTTTACATGTACATCTTTGCTTCCTTATAGCCCATGGGTCATCAATGTTTGCCTGCAAAAGGCTTAGTGGGCCATTGCTTCTCTAAGTCAACTCCTCAGCCAATCTTTGTAACACAAAAGCAGCCCTAGATAATATGAAAATTAATGGGCATGGCTGTGTAGCAATAAAGCTTCATTTATGGACAATGAAATTTGAATTTCAGATCTTTTTCATGCATTGTGAAATATTGTACTTTTCTCCCAACCAGTAAAAAAATACAATACACATTTTTTTTTTCAAGACAAGATTTTTCTGTGTAGCATTGGCTGCCCTAGACTTGCTTTGTAGACCAGGCTGGCCTTGAACTCACAGATATCTGCCTGTCTCTACATCCCCGAGTGCTGGGATGACAGGTATGCTCTACTGCACTATAATATTCATTTTTAACTCAAGAGGGTGGGCATAATTTGGCCCATGGATCACATGGGATGGGAGATTATCAACTCTCATCTTATGTCCAAATACAGGACCATCTTTGTTCAAGCTTCTATACTCTCAGACGCTGTTACTGCATATGAGAAGGACCACACACTCACTTGGTGAACAAAATGAAGACTGACCTGGGAATAAATTAAGTTGGGGTGAGAGAAGATTTTTTTTAATGTCCATGTTGAAGTTGGAGATTGTGTCATGTGTCTATGGGTCCTTTACCATGGACAGAGAGGCTCTTTTGAAGGTGTTAAGTGATAAAATTGGTTCTTATGAAGGTTTTCTTTTTGTACTATGTTGAACTAGGAGACAGATTGAGAACTTTAAAAAGTGAATATGCTAATTATAAGGCGTATATTTATTTATCTATTTTTCATTTTTTAAGACGGAATTTCTCTGTGTAGCTTTGGCTGTCCTGGAACTTTCTCTGTAGACCAGGCTGGCCTCAAAATCACAGAGATCCACCTACAAGGGTTGTTTAAATACTAGCTCTCAGAAGATCTTCTTGTTGTGTTAGAGAAGATAGGACATACACAAGATAAAAGGGTATCAATGAAATGAGAATGTAAATGAGGGAGAAATGCAATTCTTGGTTGCCCCAGAAGCAAGATAGTAAGGCAGATGATGATATGGAAGCTTGATCAGAAGGGCTTGGCTCTCATGCAAAAGGCACTATTTCTTTGCTACCTTTGTATTATATAAATTCAAAAATATTAAATAGCTTCAAATAACTCAGCCTGATTTTTATAAATGGTGACCCAGCTTTACCATGATACTATCAACTCTATTAAGTACAAACTCACTCTAACATTATACTGGTCTCCATATAATATGTTGAACGTGTGAAATTATTTAATATAGTTTTAATCAGTCTTTGGGTATATGGTACTGTTATATCCAATAATGATATGCTTTTGCTTCCTAACCTGTCAGTGTATACAATCTGAGCACAAATCTTTTGAAGTGATTTTATAATTCCTTGGTCCAAGATGACAACTTTGTTGATAGAAAAAAAGCCAGAAATAATAGACACCAAAGCACACAGAACACCAGAGGAGAGTACAAATCTAATAAGTATTTATTGAGGTCTGCTTTGTGTTCACCATTGCTCAGACCCTGTGAAAGAATACAAACAATTTCAAAGACTGGGCACCCATTCCTCAGGGTCGACATTCAGATGGAATTTTCCTTCATTCCACAGTTAGAGGATAATGGAAGCAAGTTTCTATCAGGCATGTTCCGGGTTCATGGAGTTTCCTGTGCTAGTTGTATATTATTAGGAATGTTGACCAAGCAGTTTGAGAGAGAAAAGTTGGTGTTCTCTACCTGATGCCTGGCTTCTTTACCCTTTGAAGCTGTAATACTAAAGAAGGGACAGTCCATTTCAAGTATTACTGTGAACAAAATACTTGAAATTACATTTCAAGTATTACTATGAAGTGGGTTAATGCAGAAGTCACAGAACATGATGCAGGCCATCTGTCACACATGGAATAAATTGAACAGCAAGCACCATTCTCAGCCTCAGCAGTTCTATCAGCTGACACCACAGATGTCATACCAAATCCAACCCTTGCTTCTAAGATACATTGTTTCATCTGCCAGTTACCCAACGCTTTCTCCATTTACATTATCTCTGGACAGACTGTGAGGCCAAAGGCACATTTCCCTCTTTGACTCTAAGATGAACATCTCTATTAATAAACAAAAAAGATATCAAGTACCAAGGCAGAAATAAATACTGAAAGCAATGTCAGTGAAGATGCCCACTCAAGTCAGATCCTCTTTGGACAACTTTTACTGAATAGATCATAGTTTTGATAATCTAATGACATGTATATAATCTTATATTTGGAGTAGTATAAAGTTAACATTTGCATAAAGTAAAATGACAAGTGTTTTTCTAAAATGATGTCTGAATATCATCACTGTTTTGGAATCCTGCATTACTTTCTCCTTTACCAATGTCCACGGAGTCATAAGGATTCTCTTCTCTTTTTGTTTCATTTTTCCTGTTAAATAAAGCAAAGTTACCTTAATAAAGTGATGTTAGAAAGACACTTACACTAACCCAATAGATGACTATCAAAAAGTTTGATGGCATCCTGGGCTAAGGATGCTGAGCTGAAAAAAAAAATGGGAACTTTCATAAATGAGTGCTATGTGTATACATTAATTTTGTCCCAATGAGAACAATTTAGAAGTGTCGATTAAAATTAGAAGTCATGTGGATTTTAACCTAGCCTTTCACTTTCTAGCATTTATCTTGCATCTGCATTAGAATGCACAGGAAATTGCCTGTACGAAATCATTGTTGTTTTTTTTTAAAATAGACACAAGCATTTGTTAACCATGGAGAACATTGCTACTAAATGGAAAACTACATTACCAGGAAAAAAAGGAAGTGCTTTGCGCAGCCAATCAGGAAGGATCTCTAAAACATATTGTGTGGGAAGAAAAAAAAAAAAAAGAAAAAAAAATCTGGAAATACCTCCAAAACATACTAGGCAAGAAATAAAAGTATGTAGTATATAGTTCATAAACATTAAAAACTGATAACTTTGGATGAAAGGCAACTCAAAAACAAAGAATGGCAAAGGAATCCTATGACCCCTTTGTATTTTGACAATTTTAACCATGTGACTGCACCACCTAGAAAATGTTTTCTGAGCATCTGCATATGTGTGTATATGTTCATGTGTGTAAGTGGGGGTGCACGTGTGCTACTGTGCACATGTGGAGATCAGACAACAACCTCTAGTGTTGACTCTCAACCCCAACTGTGATTGAGATGGGGTCTCTGTTGTTTCTCTGCTGTGTACGCCAGGCTAACGGGCCTGCCAACGTCTAGGGCTTTTTCTGCCTCTGCCTTGAATCAACCTAGCATTCCTGCCCCTGGTTTTCAGATTTGCTATGCGGATTCAAACTCAGGTCCTCATACTTGTATGGTAGGTGATTTTACCTATCCTCACGGCCTTACTTTTTAAAAGTAGGTTATTTGGTAGAATTGAAAAAAAAAATCTCAATTAAATAAAATAGACTAATTCATGTAAAGATTCATCTGAGAGTATTTTAGTATGAACTAAAATGATAAGGATTTTGAGTCACCCAAAAAGAAAGCCCATCTTAGGACTCATTCTCAGGTGACAGTAGAGTTCAAACTCCTCATCAGCTCCTCCTCCTCTATGTTTGAAGCAAGGCTCATCAGTGAGGACAATCCCTTACAGAGTTTGCAGTCCCGATGTGACACTGTGGATACAATGCACTTTACTAGAGCATGCCAATAAACCCCAGGCTGCACATCTAGTATGTGAGCTTAGGAGGGTTAAGAACTGATAAAATTTGGCTTGTTTCGAAGAGATACATTAGAATACTTAGGGATAATTGTCCACATAAGTAATTGGCCTATGTATATACAGTGCTATTTATTGCCACTTTTTCCAATTCATGCTTTCTAAAAGACAGAAGGAAAGGACACTTACTTCTTTCGATCTTTGATCCCAGAGATGATCAGGATAAAAATGCCAACCACTACAATTCCCATCACAACGCCAAAAACAATCAGCCATACGGTGACAGGAGGCTGGTAAGGTGGTTCAAGTGTTGGGTGAATCCCCAGAAACTCCAGGCTGTTATCATCCAGCCTGAAAATATCATTGATGCGGCCCCGAGACATCCTATTTTTAAAAGAAAAATGTATTAAAGAGAATGCTTAGACCAAATAAAATTCTGCTAGTTATTTCCTCCTTAATGCCATGGTTCCCAAAAAGATTTAATAAGACTTATCATAAGAATGTACAGTTAGAACTTTGTGCAGCGGTCCATGTCTGTAAAGCCAGTACTCTCGAAGCAAAGGAGAAAGGATTACACGAATCTGAGGTCAACTAGCTCTGCATAGCAAGCTCTAGGACAGCCAGGGGAACATATCAAGACAGTGTCTTTAAAAAAAAGCCACAGAAATATACATCTAAAATAACAATAAAATTGATGTAGATAGGGCCAATGGAAAGATGCATTTTAACAGTTATGACCCTTTCATACCTGGTAATCTGAATTAGGTCTATCAACAACCTTATTCGAAGTTTGAGTTAGAAATTTAGAAATGGGGTAGGGTGGAGAAATGGCTCAATGGTTAAGAGATTGGTATTGCTCTTCCAAAAGACCTAGGTTTGGTCCCTAATATCCACATTGGGCAGCTCATGAGTGCCTATAACTTCAGTTCCAAGGGATCTGACACCCTGTTCTTGCCTCCACAGGCACTGCATACATGTAATACACGTGCAAACATGCAGGCACATACACTGAAATGTTCAGAGAATAAAGTTATACAAATCAATAGGCTTCATTGTAAAAAGAAAGAATTTCAGAATGAACAAATGCCTAGTATTTATTCACTTATGAGTACTGCATTTTAAAGGCACAGTTAAGATATTTGGCAAGAATTTCTAAGTTTTCAGTGTGTATCTAAAATGACCTTACAGATAGTCAGGTGGCAGCAGTGGCCCACACCTTTATTCCCAGCACTCAGGAGGCTGACATAGGTGGATCTCTATGAGTTTGAGGCCAACCTGATCGACAGAGCAAGTTCAGGTAAGGCTACAGAGAGAAACTCTGTCTTTAAAAGCCAATTAATTAAAATTACTTTACAGAAAAGCATAACTGAATTCCCTTTTTTTTCTGTCCATAGACTACAGTGTCTGGCACCACAGCCAGACACCTTTCTATGGGTATAGCTCAGGTGAGACGGTCAAATGCCATCGGAGAACAACCGGCCAACTTAGACTTAGTCATAGCCCCTGTCAACCTGAAGAGTTTCTTTCATGACGATCCCAGAGTTTTGTCTAAGGTTGAGTCTAGTCTTTTTGGAGGAGGAGAATGAATCTCTGGGCATGATTTCATACACCTAAAACCGGCCACACGTTTTCGAAGCACACCCAGCAGGTCTGAGATCTGGTCTCAAGGGTAAATGGGATTCCTGGTGTAGCTCAATAGTGCCACCTAGTGAGATGCCAGGTAGCCAGGTTCTCTCTCTCTCTCTCTCTCTCTCTCTCTCTCTCTCTCTCTCTCTTCCCCCCACTGCTCCCCCTCTCTCTCCCTCTCCATCTCCCAGTCTCTGTCTCCGTCTCTCTTCCTCCCTTCCTTCCTCTCCCTTCCTCCCTTCCCCTTCCCTCCTCCCTCCCTTCCTTTCCAATGACAAAGAGAAACAATCTTTGTTTGGAACAATCTTGGAATGGAAGAAACTATCTTCCCTTCCTGCTATCTTGTGTAAAACAGCAGAGGCAAACTGGACAAGGTGTTTCTTGTGACTAATCCCTATTTCATAGTAAATTCTTCTCTTAGTGTGGAAGACAACCAGTGTAAAAGGAACCTGATGTTTGCCTGCCTTATTTCCTGCTTTGGGCAGTTCAATAACATGCCTGTAACAAATGGCGGCAGTGTGTACCCATTTCCCTTCTGCACTTTCCAAACATGCTAGCCAAGCTTTCTTTCGTGAGAAATTTCTTCCCTTTGCCTGAGACCATTGTCAAGCTAGAGAGACCAGGGGATGAGTGTGACCTGGAAACAGCTCTCAGACAATGACCAGTGAGAAGTAGTGACTATCCCAGCTCCCTCGGCCCTCAGCTGAGACAACTCAGGCGCACATTTGACCATTTACAAGAGTTGCAAGGCAGGACTGGGTTCTAGTTTCTGACAGTGGTAACTTGCTTTTAACTTGGAATCTGTCACCTCTCCCCACTTCTCGATAAGTGCCTTTTGGCACTGCCTCCCAAATGAACGGCTTAGGTCTAAATCTCTGTCTAAGGACCTGCACCTGGACAGTCTCCAATCCAAAAAGGTCTCTTGCTATTTGAGTCTCATAAAATTAAAACCCAATCTCTTCCTTTCTTTGTGTGGCCAAAGAGATGGTTCAGCCAGCCAAATGCCCGCTGCGTAAGCATGAGGAGCTGAGTATTGCTCCCCATCACCTACATAAAAAGCTAGGTAGTAGCCAGTACATGTCCACTCCAATGCTGAGGGTTGGGGGAGATGGGGGAGAAGCTCACTTGCCAGTCTAACTGAGTTGATTGATATTGGGTTTAGTGAGACGCCATGTTTCAAAGAACAAGGTGGTGACAGGTCAGAAAAGACATCTAATGACAACCTCTGGCTTTCACATGTGCAACCGTGTCACATGTACACACCCATACATAAATTCATCCATATACCACAGAACAACAGCAATAACAACAACCCATGTTTCGAGACGAAGTAAAACATGTAAATGACTTTGAATGATGTTCGGCAACACAAAAACATTGCACCAAACGTCAACTATTGCTGCGTTAGCTAACCCCTTCTCCTTTATATGGTTTGTTTGAAAGTAAAACATCACCTGATGGCGTCTTCAACTTCACTTCTAGGAATGATGTTAGACACATTTTGGGGTGAAGTGACAAAGAACTTGAAGGAGACTCTTGGTTTCAGATCACTCACCCATACATTTTCCTCCCTTTGGAAAAAACAAAACAAAAGAAACATGTTTTCTTCTTTCCTAATGCAAGAATGCATTAAAGAAAGGAAGTCCTCCCCCTTATGATAAAAAAGGAGATTAGAGGAAGGCTCCTGTATGAGGAGATACAGGGTAGGGCAAATTGCGGAAAGAAAGAATTGACCAAAGTGTTTTACACTATCCAAAGCACATGAAATCAATTGCATAAAAGTTGCAATGCCCCACAATCTAAAGTGGTGGTTCAAGACTCTAGTCCAAGCACTTAGGAAGCAAAGGCAAGCAGGTATCTGTGAGTTCAAGACCAGCCTGATCTACAAATCAAGTTCCAGGACAGCCAAGGCCATTAAACAAAGAAACTCTGTCTTGAAAACACACACACACACACACACACAGAGAGAGAGAGAGAGAGAGAGAGAGAGAGAGAGAGAAACAGACTAAGACAGACAGAGACAGAGACGGAGACAGAGAGAATAGAGACAGAGAGAGACAAAGAAACAGACACAAAGAGAGAGAGAGAGACAAAGAGAGCGAGAGAGCAAGATCACAAATCATTGGTGACCTAAGAGTATGAGAAGCAACATGGTAGACAGTGATGTCTTAGTGTCACAGACAGAGACACAGTGTTAACATTCTCTAGCTTGGCCTCATCCAGCAAAGCATTGTGTAGAGTCTGTGGAGGAAGGTAAAATTAGGGATTACTACACAATGTGACAAGGCCATGCTCGCATGGCTACCAGTGTGGTCCCAGTAAACAGTAAAATCATTGAGGATGTCTATAGTCCTTGAATGACTACTTGACATTTCCAAATGCCAAAGTCCATGGAATGGCCTTGAGGCCCAAATGAACTTACTTGGATCATTTTCACCCACCTACCCTGCCCCAACATTACCCTTAGCACAATACCTATTTGCCCTGGAGTAGATGCTTCCCCACCCACAACAGCCTTCTTGTTTTTCCTTTGGCAGTCAATGGGTATTACTTCATTGGACTTTGAGCCTCCTGTTCTCTTGGCGGAACACTTTCTCCCATTGTCTGCACTGATGGCCTTTCTGCTTCTCTCTCTGCTTCTTAATATTAGTGATGGCCTTTCCAACCAACTCAGTTAAAGCGGAACATTCCCTGGCTATATCTTACTGTATTTTTCTCCATAGCACACATTTACCTATTTCTCTCTCTCTCTCTCTCTCTCTCTCTCTCTCTCTCTCTCTCCCTCCCTCCCTCCCTCCTTCCCTCCTTCCCTCCTTCTATCTCTGTCCTGATAAAACCCCAAGAAGGCAGGAATTTCTGGGGTTTTTTCTTACTTTTACTACTAAGGGTGGGGTGAGTGTGTATGGACACACACACACACACACACACACACACACAGAGAGAGAGAGAGAGAGAGAGAGAGAGAAATTTAATAACAGCAATGTTTGTGAAATTTACAAGTTAAACCAAAAGCATCCTAAAAGGAAGTGACACAAATTCCAGAATGCCAAATAAGTTTTTGGACTATGCTTATGCAAGCAACCCTAGTTAAGTTTAGTGTACCCCAAATAAATAAAACAACAATTAAAAAAAAAGTACAAGGGTAGGAGGAAGAAGAAAGGACTCCGTGGGAGTCAGATGAGAAAAATATAAAATACAGTATTTACATATATTAAATTGCCAAATAATTAAAAAATGTAAAGAATAAAGTCCACTTGGATATTCTCCTTGATTTCACTTGAAGAAAGTTTAAGTATGTCTTCTCAGGCTCTAGAGTAGTGGAGAGGCACTATCTATAGAACCTAGCAAATCAACTCACCTAAAAGGAACTGTCTGGTTTTTGACCTCTGAGAAGTACTTTCTCATGGCATATGCAACAGATGATTGGAACAGGTACATTTCATTGTCAGTCCATTCATACTGAAAATTCAGAAGAAAGACATCAATCACTTGGTGGGTGGGTGGGGGCATAGAACAGAGGAAAATGAGAGGGTCCTCATCACTATTCCAAGGATTCTGGCCATCAAGTCTGTGCCCTTCAATGAGAGCATGAATCTGCATTCGGCGTTGGAATAGTTTAACCTCACTAGTGATTCTACCTGAAGAGGTTCTGATTTAGAAAGTCTGGAATGAGACCCAAAGATTTGCATATCTACACCAGTGCTAATACTGCTGGTCAGACAACCATCCCTGCTTCAGGGACCATGGGGCCCACCAGTTCTTTCACTTTGGTTTGATATAAATTAAAACAAGAACTCTAAAAATAGGTTTTATAGATGGGGGACAACCCGAAACTTTGCATTCACTGTATTTTGTAGGCAACTAAAGCTAGCTTTTACTGTTTTGATAGAAACTTCTCAGCTATTTGAGCCATGCGTGGTAGTGCACACTTTACTGGCAGCTTTAGAGAGGTAGGGGCAAGATAATCAAAATGTCAAGGGAAGCCTTGGCTACATGACAACTTCAAGGCCAGGTTGAGATATAAGGAATCTTAAAACAAACAAACAAAAACCCAGCTTGTTTGTGTGTTTGCACAGTCTGGTAGAAGGTTAGAAAGTGGAAAGGTTTAAATTCACTATTTCCTCCACTAGCTGGCAGTAGAGAGCAATAAATGGCACCAGAGTTTACTTTCTCCTTTCCCTTTCAGAGAAAAAGCAACACAGAAACTTACAAAAGAATGTTCATGCAGAAAGGGGAGGGAGGGTGGGATCGGGAGGGGAGGAGGGAGGGGCTTATGGGGGGATAGAAAATGAATAAAGTGTAATTAATAAAAAATTTAAAAAAAAATAAAATAAAATAAAAAAAGAATGTTCGCTTAAGCCTGGCTTTACCCAGATATGCGAAGCATGAGTTTTTAAATAATGATATGTCAATGCTATCTCTAGTAATTCTCTGGCTAGTACTTCTATAATTTAAAACATTTAAAAGCTAAATTCGTAACATGATGCAATAATTCCAGTTGATGTCCAACATGAACTGACTTGAAATGGGCAGATACTTCAGTCCTGCTGCACATGGATACTGAAAATACATCTCACTCAGTGATCGGCTTCTGAATGTCACACCATCAAATTTGCATGGAGACTGAACATGGGAGCAAATAGCCAGACATGATATTTGAGAAGTTTCCTGATCTGCCAGGAGTAATTTCAATTTATTAGGCCAATGAAGAACTAATAAAGATAAATACCCTCTTGAGCCTACAGTGCACATTAAGAAATAGCGATGCAGCCATGTGCGGTGGTGCGTGCCTGTAATCCCAGCATTCTGGCAGAGGCAGGCGGTTCTCTGTGAGTTCTGGGCCAGCCTAGTCTATAAAGCAAATCCAGGACAGCGAAGGCTACACAGAGAAACCCTGTCTGGAAAAACATAGAGAAAGAAAGAAAGAAAGAAAGAAAGAAAGAAAGAAAGAAAGAAAGAAAGAAAGAAAGAAAGAAAGAAAGAGAGAAAGGAAAAAAGAGAGAAAGAAAGGAAAGAAAAGAAAAGAAAGAAAGGGAGAGAGGAAAAAGAAAGAGAGAGAAAGAAAAAGAAAGAAAAAGAAAAAAGAAAGAGAGAAACTAACAATGCAAAATCAGAGTTGAGAAGCAATGGACTTGAGTTTCTACAATTTCTTTCTGATAGCCTGCTCTTTTCTAATGAGAGCCAGAAAGGGAGTAGGTCTTGATGGGAGAAACTGAGAGGAGTAGAGGGAGGGGAACCGCAATGAGAATATAGTGTATGAGGACAACCTATTTTCAATAAAAAAGAAAATTGCTTTCTTCTGTTTCCATTTGTTAACGACTGTATTATTTATATTTTGGTGTCTTATTTATAAAATTATAGCAAAACTCTGTTTCAAGTCTTGGGAAATCTTTCACTTATCAGGAAATGGGGATGTAGAAATGGAATCTTTGGCTCTATACCATGACACGACGATTTTCTGCTGCACATTGGACTGGTTTATCTCATTGTACCAGGTTGACTTCTAAACCTGCAAAGCTTTCAAGTTTCTAGGACACACCTAAGCTGCTGATCTCATCGACCTGAGACAGCATGTCCTCTCCTCTTTCTTAATCAACGCTATTACTGAAAATGAGACTATTGGGAAATAGGAAGGGGAAGAGTGGAGGTGTGGTTGGGGAAGATAGTGAGTGAATGAAGGGGTGAATTATCGTCAAAGTAAATTATATAAATATATGTAAATCTCACAATGAAATTCATTTTGTACAATTACTACATACTAATAAAATTTGTCTTTTTTTTAAGCTTGTATTTCCCAGGGCTAGTTCTTAGGGATGAGAAATAACTAAAGGTATAAGTAATAAGATTTTCTATAAAATATTTTGTTACCCTAAAGTGCATCTCTAAGTCAATAATTCTCAAACATGGCTGTACTTAAAACTTCTGAGAGATTTAAAAAGTCTTTAAAATTTTTAAATGTACTTATTTTCTGTGTATTAGTGTTCTGCCTGTACCATGTTTGTGCCTGGTACCTATGGAGATTAAAATAGGACACACGAACCCCTGGAATTGGGGTTATGAATAGTTGTAAACCACCATAGGACTGCAGGGATCCAAACCTGGATTCTCTGCAAAAGGCGTAAGTGTTTTTAACTGCCAAGCTAACACCCAAGCTCCAGGTTTAAAATGAGGCTGGGAATGGTGGTGCATGCCCTTAATCTAAGTACACAGGAGGCTCCCTGTGAGTTCAAGGCCAGCCTCATCTACATAGTGAGTTCCAGGCCAGCCATAAACCTTGGTGTGACACTCAAGAGCAATTAAACCAGCGTCTCTCTGGGGGAAGCTCATGTACTCATATTTTGAAGACTTCCCATGCAGTTCCATTGTTGAGCCAAGTTTGAGAATCGGAGTTTCCTAGTCGTTGCCATGTATACAAGCCATACAGATGGCTTACAAAAATGAGGGTCTTGATTAAGTAGGTGAAGGATTGGGTTCTGAGATGCTACACTTTTAACAAGCTTCCAGATTTGACTGTTTTGTTTTTGGTTGTTGTTGTTTTTGTTTGTTTGTTTTGCCCACAAACCATACTGTTAATAAAACTAGGATGTAAATAATTAAGAAAGCAAAACCAACCAAAAACCTAAGAAAAAAACAACCCCTCATCATATAACCATATGACCACGACCTTCAGTACAAGTCATAGTGGTAAGTCAATTGGCAAAGTGGGTGTTTGATAATTAAGGATCAGTACAGCTGTTTCTGCACAGATATTCATAACACATTCAAGGTCACAAATGAAAAGTAGACATTACCTATCCAATAAGAGATGGATTACAAGATAAAAGGAAGAAAGGAAGGGAGGGGATGGGGAAAGGAGTCAGTTGAAGGCAAGAGATGGGGTTTTTAGTTTAAGAGACCCATGTGGTCTCCCCTTATTTAGACCATGCTGGAATGAGATTTCAAGGGAAGAGAATGCACTAAAGAACAATAGAATTACCATTTAAAATATACTCACTGCATTATTTCCAAGAGCTGACTTTAGGCTTATCCTCACTTTAATGCTTTGGTCGTCATCTGATTAAAGAGAAATTTCAGGCACTTGGTTTATGTAACAGACTAACCGTACATTTATTTTTTCACATTCCAAGATTGCACCACGGTGACAATAATAGGATTTCTTTCAAAGGTAAAGATACAGCTTTTACAGAATGATAAATGATGAGAAACTTGTAACTGCTTTCTAAGAGGACTCTAAATCATTGCTTGATGTGGACACAGAAAAGATTACAGGCCAAAGGAGAGAGAATCCTAGAGAAAGCTTAGAATTTGGATACAGCTAAGGTGGGAAGAGAATAGGAAATGATACTGAGGTTGTGGCTAAGCCACTTTGGAAAGGGCATGGTTTTGCACACCGTTATCACTCAGACAGCCAACTGGAACTTGTTCTCTACCAGAACAAGAAGTAAACCTGGAAAGAAGATATGGAACCCAGGAAATGGGATTCAACCCAGAAGAACCGGGAGATGATTATGAAGGACAATTATGGCCCATGTTAAGATGGAGTATGTAAGACTCCAAGGGGAAGTTCCTAGGCAGGAAAATGGAGGCGGAAAAGAATAGATGTTTTCTACTAGTTGGTAATAAAGAACTGCTCTGTTTGATGATGAACTGTGTATGCCAAAAACTGAAGTGAGTAGAAACTGATACAGACAAGCCACTTAAAAAAGGATATGGCATAATGTGCTATGTGGCTGTGCAGGTAGCCAGATATAAATTTTAATAACAGCTTTACTAAAAAAAGAATATGTTAGGGGAGCAGCCTTACCAGGCCACAGAAGATGACAATGCAGCCAGTCCTGATGTGATCTGATAGACTAAGATCAGAAGGAAGGAGAGGAGGACCTCCCCTATCAGTGGACTTGGGAAGGGGCATGCTCAAAGAAGGGGAAGAGAGGGTGGGACTGGGAGGGGAGGCTTATGGGGGCATACAAAGTGAATAAAGTAATTAACAAAAGTTAAAAAAAAACTTTACTGAGATAATAAACAATGGAAGTGTAAGAGTAGGTAGGAGAGGAGTTCTAAGATTGACTGATAATAAGACAGCAAAGGAAACAAGGTTCTAGAGAGATGAATGTGTCTGTCAAAAACACACGGTCTAGCTGATGACAGTGTTTTCCTTAGGAGAATGTCCTGGTTAGGACATTTTTGTTTTGTTTTGTTTCTTTGTTCTGTCAACTTGACACAGCTAGTGTTATCTGGGAAGATGAACTTTAATTTAAAAAAAGTCTCCATCTGATTGGCTACTGATTGACATGTGAAGTCCCAGAACACTGTGGGCAATGCCACTCCTGAGCAGGGAGTCCTGAAAAAAAATCAAGCTGAGCAAACGATGGAGAACAAACCAGTAAGCAGTTTTCCTCTATAGCCCTTCTTCAGCTCCAGCCTCCAGATTACTGCTTTGAGTTTCTCACTATGGACTTGAAGCTGTAAGCTGAAAAAACCCTTTCCTCTCCAGTTTCCTTTTGATCAAGGTTCTTATCACAGCAACAGGAAGCAAACGAGGTCAAGGGCAGTAGGAAAGTGCTATACTGAGGACATGAGACTAATAAGAACATTTAACAGCTTGTGACATAGTCTAAAAGAGAGTGAACACAGAGTCAGCTGTGCTACAGCCCCTTCAAGGCTGTAGCTAAAGGACACTAAGAGAAGCAAACAAGGAACAATGTACAATGTAGGTACAGTCAGTGAACTCACATGGACTCCAGTCAGTGTTCCACCCCACAAAAGAATTTCTGTTCTGCTCTTTCAGCCAGTTAAGCAATGGGTGAAAGTAATTCAGCAGAGGTCTTACATCCATATTCCTGGCTCCTACCACATTTTCCAATGCTAGGGTCCAGGGTTCTGATTTTCCAAGAGACAGCATATTGCTACACGAAAAATGACAGAATGCAGGTCAGTTTTGAAGGGTTTCAGATGAGCATACCTTTGCACCTACACTCTGTATACTTCTTTTCTTAGAACTGGCTAAATTATCTTCTGGCAGTTTGAAAAATGAGGCATTTTTTTGGATGGAAAGGAAATTTCAGATTCAAGCCTCAATCTCTCTATCCTTCCAATTGCTTAAAAGAGAGCCCTATCGTTGTCACATAGAGACAGGAGGTAGCCCATACAGGCATCTCATGACCTAGGTTCCTGTCTCATCCCAAATCCAACATTTATTTCATGGGATGTTTGGAGATATTCTGAAGTCCTAATTTTTGGCTGGGAAGGGTAGACAAAACCAATTAAATTAAATCATAGGCATGGGAATTAATAATATGGGATGCTAAAAGAGATTCAGTATTTTGAGCATTTCTTACAGCAACTTCTGCCCAGCTTCAGTGGAATTGGAGATGTCACATTTGTGCAGTGGGCCATCCTGTTTAGCTGCTTGACAAAGGGCTTCTTGAAACTGGAATTGATAAATGGTCCTTGTATAATATCTGCAGAAATGACAAAGGAACAAACAAAAGAAGGCTCGTGTTTTATTGTTATAGTAGAGTAGAGATCCAAGCGAATATTTACATCCCTGGCCCAAGTCATCCCAGAGGTATTGGCTTAAAAGTCTTCCTCTAACCGTCGTCTGCCACGAACTCTTGAGATGCACACCACACTGTTTGCAGTGCATATATTTGATGACAGAGCTGTGTTGCTACTCTGTCACAGGGTTAGTCACATTTGCATTGCTAACAGACTTATAGCCCTTTCCTATAAAATGGTGTCAAGCGGGTCCACAGGCCTGATAAGTAATATTCCCATTCTTACAAATACACAAGGTAAGGCCCACACATGCCTGCATCCCAGTATTCAGTTGGTCAAGGCCAGCCTGGAACATGTAATAAGTCTCTGTCTCAAACAAAAGACAAAATAACAATAGTAGAATACTCTTTTGATGTATAGTAAACTCGGCTAGCGAGAAAAAAATGAACTGAAAGTATTTTTTTCTGCTTCACTAACTGGTCCTGCTGTGCTGGTTGGTTGTTTTGTTTTGTTTGTCAACTTGACATGAACTGGAGTCATCTAGGAAGACGGAACCTCAACTGAGAGAACACTTCATTTAGATTGGCCTCTCAGCATGTCTGGGGAGTGTTTTCTGGATCGATAATTGGTGTGGAGGAGGTACTACCCATGGGCAGGTGGTCTTGTGAGGTACAAGAAGGCAAGCTAAGCCAGCCATGGAGAGCAAGCCAGTAAGCAGTGTTCCTCCACAGCCTCTGCTTCAGTTCCTGCCTCCAGGTTCTCCAGCAGTGCTTGAGTTTGTGCCTTGTCCTCCCTCAGTGATAGATTGGGATTGGGACAAAACCAACACTTTCCTCTCCAGGTTGCTTTCGATCACAGTGTTTACTAAAGCAGTACAAAGCAAAGTGGGACAATCCTTAACAATGGGCCAAAGATCTCTTAACAGTTTCTTTAACCTGATAAAACATGTCCCATTAAATTGAATTGAAACTGATCACCTACATTAAGCTTAGGGTAGGAGATAGATGGAAAGGCCTTGTAACTATCACCTCTTTGAGACCCTGTTTATGTTTTTCGTCAGGAGCCACCACTATCCTTTTCAACCCTAGACAGTAAACAGAGAGAAAAAAGCCGCCGTTTACCGGATGAATGAGAAATCATTAGAGACATGGAATAAGGATGCAGGGTCACAGTATGTTTCATCATGAGGCAGAGGCTCTACCACACCAACGATCTCTCGCCTTGGGAAGAAAAAGGAAGAATACGTTAGTTGGGGGTGGACAATCACGAGAAGTGAGATCAGAGCTCAACTAGAGCAGTTTCACACGGCAGTCCTATTTATACTGGAACTGACTTTCAATTGAAATAAAAAACACTGTAAGAATCAGAAAGCAAAGTCTCTTGTGTGCTTTTCTCATATTGCCTTCCTTCAACCAAAATACACCATTGAAAAAAGAGCTATCTCTTCAAAAGTCTATAAATTACATTTCATAGCTGTAAATATTCTGTGAAAACCCTATAAATGCCTACCAGAAGTCACACATTATGTGCCCCTATTGGACACAATTGTGTAAAATTGAAATCTTACTCTTCAAAGCTAATTCAAAGGCTTCTTCTATTCTGTGAATCTTGTCACCGCCTTCCAATGCAGTTAATCTCTTAAGCCCCCCTCAAGAGTCTGGGTCCTCTTTTAGGAATGCTTTAGTGGTAGTTATTAATTATATCAGCTAATGGTTCTCATACCTGTATGGAATATACTCTTATCACCTTCAACCCCTTATTATCATAGTCTGTCACCCCTTTTCACTGCTTTCCTTCCTCTGCCTCTCAACTCTCCTACTTTCATGTATTATCTCTATTGCTTTCTTTAATTCTTTGCCATTTCTCTTCCTGTGCTGTGGTTTTTCACATGAAAACTCCCCCTTGCCACTGAGACATGAGCTCTGAGAGGATGAAGCTGTGTCTTAGCTACCTTTCTAGTTCTAGTGCTAAATACTGTGCAGGAACACTAAGGAGAAACTTCACTTCCAATTGACAAATGACCAAGTGAGCAGTCAATACATTGATTGATTACTTGAAAGGTCTCATTCCATGTTCATTTAAAATAAATTGGCAAGAATTCAAAAGTTAGCCCAGTAAGAAAAAAAGTAGGAAAGCCATGTAGCCTTTATTTTGGGACATTATTTAAAAAGAAAATAGTTTTGTCCTTTATTATTGAGATTTTTTTTTAGGCAATTTGGATCATTGTGGACAGCTTCACTTATACATAAACATTAGAAAGACCCCTAATTAATTACACATTTCTTGTTTTACCCCTTGGAAAAAGACTCTTGAAACAATATCCTGAGATGATTTCAGGAAAAATGACCAAATGGGTGAGAATGAAAACAGGACTCCTCCCAAACAGATGTGTTATCAAGCATATCAGTAATATAAGTAATGTGAGCTGGTTCCCCCCTGAAGAAGTCTGGGACTCTGTGGACAGTACTCATCACAAGAGCTAGTCCACAGGAAAGCAGAGGAGCTAAGGTAGTTATCCAACCAGCCCATCTGACATTGGTTGAGGACTGATGGGGACGAACTTAGTCTTTCAGGCCCTCCTGCCATTTGTGGGTTCAGGTGACCTCATAAACCCTCTCCTTAGGTAATGAAATAAAGATACATTTGTGTGTGTGTGTGTGTGTGTGTGTGTGTGTGTGTGTGTTGTGTCTGTTTGTGTCTCGGTTTGTGTTTAGGTGGAGGCTAGCAAATGCTTTTAATTAAATAGTAAACCCATGAGAAAACATTTTGCGGCTTGTGAATTCGTTGACTTACTTCATCTCCCACCACTTTTTCATCCACTGCTCTTTGGGAATTTCACCCTTAAAGACCATCCACCTCCACTTCTCTAACATGTAAGTGAATGGTAGCGTTCCAACAATTGTCAGTGCTTGTTTGAGTAGAAAGTTTATTTCTGTTTCTGGAAGTAAAATGGAAAAGACCAAACATTAAGAAAGAAATTAAAGCAGAAGTTTTGTCAGAGAACTTTCCTAATCTCAAGTTATTATTCCTCCTCAAAATGGACTTATGGGATGATTACATAAGAAATATTGGCAGTGGACATTAACAGTGTGTATTACGTATGTATTGTCCCAGGTGATGGATTTGGAGTAGGATAAAGCCCTGAAATAGAACAGGAAAGTAAAAATCCACAAACTAACTAACCCTTACTTTTTGCTAGTTTCAATTGCCTTCTTTAAATATCCCCTTATCAGAGTTAATTAGGGCAATTACACATATTTTCCCAGTCATACTGTTTATTCTTGTGAGCTCCATGCAGGCAGTGACTGTTAATGTCTCATTCAAGACTGTATGCCCAGTTCAGTGCCTGCTTTGTAATGCCCTCTGTGAGTCCTTAGTAAATAAGCAAACATTAGATAGATGTGGGGAAACCTTGTAAACTAGGGTGGGGAAAATTCTTTAAATATTGTTCTTTTGCACAATAGGCTGGCTACATACGTGACAATAATGTCTTGTACATTTCAGAAAGAGGTCTATCAGTGACAGAGTGTTTGCCTAACATGTTTAAGACCCTCAGTTTCATTTCCAGCACTAAAAAAGAAAAAAAGAAAAAGAAACTAGAGAGGAGGAACCTCAAAAATGTCAAGATTGGACAATGATGTCTGTAGATATAGATATGTTTGCTATAATGTAAACATCACATGATATATACATATATCATAACATCATGTTACTCCATTAACATATACAATACTTATGTTTTTATACATTTGCTAAAAATAAATGTAAGCCAAAAAATAAATAGACATATCTAGAGAGTATCATCCACTGGATAATCAAAAGTACACTGTTCTTTAAATGGACTGATTTCTTCCTTTGCAAGAATAATAAATCTTTACAAGTTATTAAGAATATTAAATCATTACGAGTTCATTAGTCTAAAAAGGAAGGAGAGCTGACCTCCAGAACAGCACAGAAGATTGCTCAAATGTAAATACAAGGGTTATTAAGTACTCTGTGCATCACTATATTTCTAGGGGAAAATGTCTCACATATTGTAAGTGCTAAATATATTTGTTTAGAAAAATAAAGAGACTGACACACGGGTTCATGCCTAGAATCCTAAAACTTAAGAGGCTGGGGTAGAAAGTCTGCTGTGAATTCCAGAACATTCCTAACTACAGAGTAAGACCCTGTCTTCAAATTACAAAACATACACACTCCAAAAAACGAAAAAGAAAAAGAAAAAAAAAAAAGAAGGTCAAGATGAAGGGAGGGAGGAAAAGAATAAAGGAAACTATTGGTTTAACATAATTTACAAATCAAGGCCAGAGCCAAGCTAGTGCTTTTATTATGTAACATACATCATAAGAAACATAATGATTTAATAATCTTTGCCTATTCTCAAGGCACATGTGAAAAAACCCACAATGCAAATCATTGTTCATTGGCATGAATGAATCATATTTTAAAATTAGGAAGCAGGTATGGTTACCATAAACTGCCTTTCCCATGTTGCTTTCTTCATCAAAAAGCACCACTACCGGTTTATAAACTGGTTTATAGGGTTAATACTGACTATTTCAGACATGATGATGGCCCTCCACTAGCCTACTCCCAGGCCGCAAGAGCCAGGAATCAAGACAATGTGAATTGTGCACACAATGATGTAAGCCATGACCTTGACTTCATTGACTAGCTGTTTCATACCTGAGAACCAAGGCTTAGATCAAATGGTAACTAAGTGCAGTGGGCTACAAAGAAACAAAAAGACATGAAAATAGGAGGGAGATTTGTTGGAAAGCATGGGTTTGGAGAGAGGGGAAGGGAATAAGAAAGGAAATGATAGAGAAGAAGATTGAAGTACACTTTCATAGATGCATGTATATATAAGATGAAGAAATAAGTTAAATAAAATGAATTAATTACAGAACTTAAAAAAATTATTGAAAAGATGGATGAGTGATTCATGAAAGAAGTGAGGGTATTTGGCTCTGTTTTCCCTTTGCAAAAGCCATGGCAACCTCACTGGAAAATCAGGCTCCCTGAAAAGTTGCAGTGTTTCATCAAGCACAATTCCCTCCAAAAAGTGGGCTGCCTCAGTCATTGATGTTGAGGGACAGCATGGGTCTTTTACTCACATTCCTTCTTTGAAAAATAGTTTCAGAATGACCTGTTCCCACTCTAACATTCTGGGGAGGTTGTTTATTTGTTTGTTTGTTTTGAACTTAAAATGACAGCCAACTATTAAAAATCCAGACACTGATTATCTTCAATACCTGGGACAACCATTTAGTTCTGAGGGTTATTTCAGCATCTTCAGAAAGTCCACCAAGCTTCTATTAGATCATTCTTAGATCATTTATTCAGTTATCTCAATTTCTTGTTTAAATATACAATTAAAAATTGGCATAATCTAATCCACACTTAAAAAAACAAAACAAAACTTTTTTTTTTTTTTTTTACCAGTAGCAATCCCATAAGCAGTTTTTAACCTAGGTGGCATAAAGCAAAACAAGTATTTTCCCATAGAGGATAATAAATACATTTCCACATATCAAATTACCCCCAAAACAAATGAATGAAAAATGTACCACTGTCTTCCTGAAAACTGGATGGCAGAAGACCAATTGATTTCAGATGCTCTGGGGTAGCTGCGGAAAGTGACATGATTTCCCCAACAGCTTCATGGAACCCTTCATTGGCTCCATTTCTTAGCAGGAAAGGTTGTATGGCATATGCCATGTCGTATTGGATGTGTCCCATCTCATGATGGGCTGTCAGGAAGTTGTCCATTGTGACCTTTGTACACATCTTGATTCTGCATAAAAAATGGACAAGGTTAACACAAATCTTACTTTGTTTATTTTAATCACTATAGCAGAATTTTGTAGGGGATTGGGCAACATGAAGATTTATTCACCATTGAGGTTTTAAAATTTGCCTCTTATGAGCCAGTTACAATATAAAGTGAGGGATAAGGCTAAATCTTATTCTTGTACTCATACACTAATAGAATGATAAGCAGCTCTCTGCTACATAATTCTGAGGCAAGTCGTGTGTAAAAGATTGATAAAGGTGACCTTCTGCACAACAGTAAGTGAATACAGGCACTGTCTTCTAGAAGCACCATGTATTGCCAGGACAGAGTAGGGGCTAGACATTTAGAGTGGGTATAAAGTATAAGTCATGAAGGTAGACATGATGACCCAAGAAGCAGGAGCAGGGTAGCAAGAAAGAGGGCCAAAGACAAAGCTGTAGGAGGTCCAAGTACCCAAGATTTTGGAAAATATAGACTTGGGATACATAGAGAAAGTGCCATCAGAGACATCATGGAAGTCTGGAAGACCATCACCACATAAAAGTCAATGAGAAATGGTGTTTAAAGACAAGAGGTAAATTGTCTAACTGTGCTGTGATCCAGTGAGAACAGAACTACATTTGTTAAACATGGGGTAGTCCTTCTCCAGTTAATATGCTTATGCCCATTCAGATATGAGTGAGTGCTATATTTCAAAAGATTTCCAAATGGATTTTCTTATCATTCTGCTGTGTGACCGTTGCACCCTGATAAACACTTAGTAAGAACTCACCACTGTTTAAAATGAGGTCAACCTCCTTTTATCCATCCTAATATGACCACAACTTGCTTTCCTAACTTATTTCTCTATATTCTTTTTTTCCAACTATTGTAATAGCTATTATGAATTTACTATCTACTGTGTAGATGAGTCTAGACCAGGAAATTTATGAATATGTTCTCATTTTTAAGCCTTAATGGAGGATTTTGACTGATCACCTACAGCCTGCTGCCTATAAAGCTTAACTGGCACATAGCCCCACTCATTTGTTTATAGGTTGCCTGTGGCTGTTTTCATGCTACAACTGTGTGAAATTTTGATGGCTCTTTCCTTTTGCTTATACACAATCATACTCAATGTAATTCTTTGACATAATTTTGGATAATTTTCTAGGCTAATTCCCTAGAGGCAGTGCTGTGGAGACAGATGATAAATATTCAAAAGCCCACAAAAAAGCAATTTTGCAGTTGCTTAATTGCAACAGAGGCTTTCAAAGCCTGTGTCTTTACTATCTTCACAGGAAAAGACTACTGGTCTCTATTCTAATGGGGGTTTGCAGGATCAGTCCTCATTCCCCAAGTAGGTCTACTATCTCTCAGATGCCTGAGTGATATCTATTAAAAATAAAAGCTCAAATTGGAGGTGCCTCAAGGAGGGGTTTTCTTTCCTTTTTAAAAATAGTTTTTTTTTTATTTTATGTACATTCATGTTTTGCCTGCATGTATGTCTGTATGAGGGTGTTGGATCTCCTTGAACAGGAGTTACAGACAATTGTGAGCTGCCATGGGAGTGCTGGGAATTGAACCTGAGTCCTCTGAAAGAGCCAAATCTCTCTCACAGATTGAATTCTTATCTGCTTTGCCTGTCCCAACCTAGTCCTTCACTTGCCTTTGTCAGATAGGTCTTCACTTACATAAAATGACCAGTTCAAGCCAAGGAATGAACCCAAGACACAAACTTGCAACCTGTGCATTATAGTTCTGCTTTATAGATAAGGAAACTGAAACCCAAGACTACTTTGCTCAAGGTTATCTGATCATTAGGTGACACACCTAGGATTCCAAAGCCTATGCTCATTCTACCACATCATAAACTCCCACTCTCCTGCATGTTTTTGTTGCTGTTGTTGTTTGTTTGTTCCAGTCTAAACTTGCTAATCTAAACTTGCTGACTTCAGCACCCACACCAGGTCCTGCCTCTCTGCAGCTGATCCCTCTGTTCTTCCAACCTGATGACAGCCCTGGAGTCCATCCAACCTCTTCTTGCATTTCACTCTCAATTCCTAAGCCACTGTCTAACCCTATCTCCAAATTCGGGAGTGGCCCATTCCTCTTTCTCAACTCCCAATAAATTCCCTGTGTCTCTCATATGGCAATGCTATTGTCTCCCTTTATTGCAATTTTCTATTCACTTGTCCTGACTCAGAAGAGTGAGAGACAGAGGGGAAAACCAATGTATGAGTCATATGTTCATCTGTCATAGTTCTTATCATGAAACCTTTCCTAACAGGGGTGCAACCAACTCTGTGACCATGAGACTCTAATGAACATCCAAGTTTTCAAGTAAGGTCTGTTCTCTAAAAGTGCAGTTTGGGACTTGGGGAGGGGCATGCGTGAAGAAGAAGGAGGGAGGGTGGGATCAGGAGGGGAGGAGGAAAGGGCTTATGGGGGGATACAAAGTGAATAAAGTGTAATTAATAAAAAATTAAAAAAGTGCAGTTTGGATGCTAGGGATCATCTTTTCCCAGGTGAGACAAATTTGGTCCTATGGACTCCCAGCCTTCACTTGCAGATCCTTAGATGATATGCTCAAAGAAGCATAATGAATCCTGCATTCATTTTCTCCTTGAGTATCTTCACAGTAAGTATCAGCCCAACTACCTGAAGTCTCCTTGCCCCAGATCCCAAGCTGTGGGGTGACAGACCACCTTCCGGTCATCTCCTGGCTCAGTCAGCATGGAGTTTGCCCAGAATTCTTTTGTCATATGAGGAAGACCAACAGAAACAAAGAACTTCTCTGCTTCTTTAAATATCCTTTCAGCATCCCAGCCCTGGGGGAGAAAAAAAAATAAAGAACAATGTTGAATCCCTGTACTATAACAGAAATTCTTTCTGTTGAACACAGATATTGACAGAACTTTTCCAACAGACAGATGGGCTTTTTGAATGTTTATCATATGTCTCCAAAGCACTGCCTCTAGGGAATCAATCTAGAAAATTATCTGAAATTATGTCAAAGAATTACAAATGAGTATGATTTTATATGAGCAAAGAGGAAAAGGCCATCAAAATGATTAGCCAATGAGACTTTTGTAGAATGGAAATTTTGCAGACACCTAAATTATATTCATATTATAAAAGACAATAAAATAATAGGTGAAAAAAATAAAATATACAAACCACTTAGTTGGTATTGACCAATCTTAATGAAGAAAAGGTAACATAAAAAATGTTAACAACAGACTGAATTATATGTGGGTTTTTTTGTTTGTTTGTTTGTTTGTTTTGTCCTTATTGAGTTTTTGGTGTTACAGACTTTTCCCCATAGCACTTTGAAGAAATACATTAGACAAACACGCTGCCTCCAAGCCACATCCTTGATAGTCTTTCTTTATATTCCAAACATAAACAAACAAACAATGACCCATTTGCTGAAAACTGTTGAACTCAAGCCAGCAGTCATTCATTGAATTTCTTTAGGGGTCAAGACTCCATGTTCAGCTCAGTGGAAAAAAGGAACAATATAGTAGACAGGAAGGCATAGGCCTTTGAAGCCAAAAAGCCCAGTTGTGATCTAGAAGCCAAGGAGTATCTGATCTTCACCATAGCATCTGAACTCTCAGAATGTTTTGAAACTATATGGAGGCAATCATAGGCATGTGCAACCTGGCAAATTCCTTTAGACCAATGTCTTAGGAGACAACCAAGCCTGCTGAGGCAATGAAGCCTGTCAGGCAAACAATGTTTTTGAGTATTTAATACATGGCACCATGAACCACTTTTAGATCTAGCAATAAGAAACAGAAGATGAGGGTAAATACCATTATCATCATTATTAATATTATTGAATTTTAAAGGCTTAATATAAAAATATTGGTACTAATTAGCATGGCAGTCTTAATTTGAATTCATAGTTTACTGATACACAAGAACATAGAAGTAACATGTTTGGGGGCTATAATATGTTTTCATATACATATACGTTGTATAATGTTCCAAGTAGGATATGTGTATCTGTTTTCTCATTTACCATTTATTTATGGAGAAAACATTTGATTTCCTTCCTTGGCCTTATCAAAAATATGCAATATATGTCACCATTATTTGCAGTCACTATTCTGTACAATAGCACAAAAATAATGATAAGCTAGTCTTCCTCCTCCATGCCTTCTTACATTTTTCAGCCTCAGCTAACTTTTTTTCTAGTCTCATCTTCCATGAGATGAGCATTTGCACTCCCATATATAAGTGAGATCATAATATTTGTCTTTGTATGTCTGGCTTACTTCACTTAATATAATGGCCTCCAGGTCTATCCATGCTGTTATGAATGACAGGAATTCATTCTTTTATAGTTGAGAAGCATTCCATTGTGTACAGGTGTCACATTCTTAATATATTTATCCCCATACAGACATTTAATTTGTTTTCATTTCTTGGCTATAATGAACAGCATTCCAACAAATGTAGGAGTATTTCTGACACTTCCACATACTGATTTCATTTCCTTGAGATATACCCTCAGGAATGGGGTTGCTGGATTACATGATAGTTTCATTATTTAATTTCTTGAGGAAGTAGCTCTCTGTTTTCTCTAATGACCATACTAAGTTGCATTTCCAAGTTAATGTGGAAGGATTCTCTTTACATCCTTACCAATACTCAGTGGGTTTATTTATTTTCTCTCTCTCTCTCTTTTTTTAAATGGTTTTTTTAACTAGAGTGAGGTCATCTTACATTTTGGTTTTGAACTGCATTTTCATAATCATTGATAGCACTGAGCACTTTTATAAAACACTTGACCATTTATGTGCCTTCTTTCAAGAAATATCTATTGAGGAACACTGCTCATGTTTTAATCTGGATATATGGAGTTTGGCTGTTGTGTTCCTTATACATTCTAGACCTTACCTCTCATCATGTACACTTGTTTTAAACATTTTCTTGTTTTCTCTATGTTGTTTCTCTTCTTGTTTCCTTTGCTGTGCAGAAGCCTTTTATTTTCATGTAATTCTGTCTATTTTAGCTTTTGATTCCTGTGTTTTGGGGGTCTTGCCCCAAAAATTCTTTACCCATTCCAATGTCTAGAATCATTTCCCCTATTTCATTGTCTCAAGTCTTACAACTACATCTTTTACCTGTGTTGAATTGATTTTTGTAACTGTTAAGAGGCAAAGGACCCCTGCACAGGTGTAGCCCATGGCAGTTCAGTGTCCAAGTGGGTTCCATAGTAATGGGAAGAGGGACTGCCTCTGACATAATCTGATTGGCCTGCTCGTTGATCACTTCCCCCTGAGGGGGGAGCAGCCTTACCAGGCCACAGTAGAGGACAATGCAGCCACTTTTGATGAGAACTGATAGACTAAGATCAGAAAGAAGGAGAGGAGGACCTCCCCTATCAGTGGACTTGGGGAGTGGCATGCATGCAGAAAGGGGAGGGAGGGTGGGATCGGCAGGGGAGGAGGGAGGGGCTCATGGGGGGATACAAAATGAATAAAGTGTAATTAATAAAAAAAAATAAAAGATTAAAAAAAAAAAGAGGCAAAGGTCCTATTGAATTCTTCTATATGTACATCTAATTTTCCCAGGATTGATAGTTATTGGATAGGCTGTCCTTGCTCTAATGTATGATCTTATCACTTTTGTTGAAAACTGGTTGGCTATGAATGTGTGGGGTTGCTTCCAGGCTTTCTATTTTGTTCTAGTGGTCTGTGTGCCCATTTTTGTTTTGTTTGTTGAAACAGGGTTTCTCTGTGTTACTCTGGCTGTCCTGGACTTGCTTTGTAGACCGGATTGGCCTGGAACTCACAGAGATTTGTCTGTCTCTGTGTCCCAAGTACTGGGATTGAAGGCATGCACTACCACACCTGGCCTAGTATGTCTATTTTTAATGTTTCTGCTTTGTAGCATGTTTTGAAATCAGAGACTGTAACGTCTCTTCCTCTGTTCTTTGTGTTCAGGATTGCTTTGGTTATTAGGGGAGGGTTCTTTTGATGCCATATTATTCTTTACTATCATAGTCTTAACTCAAATGAACGAAACAGCGTAGACTGGTAAGCACAGCCAACATTTCTTGAAGAGTAAAGAAAGAAAAACAGAAGTAGAGAGGAAACATTAAAGTTTTGAGTTGAATAGTTAGTTGCCTCTGACTGCCTTTATGACTTCAGGTGAATTATACATCTAAGCCTATTTTGTATCTTATAGCATGGATCATGGTTCCTCGCCTGACACTTTCAGAGTTAATCTTAGGAAAGCAGAAACTATGTAATCAGTTTGAAAGGAAGCTACGCTTACCACTGTACAATATACATGAAGCCACTTCAAAAAGAATAAGGTTTGACATCATGCTGGCCATTTGCTGCTACTCAATAACAAAATGAAATTTGAAGAGCTACAAGGGTTGAGGTTTTGCAAATTTGAGCTTTTAGTCTACTGTAAGTTTTCCCCAGAAGTATGTTACATATGTGAAGATCATCAGTGCATTAACAGATGTAACAAGATTAATGAGAAAATATATTCAGCAAGAATACATAATTAATTATTGTGTGGCAACCTGAGGACACTTTCAGAGGCAAAAGGAAGTTTTAATTCATTCATTCTAATGAGAAACATAGAATTTAATTAAAATTTTAAAACATCTACAATTCTAATATAATTTCATTGATGGAAGAGATCACAATACATTATACCAAGATAGTAGAAAATGGGTGATTTAGAGCATTATAATAATATTTCAACAATGATTTTTAATATTTAAAGTAAGATGTTCCTGCTCATCATTACTCATAGAGATTACAGACTGATTACTTAGCAACATTGTCTTTGAAAAGTGTGATGCCAATCAGTTGATAAAACCAGGTCATCTCAATTTTGTTGTTTGTTTGTTTGTTTCAAGACAAGGTTTCTCTGTGTAGCCTTGGCTGTCTTGGACTCACTTTGTAGACTAGGCTGGCCTCAAATGTCATCTCAGTTTTGGATGCTTCACAACAAGGTAAGTAGAGTTTCTGTTATTGAAGGTACTTAAGATCATTGACATTAGAAACTACTTTTCATAATAATATATAGGAAATAAATTTAAGTTAGCTTGGATTTTTATGAACATGATTTCACACACAAAATCAGAACATAAAGATGCATAAATGAAAAATGCAGTTGAAACTTCTTAATGTTTTATGGTTTCTTTTTCTTACCTGCTTCACCATTTCATCAGTAACATCTATGTTTGGTTTCTGTCCATAGGGAACTGTCAAAGGGTACAGATTTGTCCAAAATCTACCCCACATATCACCTGTTTACATAAATAATACATTAATATTTGACAAAAACAACCAAAATACAGATCTAATCTTTCATAGTATGTAAGGTTGTCTGGGCAAAGCAACCACTCAGTTTTTGTAAACAGTCTAGATTCTGTATTCCCTTTTCACTACTCCTGTTTCTCCTTTCAGTCGTTCACTTATATTAACTTTGTAACATTTCCTTCTCTATCACCTGTAAAATGCTAAGTGTACAAGAGATTATGTAGTTAGGCAAAGCTTGCTAGACAATCTTCGGAGCTTCTCTTATTATGAATTGCTATTGGAAGGCACAGTTAAAACTAGACGTGGTGGCGCAGCCATCAAGCTCGTGACTTGGGAGGCAGGGAGAGAAGGACTACATGGTGAGAACCTTTCTCAAATAAAGCAGAGCAAAATAAAACATGGAATATCATCGCTCCTAAACCTAAGGTTTACAAAAGGCCATCAGGCACACAACAAAATGCTGCAAATGCAAATAGAACTATTAGTAATGACTAGGGCAGGTTCACAAAGGATCATGTAAATTCTTCAGTCAAAAGTTTCTCTTAACTGGTAGTTAACTTTTACTTTTAAAATCATAATATCAAAAAAAAACATAATATAACATTAAACTAGATAACTAAGCATCTACAGTGTGAACTTGGATTCAAGGCCAGAAATCCTAAAAGGGAAGATGGATCAAACAAACAATCAAAACTGAAATAGCAAGAGATCAGAACCGTGGCACTAAAAATATGGGGCAATACAATTATATGGAGAACACTCCATTGAATTCATTTATTAATAAACAACAAAAATAATTGTGTGTGCATCTATGGGTGCTTGAGCATGGTTGTACATGTGCCACAGCCTACCTGTATAGGGCATGTTGACAATTGTCACAGGACAATTGTCAATTGTTGATTTTCTCTTTCCATCTGCAGATCAAACTGAGATCACCAGATTTGCATGGTAAGCACTTTTACCCACCATCTTTCCAGCCTTATTTTTCAAAATATTCAGTTTAATAGAGATAAATTCCTATACTTATAACTGCCTGCCACAAAAGTCAAGTATAGTTCAGAGTTAAAGATCAACAGTGGTCCAAGAAGAAGCATGATAGGAAACAAGTAAGACTTTCAGCTGAATTAATAAAATGGTAGTGGCTAGGGGAAAGCCATGCATGGTACTTATTTTTACCTCTATGTTAGATAAACCTCATCTGGAATCATGGTTCAGTCCTGAGCATGGCAATTGAAGAAGGTCACAAATAAAGCATAACCAAACGAAAAGAACTAGAATACTAGTATCTTAAGGAGTAGTTAAATATCTATGTAACATATTGAACTTGAAGAAAGAAAAACAGCACATACACGATAATAACCATAATAGTCACTACACTGTGGTGAAGATAAAACTGTGTGCCAGGTTGTACTGTGTACTATATGATAGTTGTTTGTAGATGTCTAGAAAGTTGTCTTGTTAAATAGGAATTGACTTTTTTTGAGAAATGCCATAGCATGGAAATAAGACTAATGAAAAGAAGGTACTAAAAAAGTGCTGGTTTGGTTTCACATAAAACAGAACTTTTTGATAACTGGTACCAAGCAACATCTGTAGGAAGAGAGAGCCTACCTTAGGAGGAAGAAAGAGTTCACCACAATAGATAGGTTTGATCAAACAGAAAATTACTGAATAATGCCTGCCAGGGCATCACAGAGACAATTACTATGTTGTGGTAAGGCTAAAGATCCCCAAAGTTCTTTTATGTGTGTTCTTTCCTGCTGATAGATATGAGGTTTGTCTGTAGAAGATGCTAAGTATGCATGGCTAGTTGCAGCAAGATTTATTTACACAGTTTAGCAAAAACTCATGAGGCTTTCCTCTAGGCGGTATCTTTATCTTAGAAACATATCTCTGTTCCCCTCCAGCCCATTGAGTGCTTTTAAATTTGACCATATAGTACTGAAATCCCAGGCTTAGTCAATCAACTTGAATAAACACATTTTAACCTAGAATTCTTTCTCCAGTCCTCTTAAACAGAGAATAGACTTTAGAGACTACATTCATCTTAAATAGATTAGATAATGATTTTAAACAGACTTTCTGCTAAAAATGTGCTTTTACAAATGTTTCTGGAATGATAGTAATGTTATTTACACATATTCTCAAATGCTTTAGACTGAGCCTCACTCCAAAAGACAGCTTTAGTCATGGAAATAATCAAAAGGACAAAGAGCACAAAGGACCCCTGTAGTTCCTTACCAAGCAAATGAGCAGGGAGGCATCCAGTGGGACTGATGTAGGAAGGGTAGGCATTCATCAGCTTAGTTCTCACATAGGCATGAAGATGTTCATATAATGGTTTAATCTGAAAATCCCAGGAAGAAAGTTTGAGACCAACAATACCCAACTTCAGTTTCTAATACCCAACTCTAGAAATAGGAGCTTCTTCATGCAGGACAGTTTCTTCTCCTTTCAAATATTCTAAAGAGTTTGAGAACATTCCTTCTTCACAGATATTGACTCTGACTAGCCCCACTGCATAAATCAATACTAGCACTTGGAGGAATGCAAAGCCCCAGAGGAAAGCTGATGCCAAAAAAAAAAAAAAAAGAAAAGAAAAAAAAAGTTACTGTCTTCTTTTGCCATTAGGACACTTTCTAAAAAGAAAGAGAGATAGAAAGAGAGAGAGAGAGGAAGGAAGGAAGGAAGGAAAGAAGGAAGGAAGGAAGGAAGGAAGGAAGGAAGGAAGGAAGGAAGGAAAAGAGAAAAAGAAAGAAGAAAGAAAGGAGAGAAACAAACATCCTTAGTCAAAGACTGATGAAACAATATTCCCAATAGTTGTGAGAAAGGAAGCAAAACTATGATCATTCTACTAAAAAAAGAAGACTAGGCTAAGTCCTCAAGATCTGAAAGACCATTCCTTCTTGTAGTCTTTCTATTGATAATTACGGGTCATTGAGGAAAAGAGAGAAGTAGAGCAGTTCTGATTGTTGCCCAGAGTTTTCTCAAAAATATTTTCTAAGGGATGAGGATGTAGATCGGTTAATAGAGTGTTTACCTAGCATGCACCAAAGCCGAGTTTAATCTCCAGGCCTGTATAAATCAGGCATGGTGTTGTACACCTGTAATCCCAACAAAGGAGGTGAAGGCAGAAGGGATCAGGAATTCAAAGTCATGCTTACCTTCATAACAAGTTAGAGGCCATACTGGAATGCTTGAAACCCTGTCTCAAAAAAAGCTTTACAAACTCTAATACACTATAATTCTGTGAGAACTGGGAATTGCATGTTTAAAACAATAGCCCTTGCTGGGCGTGATAACTCAATCCTTTAATCCTGGCATTTGGGAGGCAGAAATAGTTGGATCTCTGTGAGTTCAAGGACAGCCTAGTTTATAGAGTGAGTTCAAGGACAGGAGGGCTATGTAGAAAAAAAAAAGCTACTTTTTAATACAGTAGTTTGTTGATGTCCCTGGGAAGCCTGCTTTTTGGAAGAGGGGAATCTGGGGAAGAGGAGAGATGGGGGGTGTGGAGAACGGAACTGGGAGAGAGGAGGGAGAAGAAATTGCAGTCAGGATCTAATATATGATAGAAGAATTTAAAAAAGAAAAAAAAAGACAAAATATAGCCCTTGGCTATTGGCTATCATGGTCCCTTCCTGTTTATCACCCTGCAGTTTCTTTATTACCTCTGCAAAGGTACGTTCCACATCTTCAATCAACTGGTTTCGGTCATACTTGTAGCCATCTGCTCCCTCTGCTTCATAATCCCCTCTCCAATAATCCCCATAGTCTTCATAATCTGTTTTGTTTTATTTTTTTAAGAGGAAGAGGGAAGCATAACAGAAATTAAAAAGAGGGAAGTACCGGTTACATGGATGAGTCTTTATGGGAGAATTTTTTTTAAAAGATCTTAAGGATTATCTCAATTTTGTTGCCAGTCAACTCAAAAGTTGCAAATGAAAAGCAAGACTTGCTAATTCTGTTAAGTAGCTGTTTTTCATCATTTTCATCATCTTCATTAGGAGTTTAGATCATCTCGTTTAATGAGCACAAAAAACATGTGATATTGTCACCAGCCCATCGTGCTGATTGACTACCTGTGTTTTTAAAATATATTCTATTAATTCCTTGAAATTTTCACATAATGTATTTTATCATATCCATCCCTAACTCCTCTGAGATCAGAGGGTGGGAAGAAATAGATTTAAGAGCCAGGGGGGAGCAAAGTGAAGCCAGGATTTCTGGACATGTCAAGACTACTATAATCATGAGCTTATAGCAACTGTGGAATGTGCACTAAGACTTAAACACCCCACTGACTATCATGTAAGATATGTTTCTTTTTTTGCCATTTTGCTTTCTTCTCTCTACCCTACTCCCAGCGATGGCTTTGGCAGTTTGATCCCCAATAAATCTTTTTCTACCCATTGCGTGGTCTAGTTTGGTAGTTTCTCCATCCCATCACTTAAATTATGTGCAACTTAGAATCGTTTGGCCTATATTTTCCCATTTTCTCCCCTCACCATTGGTAATGGCAATTTTATTATTTTTCTGAATGGTTAGTTGAGCCTTTCACCCTTTAGTTTATATTGAAGTTAGATCAGGTGGTATTTTTCATTCTGTTGCACTAATCGCAATTAGCATACTGCCATCCAGGTCTATCCACACTGTGGCAAATGGCAACTTTTTTTTTAAAGCTAAATACTATTCTATTACATAGTATATCTATCTCTATATAAATATATATCTACACACACACACACACACACACACACGCTTTCTTTATCCATTTGTCTGTTAGTGGACACCTGATTGTTTCCCCATTGTGGCTGCTGTGATGAATGCAGTTATCTGAGTACATGCCCAGAAGAGGAGTTACTAGATTATACAGCAGTTTTATCTGAAGTTTCTCTAGAAACCACCAGACCATTTCCATAATGGCTGCACCAATTTACATTCCCACCAAAGGCCCGGTGCTTAGAGTAGTAAAATCACTTGTCCAAAGTTGTACAGCTGACAAGAGCAAGAAATTTAGTCCTAATTTATAAACTCTTGGTCCCTACTCTCTGCATCCTTATTTTTAAAATGTGCAATTGGTCCATAAGTTTTTATACCTACTTTTGTTCAGGGCCTTAAATTTTCAGATGCCACCCACTTTATGTCAGACACTATTATAGTGGTCCTATGTTCCTTTGCAAATTATATGTATAAAAACATACCTCCATTTTTATTAAGTATCAAGCCATCAAGAAACATGAGCTTATATTAAAGTATTAGCTAATAAAGTTTGCAAATGTTTCTAGTGATTTTTGTTTTTATATATACATTTTAATATATATACATCGTTAATATATGATCAACAAGATGAGGAAAATAAATATTTAGATGGAAAGATATGTGGAGATTATTAAAATGGATAATAAGCTACTGTCTGAAACTTGCTTAAGGCTTGAGAATATGGGTTTAAGTGACAATGGAAGAAATTAGAATTAACAAATGGGGAAAAAATGTTTTCCTTATTTGACCCCAGGGCACAGTGAACTACCAGTCCATGAAGATATTCATAATGATTATTCTTTCAATAGAAGTTAAAAGACATGAAAGTTCCTTCCTATGTTAAGATTCTTAGACTTTCAATGTCAGAAAGTTGAATTTCCACATGAACTAATTATATGATGGTGGATTTTTTCCTGAGCTAGCACCCTGTGGTAGACACACAAATGAGGGTTTTTGGTAAGCAGATATTGCCTTTGTCTCTCATTTGATATGTATAATATGATCCCTACTCAGTGCCAACATTCTCTTGGGTACTGTTTGGGGCCTTAGACCCTCCACACACGAATAATTAGTAAATCATAACTCCTAGGTAATTCATTTAAGATTCCATAGTTGAATCCCATCCATAAGCTCTTTAAACAATAGAGTTCCAGTGTACCTGTTTTTTTGTGTGGTTTTTGTTTGTTTGTTTGTTTGTTTGTTTTAATGTCCCTGTAGCATCTTCAGACATGTAACCTGATTCTTTAAGCAAATGATTGTTAATTTAAGGTCATCCAAGTCTTACAGGGCAAACTTGGTCATAAGTCAGAAATAGTTTTATAACCACCCCCATGGAGAGCATCAGAACCTACAGAGCAGCAGACTTACTGTTGGCTCTTGCCATCTCATTTTTCAGGACCACATAGTCTTCATATAATGGCCTCAGCTGCTTGCCGACCTCAGCCCTCCAGCCTTCCCAAGCCCAGAGCCTCTCGTTGTAGTCTGTGCTTTTTGCCATTATGTCATCCAAACCTGTTGTTCCAAAGGAATATAAATTCGAATGTGAAATATTTGTATTTATAATACAAATAATTTGTTTTTACAATTATGTGAACTTTAAGGAATTAAAAGTTTGGCAGACATCCAAGTCATTAAACAAGATGTCATGGTTAGTATCCTTGTACTTATTATTAGATCCAAACGGATTTGCAGAAGGAGAAAAAAAGTACTAAAGTAATTTTATTACTAGCTTAATTACTTGAATGTAATAAAATTTACAAGGTATGGGATTTTTTAAGTTAAAAGGAAATGTATGATAGGTTATAGATGTGACTCAGGGAATAAAAGGCTTGCTCACAAACATGAGGACCTGAGTCTAAATCCCCAGAACCCATGAAGAAGAACTAGATATCAAAGGAGAGTGGAGATGGCATATGGGAATGTTTAAAGAGAGGGGAAAAAAGCAAGACATGCAACCAAATTAAAATCTCAAAACCAAATAAACAAAGCTAGGCATGTCTGTGCATGCAACAGTAAGCCCAGTGGTGTGAGGAACAGAAACAGTTCTAGGTTCAGTGAGAGAGCTTGTCTCAAGGGAATAAGGCAGGGAGTGATAGAGCAGGACACCCACCATCTTCTTTCTGACCTCCAAAAGTACACGGGCATACATAACTACACATGCACATATACTACACACACACAAACAAACACACATACACACTCATTCACAGGTATACACAATGAAAGATAAATACAAATCTTTTTTTTTTTTTAAAGGAGAATGTGAGCTAGAACATTTTGGAATGGTACTATTTTTAGGTTATCAATCTGCAAAACATTGTGTTGTTGCTAAAGATCTCTGTCTCAGGGTGGGGAAATGGCTCAGTCTGGAAAGTCCTTCTACAATTCCTAGAACTCACATTAAAAGCCAGGTGTGAAGCCGGGGCATTGGTGGCACATGCCTTTAATCCCAGCGCTCAGAGAAGCAGAGGCAAGATGGTCTACAAAGTGAGTTCCAGGACAACAAAGGCTATACAGAAAAACTGGCAGCTCATTCTCCATGTTGGTTTTCTAGTAAGGGGAGCACGGTCTGTCTCTGACATGAATTCAGTGGCTGGCTCTTTGATCACCTATCTCTGAGGAGGGAGCAGCTTTGCAGGCCACAGAGGAAGACAAGGCAGCCAGTCCTGATGAGAGCTGATAGGCTGGGGTCAGAAGGAAAGGGAGGAGGACCTCCACTATCAGTGGACTTGGAAAGGGGCATGGAAGGAGATGAGGGAGGGAAGGTGGGATAGAGAGGGAATGAGGGAGGGGGCTACAGTTGGGATACAAAGTGAATAAATTGTAATAAATAATAATAATAATTAAAAAAAGAAAAACCAAAACAATAGATAGAGAGATAGATAGATAGATAGATAGATAGATAGATAGATAGATAGATAGATAGATAGAAATTAAAAAAAAATACAAGTGTGCTAGTATACACTTCTAATTCCAGTCCTGAGGAAATGGAGACCTGAAAATCCCCTGGGGTTGCTGACAAACAGTAATATCTACTTGGTGAGTTCCCATCGAGGGAGAGACACTGTCCCCAAAGAAAACTAGTAATGGTTCCTGAGGAATGACAATTGAGGTTGTACTCTGACCTCTACGCCCACGTGTGCTTGCACAAATATGTATACCTGCATATACATGAACATGCACACAGATTAAACATGCACGTATACCACACATTTTAAAAGTCTATCTCATTTTTAAAGTTTGGAATACAAATTTCATAAAGACTACTAAAAACAAATAACCTACCTGGTTCAAGCAATGAACATTCCTGTGGATTCTTTGGGTTGCAAACTTTTCCAGTACTGTAAATGGTGCTCATAGCATTCAGAATTGTGTTCAACTGCAAATTAAACATAATAAATAGTGGCAGGCATGTATAATGTACTATAATGAGTGGTAGTACAAAGATAACCTCTTTTTGGTCATGGGATTTTTTTTAATTCTTTTTTTTTTCCTTTTACTTAAAACAGATTCTTTTCTCATACACTATATCCTGATTATAGTTTCCTCTTCTACTTCTTTCAGTTTCTCTCTACATCTCCTCCCTCTGGAATCATTCCTTTTATGTCCCTCATTAAAAGGGGGGGGGGCTTCTAAAATATAACAACCAAAGAACTCAAAATAAAATATAATATGAAGCAAAAACTATCATATTGAACTTGGACACAGCAACCCATCAGGAGGAAAAGACTCCCAGGAGCAGGCACAAGAATCAGAGAACCACTTGTTCTCACAGTCAGGAGTCCCATAAAAACACCAAGCTAAAAGCTGTAATACATACAAAGAGGACCCAGTGTAGACCCATGTAGGCCCTTGCTTGCTGCTTCAGTCTCTTTGAACTTATATGGTCATGGGATACCTTCTTTGCCAAGTATACTTGTATTTACAGAGACCAGATAGCTTGCATAAATGTCTCTGCTGTCAAGTTGCACAGAATCTTGAGAGCTTGTGATCAATACATATGGATTAACTAAAATAAGTATGTCCACTCAAACTCCCAGGAACATTTCTCATATAGACAGAGAAATATCACTTCCTTTTCATTTAGCATTTACTAAACCTCTACTATGTTCTACATGTTGATAACTCTGAAATAAACAGGCTTCTGACCTTCAAAGATGCCAAAGTCATAGAATAATAAGGCAGCCACGAAAGAGATCACAATATAAAGGAGTGACAGGTACTGTTAACTGTCACCAAAAAGTGCTTTAGCAGTACTGGCTTAGAGTAGAAGAGGGTAAAATAAGGGAGATTAGTAACCTGGAGATTTAAAAATGGAGAGCTCCATGTTCCAGAAGTAGAAATTGGTCATGTAAAGGAAAGGAGGCGGTGGACCTTAAAAATGGACAAAGGTGTGAAAGGTAAGCCATTTTTAACAAGAAGTTAAATGACTAAAACTCCAGTGACAGTACTCACTGAAGGAGTGACGGTCACTAGAATGGAGAGATAAGTGGCATCTAGATTACAAGGAGCAATCAATGCCACAATAAAGAATTTAAACTTTACCCTGTAGGCAAAGGGGAGTGAAGATAACCAGGTAAAGCCAAGCTGTTCAAGGGCATCAGTAGGTACAAGTCAGCAAAAGGTTTATTTCCATTCTCAGAATGAATAAATGAAGAAGAATGAAGAGAATAAATGTGAAAATATGTTTTGGGAAACTCAGTAGATCCATGATATCTAAGCACGAAACCAATGAACTTATCCACATGTTGATCTGTGGTGGGTTGGAAACATAGGAAGAAAGGATGAAGAAATGAAAGAAAAAGGGGGGAAAAAAGAAAAAAGACTGATTTCTCTCATACAAATCATTTAAATGTTAGATTTCTCCTAACACCCTTGTGTGTTATTATTTCACTCTGTTGCACACTCATTGTATTGAAAACATGAGATAAATTCCATGCTTAAAACTTCTACAAGAAGCTGGGCATAGTGGCACACACCTGTGATCCCAACACGCTGGGAGGCAGAGGCAGGCAGATCTCTATGAGTCTGAGACCAGCCTGGTCTACAGAGCAAGTCCAGGACAGCCAAGGCCACACAGAGAAACCCTGTCTCAGGGGAAGAAAAAAAAATCCTTCCACAGATCCAATAGTCTAGTCCAATAATCCACCTTCACATAAAATACCTCATGGTCTCTTTCTCTACCTGCTATTTCAATCTCTCCTCTATTCTTTCCATGCATCCTAAACTCCCTTCTGTTCTCAAGCTATTACTTGCACCTACGTGGTTTTCAATCCTAGCAGCACATTATAATTATTTGAGGATTTTTTAAAACTAGAATGTCTAAGAGTCACATAGACTACAGCAGTCTGTCCACATTCAAACGGGCAAGATTTCTCATGGAGCCCTTGTTAAAAAAAATACAGATGAAGAAACATAGACAAGACAAGATAAGGTAGATGAATAACTTAGTGGAATTATTAAACCCAAGGAATGTAGAATAATAAATATCAACTTGTAGAAACAAATACCATATGGCTTTATCTCTGTTCTTATCATGTACTTTTATTTTTATAAATGCAGATTAAGACATACAGAGTTCCAAAGGACAAGCAACTAAAAAAGAAAACTTTCATGTGAAAGACTGAATGTTTTAGATAAAAATATTTCAGTAGGCTATATCAGGGGTCTGTTGTGTGTTTTTGTAAAGCTTTGTTGGAAGACAGCCACATCCATTCATCTATGTATTATCTATGGCTGACTTCCTGCTCTGATGGCAGAGCTTACTTGTTGTGACACAAACAATATGGCCTGCAAAGCCCAAGATATTTATTTTATGATTCTTTACAGCTTGCTTTCAAGTTTGCTGGACCCTGGACTGGGGGCATGGGATGAGAGATGGTATTTCAACAGAATAAATATAAGAATTCTTGAAATCATCTCAGCATAGGATGTTTTTAAAGTGCCCTTTGACTGCTGTGTTGGCACACACAAAAAAATGGGGAACTTCACTAACAGTGAGGTTGATATGAGCTAACCATAGCATTTAGCAATAAGAACAAAGGAAAAATAAATTTGCTCTAGGATTCTCCTAGCCTGCCTCAGTCAGTGTTGACCATGGTGTAGAAAATGTCATATTCCTGATCACTTCTGTGTAGATCAGAACCCAAGTGTCATATTTCACTCTCAGAAAGATTTTAATTTGAATCATGAACTTTATGTCACCCTACCTGGGCACAGAGCAGCTGTTATTATCTTTGCAGATAACAGAATCATGCCTGTGGAATATGAATGTGTATTATTTCTCAAACATTTCAACTCTTGAGGTCTGGACTAAAATATTTACAAACGCACCTTTTGGTTCTTGTCTGCTGAGAGTGCTGAAGATCCACTTTTCTGAAGGGCCTGCAGCTGACGCTTGATGATGAGGGTCTGAATTTCTTGTAGTGAGAAATTGTGGGCAATCTTAGACTGTTCTTCATAAAAGGCAGACCATTTGGCATCAGCCTCATTCTGAAAAACAAATAAAGTAAATTGAACTTGGACAGAAGATATATTTCAAAGAACATCTGGTGAAACATCTACTACTTCCTGCATGGCTTAGTCCTTTACTTTGCTGAGGGTCAAGGTTTAGGTTAAAAGTAATCAGGCCACTCTTGGGCCACTTTCTTTCTGGCCCAATGCCTAGTTTTCCCAAGGGCCCTGTCCCAAGAACTGGAAGTAAATTCTCACAGATACTCACACTGTGAGGCCCTGGAACTTATGGCCTTGGTGCTGTGACGTGGGTAAGTTGGCTAAAGATTCAGGGATGAATGGGCTAAAAGGAGAACCTTGCAGATCTCAGAGCAGACAGACACAATGGGAATACAGTCCCTTGTGACCACCAGAACCATGAGAAATGAGAACCAGATCAAAGAAAGCTCCTGGGTGCCATGGTTCAGTGCAGGAAATTTGACCTTAAATTGTGATCTCAAAGGAAGGCTTCCCGGAGCAGGGCCACTTGGTAGGGTGATAATTTTCCGACAACAACAAATGTCAACAAACAGGTGATGATGTTGGAATACACCTGCCTCTCTGCAGCCCCATCTTGGCAATAAGTAGAAGAATGGGTTTCTCCCGGTTTCTCGAGTACAGAGTCTTCTCTCAATGCACAACTTCACTTCCACTTCTCAAAGGATCAAAGAACAACTGCTTTGTACATGCTATTTCAGGGAACCATGCAAGAGAGGTAACATGTGAGCTCCACTTCTGGCTGTGTGCATTTGGACAAATAATCTCTCCTGGCTGCAGTTCTCCTATGTGGTTAAACAATAGTGTCCTAACAGTGTGACTAAAGAATTCTTGCAAGGATTAGAACAATTAACAAATAACAAAGTGCACACAAACAGGCCTGACACCTCCTCAGCATTCAATAAATGCCATTTGATTGTGTAGGGAGAAAAAAGTTCCTCATTATTAAGTTGCTTAGGCTTGTATCAGAGGAATTGGATACATATCTGGAATGCTTTCTCAATGCAACACAAGTATATAATAACATACACCACAAATGAAACAATAAGTTTTCATATTAAGAAATCAAAGATTAAAGAGGGGTCCAAATTGTTCAAGGAGATGATAGTTAAGTAATCTTGAAATAGGTAGGAGTTGGGATGGCTGTAGAAAGCTTTAAAAAACAATTTGCCTCCTTTTGGACTTTAAACAACCTCATGTGACAGAAAATCATTGTGAAAACATTTTTCTGTATTAACCAAGGGGCTTAGCAAGGTAGTGGAGCTGGCAGTCAACCCAACATTCTAGACTCTGTGATGGCTTTCAGAATGCCTACCTGCTAATGACCACACCCATGAGTGATATTCTCTTCAGTGAAAATAGACTTATGATTTGCTTCTAACCAAACACATGGAACAAAAGTAGCAAATAGTATATATCTGCATTATTTAAAACTGTCATTTTTATCTTGTTAGCAGGCCCTCCTTTTTGTAGACTCTCTTACAGCAAGCTAGCATGTTATGATCGATCCTATGGAAAGGTATATGGCAAGAAACTGAGTTTAGCCATTGACTAACATCCTGCCATAAACCAAGAACTTCAGCTCAGCAGTATGCAAAGAGCTCAGTGTTGAATCTGGCCATACCTAGCTTAGCAGTGAGATTGGATCCACTACTAGTTAGGCCTCAGGATAGTAGCACAATCAATGCATCTTGATGAGAACTAGAAACAGAAGCATGCCTGGACTCATGGCTCACAAAAACTGTGGAATAAATGTGCATGCGTGCATGTGTGAACTAGAAAGGGTAGAAAGGGGACTGTGACAGAGAACAAGCCATGTTAAGGAAGGAGAGAAGAGGAAAGAGAAAAAGAGGCTATGACATGAAAGCAGAAACAGGCCCCCTAGGGGCTAAGACAGAGACCAGCAAGAGAGGAGCAGGAAAATTGGGTGAGTGGGGGCTGAATATGAACAAAGTATACATGAAAATGCTACAACGAATCCTCTTACTTTGCAGGTTATCACTTAAAAACTAATTTAAAAGATAGAGAATTAAAAAAAAAAAACACCATATTCTGTAGAGAGGAAAAACAAATCTAGCTATCCATGTCATTAATATAATTATATAGAATTAGTGCTAGATAAACTTATTATTTCCTAGACAAGTCTTTATGACCTATATTTACTTATTTTCAAAATTGTAAATCATGGCTTCATCCTTTAATCAGGGCTGATAAATTACAGCCCTTGGGCGAAGCTCAGATATCACCTCTTCTTTCTTAAATGAAGTTTTATAGGTAAGCCACACACCCGTTTATGCCATACTGTTTATGACTGCTTCTGCCTCCCAACTGTAGGGCTCAGTGGTTTTTGAAGAAACCATAAGGCCTTCAAAGCCAGGAAGATCCACTTCTCCACACCTAACTAAAAAGATTGTTGATCCCTGCTTTTGGTGAAGAACTATCATCATTTTTAAGTATTTAAATTCACAGTATTTAAGTATTGTAGAAGTATTTATATGCTCAAATATACAACTATTCTATTGAAAAACTGTGTGTGGCACAGAGATAAATACATTTTCTTCTTGTGATAAGTTGCTTGATGTGTAAAAGTACTGCCATTTTATTTCCTCTTTTTTTTTTTCTAGAGCTCACCATCATCTAAATGAAGCTAAACCATTGGAAACTTCTTAATCCTAAACCTGTGGCAGTTCTCTGAAGACAAAAAATGAAAAGCTATGGAGAACCTTAGCATCCATATGAGACCTCCCAATCCAACAACCTCTGATGCAAAGTTCTACCCTCAAGTCCCTGATTTCTAGAAACAGCCCTCAACGCAGCATGAGGCTCAGAGGACAAAGCTGCTTTGGTCACTTTTTCAACATACCTAGAGACTTTCAAATGGAAAAAAAAATGTATTCTATACAATAGATTATGTAACACAAGTTATATGAATCCTGTCACTCCATCGTAGAACTCCAAAACCTTTCTATAGTTTGCATTTTAAGTTTATAAACATTTAGAAGCATTTTTACTTTTTCCTTACTTATCTTCTGGGGGCACACACCTATAATCTCAGCACTCAGGGAGGCAGAAGCAGGCAGATCTCCGAGTTCGAGGCCAGCCTGGTCTACAAAGTGAGTCCAGGACAGCCAAGGATACACAGAGAAATCCTATACATATAAAAACAAACAAACAAAAACAACAAAATCAAAACTGTAAACTACAAAGAAAGCATAATGCCTAAAAAGGAAGTAGTGCCACTTTTACTTTAGTTGGATTAATGACTGATGCAGAGGGGCCCATCTTACTGTGGGTGCTGCTGTTCTATCCCTGGGTAGGTGGTCCTTGGTGTATAAGAAAGTAACCTTAGCAAGTCACCAGCAGAAAACCACTAAGCAGCGTTCCTCCAGGGCTTCTGCTTCAGTCCCTGCCCCCAGATTTTTGCCTTGAGTTCTCCTGCTCTGGCTTCCTTCAGTGGTGGACTATTACCCAGACAAGTAAGATAAAACAAACCCTTTCCTCCCCAAGTTGATTTTGGTCAGTGTTTTATCATAGCAAGAGAAACCTAACTAAGACATTTATAGATCAACCTTGGTCATTCTCTAATGACTCCTGTTGGACTTATACATGATTTTCTTACCAATTTTCATCGAAATCCATTGAGGAATAAGGTGATCTTTGCTTTTATTTCTTGGCCAGAAATAACATCTTACAAGTCTCATAAGAAGACAAGATTATAGGTGGAATTAAGCATACACACCACAATGGCATAGAAAAGTAGGGAGCTTTAGAAACCCATTTTGAGCCAAGCTTTTTCCTTATCCCTGCTTTCTGGTTTCCACCCCGCTCTAGGTAAGTACCTTTTAGGACACTATATGGATAAAATCTGTAGCTTTCTTTTATTTACAGGAGCACTCTCACAACTCTAAGTAACACCACACTATGCCAGATCTATAGGCTAACAACCCAAACATCCTGACTCCTGAAAGTTACCTCAGGAAATGATACGAAACCAGCTGGTTGCCCTCAATAATGTCACCATTACAAGCCATGAACACACAAATGTCATACAGTCTAATTTCCTGTTCTGTATCCATTATCTATTATGATAATAATACTATCTAAGAAACAGCAAAAAGCCTCAACAGCATGAGTATTTATTGTTTATGTGTCTAAAATCACTGGGAATTGGCAGACCTCTACTGATCTTGGCTGGACTTGCGTGCAACTCTGGAAGTTGCCTTCTGCTTGGGCAATTACTCCATGTGTCTCATTTATAGTTGGCTAGTCTAAACAGGTTCTCTTGACAAAGACGAAGGTGTGAAGGATGAGCCCCATTCTTCAAGCCCATTAAGCCTTCTTTAATACAAATCAAGACGAATGATGTGTGTGTGAACCTGCAGTGGGATGGCACTGTAAAATGACATGACCATAGACGTTATTATAGAAAAGAATGAAGACAGGAGTCCATCAATGCAATGGACCGTACTTCCTTAACCCAAGGTGGAGCTGTAACCCATGTGTTTGCTTAAATGCTTTGAAAGCCTATTTAGAGTTTTCAATGTCTCACGCTTTTTAGATTAAAGTTTCACAGGTCTTATCAGCTTTACCACCTGTGGTGTAAATAGTTGCTCCCTCTGTTTACTCTGAATTTCTCTCTGTTGTGCTTTCATCTGTATTGCTTTTCAGGTGAAAAAGATTGATCCAATACAACTGTCAACATCCTGTCCTTTCTTGCTCCAAGTCACACTTTCCTTTAGTGAAGTTTTCTGCAGCCCCCCACTGGCCCCAGCCCTCTCTGCTCCCCTTAACTAATTCTAACTATTCTTTGGAGAAAGGGCAAGGATTCCTTTATCTTTCTTTCTTTCTTTCTTTCTTTCTTTCTTTCTTTCTTTCTTTCTTTCTTTCTTTCTTTCTCTTTCTTTCTTTCTTTCTTTCTTTTTCTTTTTGTCTTCCTTCCTTCTTTCCTTTCTTTCTCTTTCTTTCTTTCTTTCTTTCTTTCTTTCTTTCTTTCTTTCTTTCCTTCTTTCTTCTTTACATCTTTACTCCAGCATTACATTTTTAAAGGCTTAGGATAATGTTCTCTCTTTACCTTCTAGAACCATCTGAACAATGCTAATCATTGTAGTCATGGAAATATATTTAGTTAATCTCTTCAGGACATTATCTGAAATGACTTCTAGGTTCTTTTCTGATCAGAAACTATTTCTTATGGCTCATCATCTCTCTTGACGAGCCAACTTACACACAATTTGGATTTCCAAGACCAGTTATATATAACATATTATATGACAACATTTGGTGGTAAATATTTTTGTTATAGTTAGGATTAGTCTTATCAAATACTTGCATCTTCTAAAAAACTTTGACATTTTATAAATATTTACTTTATGAGAGAACTTTTTCAAAACTTGCATAACCTCCCTGAAGCAATAAATACATCACACAACTAAGATCAGAAAAACCAAATGACCTCAGATATCAGTGGTAATTGCAAGTCTTTTACTTGTTTTCAATACAGAGCCAGTTACTGCTAAGCACATATTAAACCCTGGGAATTTCAAAACTATTTCTTTTCTCTGTCCAAGAAGTTTATTTGACATTAACCCATGAAAAGATAAACTACATCATTAGATTAGTCTCATTCAAGCAAACTCAGTTTCTAATTCTGCAAGTCAGATTATATCTAAGGATAAGTGTTGATCTATAATAAAACAGAGCAAAGTCAGTAGTATGCAAATTTATGGGAACACATTCTCCCCTTTGCCCAGGAAAGGCTTGCTGTGAAAATACACAGACAAAGGTTGATATTTCCTAATTCCTGACCCTGAATTTTCTACTGACAAGGCCAAGAAGCAGGCAAAGGAAGGAACATGACGGCTTTTTCCCAGAAACCTATTTCCCAGCAGCTGTTCTATGAATCTCAGAAGCGCCTCAGAGCTTCCTTCAAATCTGACCTTCTCAAGGCAATCTTTATTCAAAACCACCTGGCCTTCACAAGGCTCTGACTTACATGCCCATACCACACACCAAAAGATGTAATAAATAAAAACTGCAGACTCGAGACACGAGTGAGAATGTGAGCTTTTCAAATTGCAAACGCAATGAATAATATGTTTGACAAAGGTCACACTAAAAGCCAGGAACAGCATGCAATTACACACACACACATGCAAACACTGTATATTTTCTAAATTTAGCATTCCCTTATAATATAGATTCTATTATTACTATAATATAGTAATTACTATATATTACTGTGATCATAATTTTAATCAGTTTACATCTGAGTTAAATGGGTCTGAAGGAAGTTAAGCAAGTTTCCACCTGCTCAAGCAAATGGGAACAAATACAGAGATCCACAGACAGATATTATGCACAGAGTGAGAGACCTTGGAACACTCAGTCCTAACTGGGATGTCTCCACCAAATGTCTCCCCTTACAGCTCAGGGAACCCTGAGGAAGGAAGAGGAGGTAAACAGAATGTATGAGCCAGAGAGGATGGAGCACTTCAAGGAAACAAGGCCCCACTAAATCAACAGGATTGGCATACATATAAACTCACAAAAACGGAGGCAGCATGAACAGGGCCTGCACGGGTCTGCACCAGATGGGGTTCAAGAGCTGCAGTGGACACCCACCCGCATCCCTAACCCAGAAGCTATCTCCAATTAATAACCACTTGTAAATAAAAACTGAATTTTTTCCAAGGGAGTCTCACTGGTGAAACAAACTAGGTTTTAAAATATTATTATTATTATTATTATTATTGTTGTTGTTGTTGTTGTTGTTGTTATAATTTATTACAATTTATTCAATTTGTATCCAGGCTATGGCCCCCTCCCTCATCTCCTCCCATTCCCATCCTCCCTCCCTCTTCTTCCCCTATGTCCCTCTCCTAGTCCACTGATAGAGGTTATCCTCATCCCCTTCTATCTGACCCTAACCGATCAGGTCTCATTAGGACCGGTTCCTCTGTGGCCTGGCAAGGCTGCACACACCAGGGCGAGGTGATCAAAGAGCCTGCCACTGAGTTCATGTCAGAGACAGCCCCTGCTCCCTTCCTAGGGAAACCACTTGGAGACTGAGCTGCCTATGGGCTATATCTGAGCAGGGGGTCTAGGCAATCTCCATGCATGGCCTTTGGTTGGAGTATATGTCTCTGCAGGACCCCTGGGCCCAGATTTTTTTGAACCTGTTGGACTCCCTGTGGAGCTCCTGTCTCCTTCGGGTCTCTCTGTCTTCCCTTTCTTTCATAAAATTCCCTGTCTGCCCAAAGTTTGGCTATGAGTCTCAGCTTCTCCACTGATACCTCGATCAGTAGAGTCTTTCAGAGGCCCTCTGTGGTAGGCTCCTGTCCTGTTTCCTGTCTTCTCCTACTTCAGACGTCTATCGCATTTGTCCTTCTGAAAGAGGACTGAGCATCTTCCCTAGGGTCTTCCTTGTTGTTTAGCTTTTTTGGGAGTATAGATTCTAATTCTAGTATGTTTCTCCTATATTATATGTCTAATAACCACTAATGAGTGAGTATATACCATGTGTGTCTTTCTGCTTCTGGGTTACCACACTCAAGATGATCTTTTCTAGCTCCCACCATCTGCCTGCACATTTCATGATTTCCTTGTTTTTAATAGCTGAATAGTATTCCATTGTGTAAATATAGCACAATTTCTGTATCCATTCCTCAGTTGAGGGACATCTAAGTTGTTTCCAGATTCTGACTATTATGGATAGAGCTGCTACAAAAATGGTTAAGCAAATGTCCTTCTTGTATAGTTGAGCATATTTTGGTTATATGCATAGGTGTGGTATAGCTGGATCTTGAGGTAGCACTATTCCTAATTGTCTGAGAAAGCACCAGATTGATTTCCAAAGTGATTGTACAAGTTTACATTCCCACCAGCAATGGAGGAGAGGTTCCCTTTCTCCACATCCTCTCCAGCATGTGTTGTCACTTGAGTTTTTGATCTTAGCCATTCTGATGGGTGTAACGTGAAATCTAAGGGGTGTTTTGATTTGCATCTCCCTGATTACTAAGGATGTTGAGCATTTCTTTAAGTGTTTCTCTGTCATTCGATATTTCTCTGTTGAGAATTCTCAAAACAAACTACTTTTAAGGACATTCTGGGCATGTAACAAACTAAATACTCAGCAGTAGATGGCCGACAGAAAACGAACTCAAAGGCATTTTTGCAGGTTCCTTGTCTCCTAATACTGTGTCAGAGCGTTTTCTTTTTTTTTTGTTTTGTTTGTTTTTGTTTTTCATTTTATCTTATTTTTATTATATATTCTTTCTCTGTCTCTCTCTGTCTCTGTCTCTCTCTGTCTCCCTCTCTCTTTTGCATATATATATATATATTATGGCTTACAGTTTAGTGATTTAATGGAATTTCTGAGTATGTGAATGAGTGAGTCTCTGTGGCTATATCTAGTTTCTGTGCCTTTTCTTGAGTGCTTCTGTTTGTTTGTTTGTTCTGTCCTAATCCCATGTGTTAGTTTTTTGTTCTATTTTATTATATTTTATTTTATTATTATCTCTTAGAAGTATGTTGGATCTGGACAGGAGGGGAATCGGGGAGGAACTGGGAGAAGTAAAGGAAAAGAAAATTATAATTGGAATATAGTATGTGAGGAAAAACTCTAGCTTCAACAAGACACTTAATTAAGACTTATAGCTTCTAAGATTCAAAGGAGGATATAAACTCAGGACATTTGGCTCAACTTCATACTTTCTATGTTATGGTCACACTCCTGTGTTCATTCATTGCCGTTACAGCACAGTGTATCTCAGCAATACCCTGTCATACCTGTCCACTGCCTAATATGTAAGAGAATCTCAACACATGAAACTAAGAGAGAACAGGAAAATGAACACCCACCCCCAACTTGACTCCCCCTTCAGGCAAACCCATAGTGGTTCACCTGAGTGCTTTGATGCACCTTCCTCCACGCTCTGGCAAAGGGGATATGGAGTCCCTTGTCATTTTTCTTTCATTTAAATACTGTGTTTTTCCTTTAAAGAACGCACGCTTTTCTCCAGTTTAAAACACCTGATGATTTATATTCTTCCATTTCTAGTTTTGGCTATAATCAAAATCAAAATATTATCATTTTTAATTATACATTTTTTTTGCACTGAGCCAAACACCAATACCATAATAATCTCACTGATGGTTTCAACAAACATCATTACATCTTACTCTATAATAGGACTTCTGCATATGTAGGTTCTCAAAAGAATTATTATGTACCTCTTCAAAAACTCTCCCTCCTACACTAATAACAAGGATGTCTTCCTGCCCCCCTGAGCCTACAAGCGTTAAAAATCATTCTGGAATTGTTTGACCCTGATGAAGCATATATGAGTATTATTTAGTTTTTTCCTAAGTGACTAAGGTAACGCTGGGGCTGGGAAGATGGATCAGTGGTTAAGATACAGACTTCCCTTGCAGAGGATGCAAGTTTGTTTCCCAACATCTTTGTTGGGTGGTACACAACAGCCTGTAACTCCAGCTTGTGGGGGATCCAATATCTCTGACCTATGAACACCTGCACTCACAGCACGCACACGCGCACACACACACACATACATACACACACAATTTTAAAATAATAAAAATAAATCTTAACATGAAAAAGTATCTAAGACCCAGATTGTGAGACTAACAAAATAAAGTTTACTCATCTAAAATGTGGTGGGGTCAGGATGTGGATGTCAGAAGTTTAGCTACCTAACCACATAGGCCACCTAACTCTCCAGCATTACATTAGTCTCATCTGAGAACATCTACAGAATACATAGACCACAAACAGAAATAAAATAAAAACTTATAAAAATGGTTACACTAAAGATAACATGGATTAGACCAAAATGAGACATCAGATAAAAGCAACTTCTTTGGCAACATCAGATTTTCAAAAATATCTTTGGTTTTCTTAAACTTTAGAAAAATAGAAAAAAAATCTTAATATTTCAAAGGAGACAGCCATTCTCAGATTCACTCTGTTCTATGAATGGAAGTAATTTAAACAGACAGCATCCTGATCATTTGAAAGAAATGAAGCTTCTAAACTACAATTTTGAAGGAAACATTGCTGGAAGAAAAATGATATGAAAAGTCTCTTCTTAAATACTTGCTCAATTTTCCACCACTTAAATATACTTAAAAGGCACTTCAAGTTCTGTGAGAAAAAATATTCTAAGTCCTTGCACTTGTCAAACAAAATAAGCTGCTTTCCTGAGAGTAGGCTGAGATTTTTCAGGACTAGTTTAATTATAGCTTCTCTTCTATGACCTTTGGAAATTCCTCAGAGCTCTGTGACAATGAAAGAAAGAATTCCCGAGTCCAGTTTCACCTAAGCCATGGTTACCTTAATTACTAAGCTGCTGCTTTCAGTAAACCTCCACTTGCATTTTTCAGTTAATATGTCATCTGTAATCTTCAGAGAGTCCTGTTGGCATTGTTGGCTAAAGAAAATCATTGACTCAATAACTTTACATTTCCATGAATGCTTTGCACTGTCAGTATAATGAGAATAGTAATGGCAGCTTTATCAAACAGTTTCACTTGTCCCTGTATTCTGGACAGAGAATTCATTCATAACAATTTCCCAAATGAACTCTAAGGTCAGTTGAATTTAATCATCTGGGACACTAGGATCAGAGCTACAGATGCAATCATTCATCCTCACACTTCAGAGATTTCTATGATTTCTTTATCCAATTTTTTTTTTAGGCAGTAATTCTAATCTTTAAGAAGCCTTCAATACCCCCTAGATAGCCTCAAGAACTCACCATCTTTTGGGCATTCTCTTCAGTAATGTTGGTGTTATAATTCCAAGAAGCAAGTGAACTTTGATAATACAGGTCTTCAGCTTTCTGGTTAAACTCGTCTAAAAATGTCTTGGCCTGTTTCTCGATGATGGACTGAGCAGCAATAGCAGCAACAAGGCTGAAAAGGAGCCAGGAGGAGCTTGACATCTTTCCCCGTGCACCAAGATCCCATCCACTCCACTGAGCAAATTTCCCTAGAGTGAAATCTGCTCATGAGTTTTTCTCTCTCATCAGCCTTTGAACTTGGGTTGGGCACTGAGAAGGGAAGACAAAAAAAAAAAAAAAAAAAAAAAAAAGCAGAAGAAACAGAAGAGAACAGTAAACAAGCTGCTGAACCAATATGAATTTAATCCTGGAGAGGACAGATATGTAAACAGATTTTTAGAATGATTTTTTTAAGTAAACTAAATAAAGGCATGTTATTCATTAATCCTAGAAAACTTTAGCTCTGCTAACATTTTATGGCCAAATGAAAACTTGGACGTTTCATTAATATGTTCCTTAAAAGCTCCTAGAGATACACTGAGAAGTCCTGTGATTTTACAGTAACAAAAGTTTAGAATCAGAAATAGTGGGATACGTATTAGAACGTGTAACCTTTTCTGACAATTCTATCAATGAGTTATCCTCTCTCTCTCTCTCTCTCTCTCTCTCTCTCTCTTCCTCCCTCTCTCTTGTTTTTTTTTTTTTAAGAGAGAGTTTCACTGTGTAGCCCTGGCTGTCCTGGAACTCACTCTGTAGACCAGGCTTGTCTTGAACTCACAGAGATCTGCCTGCCTCTGCCTCTGCCTCCAGAGTACTGGAATTAAAAGTGTGCAGCACCACTGCCCAGCTCCATTTTCTCTATTAATTTAAAGTAAATGCTCACAAAAATTCACTTCCTTGGTTAACAGTTTGTTTGCAAATAAACAACTTTACCTTTGTCTTTATGGGATTCTTTAAAAAAAAAAACAAAAAACAAAACAAAACAAACAAAAAACAATTTTCAGCCAGGAGGCAGCAGCACATCCCTTTAATCCCAGTATTTAGGAACTCTCTGAGTTCAAGTCCAGTCTGATCTACAGAGCTAGGACAGCCAGGGCTGCACAAATAAATCTTGTTTCTAAAAACAATATGTGTGTGGTTGTGTGTGTGTGTGTGTGTGTGTGTGTGTGTGTGTGTGTGTGATCTCTCTGTCCATTTAAGAAATAATAAGAATATTCTCCACTATACAGGTTTAATCCTCCCAATATGGATTTGACAAAGTTTCAAGCTGTCATTTTCTCTGTCTCAGGAGACATTAATCTCCAGTTCTATAGCTGACTTCATCATGTATCTCTTTCCCTTTCACTTACCTGCTTAAAACTTAGCTGAGATCTCAAGGAAGTAACAATGGTTCCCATTATGAAGTCCAAGGAATATCCATGGCAAGTCCTGGGCATCCATAGGCATGAGATTGTGACTACTCCAAAGAGATTTTACTGGTTATCCTGTTGAAGTGAAGCAGCTGGCTCTATGTCCTCATTCCCAGGGTGTAAGCAGACACAGATAAAAGAGAGCAGCCACTTTAAATGGCAGGGCTCATGGGCCTGCTTGATTGTGATTATGAAACCTTCACACAGAGAAAACATTTCTCCATCCAGAAAAACAAGTCTTCCAGGTTTAGAAGAAATGGTAATAACCAAGCCTGAAAAAGAATTCCACTACTTCACTTCGTTCCAACCTTGGGCAGATGATTGTAGAATAAGAAAAAGCAGTAATTGCTCAAAGTGCTTTGTGTTGTTGTAACATTTTATTTAGGCATCACAACATACCTGTGGGCAAATATTTACATCACCATTTTATGGACTGTGAAATTGAGCTTAAGTAGCTAAACCTCACTAGGCTAATAATGGGTGGAACGAGGCCATGAATCCAGGCTGGCTGGCTCTGGAGTACAGACTCCAAGCTAAACTGTATGCTACAGTCTAAGAGCAAGAATGGAGCTATACATAGCTTAAGGAGGACTTGTGTCTTCAGTAAAGATGATAGAGGCATTCTCTGGTTCCACTATATCAAATGAGAATCAAGACAAAGCAGGTTGCAACTTTGAACAATAATTTAAAAAAATCAAAGAAAATGACAGGAGAGAAAAACTGCTACAGACATGGCAGTAAGGCTCTTCATACACAAGGAATCTGAAATCTCCTTGCTACTCACAGGCTTAAGGAGAAAAACAGAAAATACAAATGGGGAGCAGCATGTGAACTTCAGAACAAGAATGTTACATGAGAAAAAGCTGTAAGAAACCTCTAGTCAGATGACCTCCTGAATGAAATGCTTGGGGTTAGGATGGAAAACAAAATCATCCAAATTCATTTTACTGAGACAGAAAAGAAGATTCATGCAATCACAATGAAACGTAGAAAGCAAGATATGAAATCTAAGCTAAAAGTAGATGGACAGGAAGACTGAGATAGAGATGAAGCAGGAAAATGGCAGAAGCCAAGAAACTCTAAACATCAAGGGAAACAGAGGAATTGTACTTAGTGATGCTTTACAAAAACAAACAAAACAACAACAAAAAAAAACTAGCTTACACTGGCCAACAGCAAGTACTCATTGAACTCACTTTTCATTGAGAAGTTCATGATGCTCTGTTACCTAGAAGTACCAGATCTTATCTCCTAGAAGCTCTTATCTCTGAGCCCATTCTGAAAATAGAAAGAATCATCTGTAGATGGAGGACATGTGCCCCAGGGGAAAAAATAAAAAGACAACTGGCCTCCAAGAACATATTATCTTTAAGGAAAGAGAATTAGAAAAAGGATGAGATGACCAGACACTCAAGAAAGCTATTCTAACATTAAAAAAAATGTTGGAGTTGTAGGTGTGTTTGATAAAAAGTAGAGAGAAGAAGTAGAGAGACCTTGACGCTTAACAAAATTGTAAAACATAATTTTTATTTTGTGACTAATAAGCACTTACATTAATTAGGAAATGGGAGAAAGGAAGGAAGAGAATGATGAAGGAAGGAGGTTTTTTTTTGTTGTTTTTTTTTAAAGGCGGGGGTGTCTCTGAAAAGGTGTCTTCTGAGCAGAAGTCTAAAAGGATGTGTAAAGCCAGCTGGGGCTTTCCCAGATCTCTATTTGGAAAAGTAGGCATGCACAAAGGGTGTAGGCAGATCTCGAGAACATCAGAGGCCTGTGTAACTACATATGAAGCTGAGAACATAGCTTAGTCTCACACCTGGAAGGCCTTGAAGAAATTTCATCTTCAGATTTTACCCTTAGGCATGCAGGAGGACAATAAAAACCTTCAAGTGGGGAAGTTATATGACAAAAATCTTTATGACTGCTGCTTTGTGAACACTCTAAGGAGGATGAGCTGTGTGACTTTAGGCCTTTACTATGATATATGTATCTTGTACATCTTTCTTTGCTGCAAAATTAGTGGTCTTGTGGAGATGTTGCATTTAGTGAATTCATACCTGAGTAGTAATTAAAGCTACTGATGAAGAAAACAGCATTGTAATAATTGGTAAACTTCCATACTGAAATATTTAAGCAACTTGCCTGTCAGACAACTTTCAGGGACATTCACTGTATCTGTGGTTGGCTGAGATCTTTATTCCAGGGTGCATTTGGACCCTGATCCTGATTTGTTGGTTTTTACTGGCCTAGGCCAAAAATGGGAGGGAAAACCCAGCTTCAGATGAAGCAGGCTCATTTGTGAAAGAAAACGATTCAGAAAGAGAAAGTCTGATTGAGCCCACCCAAGAAAAACATGCCAGGTTCTCTGATAGCCTAATTATCAGGTCCAGGTATAAAGTTTTACACCATACAGAAAGAAGAATACTGCTTTCTTGAGGGAGAAGAGAAAAATCATAAATAATGGCTCCCTCATGATATTTCCAGATACTGTCTTTGTGGTCACACTTCCTTTGCACCAGGCTTTGAACGTAAACTCTTTGACATAACATTTATGAATGGGATTTTCTTATAATTAAAGAAACAACTTTCAAGTGATCTCATAACTGATCTAAATTTACCCAACCTACAGCATTTGATTCCAGGCTGTTAAGCAACAGATGCCTTCTCTCTGTTGATTCGTAGCTTTAGTGACCTACTAACTTGCAGTGTCTAGTAAGTCCTCATCAGTCTGGCATGTTCTCGGAATAAGCAAGCCCACACAAACAAAACAACAGTTCAATGTTTTGACTGCTCTAGTTTTATGCTTTAAACCTGTTTAAAGTGGAAAGCTTTCTAAGGCAGATTCCATACTGACTCTGATTTGCCTTGGAATTGCTTTGTGTTGTATTATTTTGTAGAGTTTTTTTTTTTTTCTTTAATAGATATTATTTACTGGCTTGTCTATACTGTGGACCTTTGGGCTGTACATTAAATGACTCCAAGTAGTTTTATTGCTAATAATTCTGCTGTCTGAGTTCACATGGCTTCTTAGAGTATCAGCTCTTAGTAGCCCCACCTATCTCAAATCTTCCTGTTTTTGGTTTGCTGTCTGCTACGACCTCAATGAAAACTTAATAATCATAAGCTTCTGTCAGGAAGCTCACTTTGCATAGTTTTATACCTGAGGGTGGGTCTTCAATTTTCTAGAACAAAGTACATAGACTTTGAGATACAGGTCTCCCATCCTGCTCAACTTTTTTTATAATAACTTTTCCTTTATGTTACAATGAATCTTAAAAGGGGTCATATACATTTTTTCTTCACAATTTATGCATTATATAACCCAATTGAAGCTCCCTGCCTCACTTCCCCCAGTCCCACCCTCCGTCTCTCTTCCCCTTAATCCCTTCCCCTAGTCCATTGAAAGGGAGAGTTCTCCAGTGTTGCCATCTTCCCATAGCTTGTTAACTCTCATCAGGAGTGCCTGGATCCTCTTCCTCCATGACCTGGCAAGCCTGCGCCATCAGGAGCAAGGGATCAAAGAGCAGTCAACTGAGTTCATGATAGAGGCAGCCCCTGATCCCAAAACTCAGATACCCACATGGAAACTGAGCTGCCAGTTGGCCACATCTGAGCAGAGGGTCTAGGTACTTTCCATGCATGGTCCTCCCTTGGTGCATCAGTCTTTGCAGGACCCCCTAGGCTCAGATCCTTTCGCTTCTTTATCTCCTTGTGAGGCTCCTGTCCCCTCCATGTCCTTCTATTCCCATCCTGCTCTTTCTCCATAAGACTCCCTTCCCACTGCCCAAAGTTTGGCCCTGAGTCTCAGCATCTGCTTTGATCCCCTATTGGGTGAATCATTTCAGAGGACCCACTATATTAGACTCCCATCCTTTTTCCTCTCTTCCATCACTTCTGGTGTCTATCCTGTTTGCCATTCTGAATGAGATTTAAGCAAACTCCCTAGGGTCTTCCTTAGTGTTTAAATTCTGTAGTATTTAATTCTGTAGATGGCTGTCCTACATCATATGGCTAATATCCACTTATTAGTGAATGTATACCATCCCTGCCTTTCTGTTTCTGGGTTAACTCACTCAAGATGATCTCTTCTAGTTCTCACCATTTGCCTGCAAATTTCATGATTCCCTTGCTTTTAATTGCTGAGTAGTATCCGTTGTGTAAATGTACCACAATTTCTGCATCCATTCTTCAGTTGAAGGACATCTAGGTTGTTTCCAAAGTCTGGCTATTATGAAAAAAGCTTCTATGAACATAGTTGAGCAAATGTCCTTATTTAATGGTGGGATAACTTTTGGGTATATGCCCAGGAGTGGGATAGCTTGATCCTGAGGTAGTGCTATTACCAATTTTCTGAGAAAGTGCAAGATTGATTTCCAAAGTTGTTGTACAAGTTTACATTCCCACCAGCAATGGAGAAAGGAATCCCCTTTCTCCACATCCTCTCCAGCATGTGTTGTCACTTGAGTTTTTGATCTTAGACATTCTGATGGGTGTAAAGTGAAATCTCAGGGTTGTTTTGATTTGCATCTCCCTGATGACTGATGTTGAGCATTTATTTAAGTGTTTCTCTGCCATTCTATATTCCTCTATTGAGAACTTCCTGCTTAGCTCTGTACCTCATTTTAATTGTTTTATTGGTGTCTAATTCCTTCAGTTCTTTATATATTCTGGATATTAGTCCTCTATCAGATGTAGGGTTGGTAAGGATCTTTTCCTAGCCTGTAGATTGTCATTTTGTTTTGTTAACAGTGTCCTTTGCTTTACAGAAGCTTTTCAGTTTCATGAGGTCCCATTTATTTATTGTAGATCTTAGAGCCTGAGCTGTTAGTGCTCTGTTCAGGAAATTGTCTCCTGTGCAAATGAGTTCAAGGCTCTTCCCCACTTTTTCTTCCAATAGATTTAGTGTGTCTGGTTTTATGTTGAAATCTTTGATTCACTTGGACTTTAATTTTGTGCAGGGTTATAGATATGAGACTATTTGAAATATTCTACATGTGGGCTTCCAGTTAGACCAGCACCATTTGTTGAAGATGCTATCCATTGTATGGTTTTGGCATCTTTGTCAAAAATCAGGTGTCCATCGGAGTGTGGGTTTATTTCTGGGTCTTCTTTTTTTTTTTTTTTTACTACTGTTTCTCAAAGTACAGCTTGAGATCAGGGAAGGAGATAAACCCCAGAAGATCTTTTATTGTACAGGATTGTTTTAGCTCTTCTGGGTTTCTTTTTCTTTCAAGGTCTGTAAAGAATTGTGTTGGTAGTTTGATGGGAATTACATTGACTCGGTAGATTGCTTTTGTTAAGATGGCTATTTTTACTATCTTAATCCTACCGACCCATGAGCATGGGAAAACTTTGCATCTTCTGATATCTTCTTCTATTTCTTTCTTCAGAGACTTAAAGATTTTTTTTTTCATAAATGTATTTGACTTGTTTGGTTAGATATACTTTATGTCTTTTGTGACTATTGTAAAGGGTGTTGTTTCTCTAATTTCGGGATCAGCCAATTTGTCTTTTGTTTACAGGAGGGCTACTGATTTTTTTTTTTTTTTAGTTAATTTTGTATCCAGCCACTTTGCTGAAAGTGTTTAGCAGCTGAAGGAGTTCTCTGGTTGAATTTTTGGGGTCACTCATGTATAGTGATGCTATGACTTCTTCCTTACGATTTGAATCTCCTTGATTTCCATTAATTGTCTTATTGCTCTAGCAAGGACTTCAAGAACTATGTTGAAGAGATATGGAGAAAGTGGGCAGCCTTGCCTTGTCCCTGATTTCAGTGAGATTGATTTAAATTTCTCTCCATTTAGTTTGATGTTGACTATATCCTTGCTGTATATTGCCTTTACCATCTTTAGGTAAGTGCCTTGTATCCCTTATCTCTGCAGGACTTTAAATATGAACAAGTGTTGGATTTTAGCAAATGCTTTTCAGCATTTAAGGAGATTACCGTGTGAGTTTTTTCTTTCAGTTTGTTTATATGGTGGATTATATTGATGGATTTCCATATATTGAACCAACCTTACATGCCTGGGATGAAGCCAACTTGGTCATAGTGGATGATTTCTTTTATGTGTTCTTGGATTTGGTTTGCGAGTGTTTCAGCATCTAAGGAGATGATCATGTGTGTGTGTGTGTTTTTTATTTCAGTTTGTTTATATGGTGGATCACATTGATGGATGTCTGTATATTGAACCACCCCTGCATATCTGGGATGAAGCACACTTGGTCATAGAGGATGATATCTTTGATGTGTTCTTGGATTTGATTTGTGAGTATTTTGTTGAGTATGTTTGCATCAATGTTCATAAGGGAGATTGATTGCCCTGAAATTCTCTTTCTTTGTTGGATCTTTGTGAGGTTTTAGGAATCAAAGTGACTGTAGCTTTATAGAATGAGTTTGGTGATGTTCCTTCTGTTTCTATTTTGTGAAAGAGTTTGAAGAGTATTGGTGTTAGCTCATCTTTCAAAGTATGGTAGAATTCTGTGCTGAAACCATCTAGCCCTGGGACTTTTTGTTTGTTTGTTTGTTTGTTTTTGTTTTTCTTTTGGATGGGAGACTTTTGCTGACAGCTTTTATTTCCTTGGGAGATAAAAGACTATTTAATTTATTTACCTAGTTTAGATTCAGACTTGGTAAGTGGAATCAATCAAGAAAACTGTCCATTTCATTTAGATTTTCAAAGTTTGTGGCACATAGGCTTTGTCATAAGACCTAATGATTGTGTGGATTTCCTCAGTGTCTGTTGTTATGTAGCCCATTCATTTCTGATTTTGTTGATTTAGGTAGTGTCTCTCTGCCTTTTAGTTAGTTTGGCTAAGGGTTTGTCTATCTTGTTGATTTTCTCAAAGAAACAGCTCTTGGTCTCATTGATTCTTTGTGTTGTTTTCTGTTTCTAATTTATTGATTTTAGCTGTGTGCTTGATTATTTCCAGCCATCTACTCCTCTTAGGTATGTCTGCTTCTTTTTTTTTTTTCTAGGGCTTTCAAGTAAGCCATTAAGTTGCTTGTATGAAATGTTTTGACTTTCTTTATGAAGTCACTTAATGCTATGAACTTTCCTCTTAGCACTTCTTTCATTGTGTCCCATAAGTTTAGGTATATCGTGCTTTTATTTTCATCGAATTCTAGGAAGTCTTTAATTTCTTTCTTTATTTCTTCCCTGACCCAGCTGTCAAGGAGTAGAGAGTTGTTCAGTTTCAATGTGTGTGTAGGCTTTTTGCTATTTCTGCTATTGTTGAGGTCTAGTCCATGGTGGTCTGATAGGATACAAGGGATTATTTTAATCTTCTTCTATCTGATGAGGCTTCCTTTGTGACCAACTATATGGTCTATTTTGGAGAAGTTTCCACGAGGTGCTGAGAAGAAGGTAAATTCTTTTGTGTTTGTGAAAACTTCTATATGTATCTTTTAGGTCCATTTGATTCATGAAATCTGTTAGTGTCATTGTTTCTTTGTTTAATTTCTGTTTTTTTGACATGTCCTTTGTTGAGAGTGGGGTGTTGAAGTTTCCCACTATTAACATATGGGGATCTATGTATGGTTTAAGTTTTATTAATGTTTCTTTTACAAATGTGGGTGCCCTTGTATTTGGGGCATAGATGTTCAGAATTCGGATGTCTTCTTGATGGATTTTTCCTTTGATGAGAATGAAGTGTCCCTCTCCATCTCTTTTGATTAATTTTGGTTGAAAGCCTATTTTATTAGATATTAGAATGACTATTCCTGTTTGCTTCTTGGGTAGATTTGCTTGGAAAACTGTCTTCCAGCCCTTTACTCTCAGGTAATGTCTATCTTTGTGTCTTAGGTGTGTTTCTTGTATACAACAGACTGTTGGGTCTTGTTTACACATCCATTCTGTTAGTCTGTGTATTTTTATTGGATAGTTGAGTCCATTGATGTTGAGAGATATTAATGACCAGTAGCTGTTAGATCCTTTTATTTTGGTGTCGGTTGTGGTAGTGTGTTTGTGTGCTTGGCTACTTTTAGTTTTGCTAAAAATAGTGAGGTTATTTATTTCCTGTGTTTTCCTGAATGTAGTTAGCTTTCTTGTATTTTTCCCCCTAGTATTTTCTGTAAGGCTGGATTTGTCTGTAGATATTGTTTAAATTTGGTTTTGTTGTTGAATACCTTGTTTTCTCCATCTATGATGATTGAGAGTTTTGTGGGGTATAGTAGCCTGGGCTGACATCTGTGTTCTCTTAGGGTCTGTGTCATATCTCTCCAGTCCCTTCTGGCTTTCATAGTCTTCCTCTGTTTAAAAGTCAGGTGTGATTAGATGGGTTTGTCATTATATATTACTTGGCCTTTTTCTCTTGCAGCTTTGATCATTTTTCCTTATTGTGTATACTTACTGTTTTGATTATTATGTGTCGGAAGGATTTTCTTTTCTAGTCTAATCTATTGGGTGTTCTGTAGGCCTCTTGTATGCTTATAGGCCTCTCCTTTAAATTGGGGAAATTTTCTTCTACAATTTTGTTGAAAATATTTTCTGGGCCTTGGACATGGGAATCTTCTTTTTCCTCTATTCCTATTATTCTTTTTTATCTTCATCTTTTTTAAATTTTTTTATATTAATCACAGGTCATTCACTTTGTATCCCAGCCATAGCCCCCTCCCTCTTTCCCTCCTAATTTCACCCTCCCTCCCTCATCTCCTCCCTACCCCCTTCCAAGTCCACTGATAGAGGAGGTCCTCCTCCCCTTCCATCTGACCCTAGCTTATCAGGTATCTTCAGGACTGGCTACAATGTCCTAACCTATTATTCTTAGGTTTTGTCTTTTCACATTGTTTTGGATTTCTTTGATGGTTAGTGTCAGTAAGTTTTTAGATTTAACATTTTCTTTGGTGGATACATTGATTTTTTTTTTCCATTGTATCTTCTACACCTGAGATTCTTTCTTCCATCTCTTGTAGTCTGTTGGTTATGCTTACCTCTGTAGTTCCTGTTTTCTTTCCTAGGTTCTCCCTCTCCATGATTTCCTCTGTTTGTGTTTTCTTTAATATTTCCAATTCTATCTTCAGATCTTGTACCATTTTGTTGATTTTCTTCACCTATCTGACTATATTTTCCTGCTTTTCCTTCAATTCTTTCACCTGTTTGTTTGAACTTTCCTCTATTTCTTTTACTGTTTTAATTATTTCCTCTCTAAAGGCCACAAACTGTTTGGCTGCATCTTCCAGTATGTCTTTACAGATGGCCATAATCTGTTTGACTTTATCTTCCTCTATTTCTTTATGCATTTTATTGTTTCCTCCATTAATCTCTTCATAAGCATAGATTTAAGGTCATCTTCTTGGATTTCAATTATGTTAGGGTGTTCAGATCTACTTTCCCCTGGATAACTGGTTTCTGTAGACGGCATGTTGCTTTGGCTTTTGTTGGTTGTGCTTTTACACAGGCCTCTACCCATCTGGCTGTCTCAGGTGTTGGCTGTTAGTTTCTGATGCCTGCTGGAATCCTGGGGTGAGGAGAATCCCCTTGGCAGGAATTTGGTTGTTCCTGAAGGTTGTTCTCCTCAGCCTTTTGGGTATGGTCACCAAATGGTTGGTACTTCTCAGTGAATTGCCACAGGTCACCTCAGGTGTATGATGCTGTGAGGTAACTGGGGTCATTGTTAGTCAGGGGGCTCTCCTCTCACCTGGAGAAGTACTAAAGACGGCTGCCCTGCCACTGGGTTTCTTATTCAGAATTTAGTGAGCTGCTGTTGCTGCTCTTACACTGTGTTTGCCTGGCAGCCCTTTTGAAGAACCAGGGAACTCCAAGGTTTGGTCAGTTTAGCTAGGGAGACAGGTTGTGCTCAGGAGCAGCATCTGGGGACTGATCCTATGGGTCCTAGGTATCTGTCGCTCTGAGGTTCTAGCTCTGTGGCCCCAGTATCCAAGCAGTAATCAGTAGCAGGTGAGTGCAACACTCCTAGGTGTGGCCGGAGACTAGAGCCCGGAGCCTGTAGGAATCCAGGGACTTTTCTGGGGATTACCTGTATGTCCTGAGGTTGGACCAATGTTTCCCTCACCATAAGATTTCCTTCCAACTTGGAGACCCAGTCTGTGGTGTTTGGGGTCCACAGTTCAGTCTGGGATGGGGAGAGCACACAAGCACAGGTGAGTGCCTTGGCTCTATTGCCTGGGTACCTGCAGGAACCTGGGAACTTTTACTGGGAACTTTTGGGGGCTTGGGGGTTTTCTGGATGCTCTGAGGTCAGACCTGATATTTCCTTCACCTTGGGGTTTGGGAAAACCCAGTCTCTGGTGTTGTGGGGCTGAAACTTTACTCTGGGATGGTGTTCAGTGAAGGCAGGCACCTGGCTCTGGGATGGCAACCAAGTGCCCGTTGGGACTCTGGAACTCTTCTAGGGTTTAGCTGGGTGACCTGAAAATGGAACTGATTGCTTCCCACACCGTGGGGTTTCCTCTCACCTGGGAAACAAAATCACTGGTGTTTTAGGGCCCACAGTTCGGTCTGTTGGTTGCTGTGCAGTCACTCCTGTCCTGCTCATCAGGCATAGTGTCCTCTAGGGGCAGCCATCTTGGATTCCCCCAGTGCTCACCCTTTATGTACTTCCAACTGAGTCACAAGCAGTAAGGTAGCCAAACACCTAGAGCCAAACCCTCTTCTACTGCCTGATCCTGGAAACTAAAGAAAAGAGAATGTTTCTGATAATACTTTATCTTAAAATTAATTGAGAAATATTTCTGACAGGAACTAAAAGGGCGAGTTTAGTAATACAAAACAGAGAGATAGAGAGATTGAAAGTTTATATAACCAGGAATGATTCACACTTAGTGCAATTGGTTTTGGCTACACATTGATCACATTCAGTAAGTTTATAAGTTCTTCTGAAAAAGAACAGTTTGATTCCTGGCCAATCAATCTCTCCTTTTTCCATATTCAGTTTCATAGTAGACCGTTCTTTCTACAGATAGTCTCCATTGACTAACTTGACAAATCTTTTCAACAGAAGTCAATTTGTAAGAATATGCTGTGTTCCTGGGAAGTTGTACTGATTATGAGTTCCTAAAATTTATGATTCTGTCTTACTTGCCACAGTAACACTGATTTATTTTCACATTCAGACCACAAAACAGAGGAGTCACTAATATCAATTTATGTCTAGGAGCTTAAAATCCCTAACTTTCCCTACTCTCAGCTCCTCTAAACCTTTACACATGTCTTAGTTTATTTGAAGCCTATGAAGTTGATAGCTCCTGAGGCTGGCTGCAGAAAGACGGTGGCTTGGTTAGGACAGTCGCCAGGGATGGCAGAACGTGAGGATGGAGGGTGTGTCTGGGCTGCTCTCCTGGACGCTGAGCAGAGTTCTATGGCTCTCAGGCTTTTCTGAGCAGGGAGCTGCCCGGCTGCCCCGGATCATGGAAGAAAAAGCGCTAGAAGTTTATGATTTGATTCGAACTATTCAGGACCCTGAAAAACCCAATACTTTAGAAGAACTTGAAGTAGTAACAGAGAGTTGTGTGGAGGTTCAAGAAATAAATGAAGAAGACTATTTGGTTATTATCAAGTTCATGCCAACAGTACCTCATTGCTCTCTGGCAACTCTTATTGGATTGTGCTTGAGAGTAAAACTTCAGCGGTGCCTGCCATTCAAACACAAGTTGGAAATCTACATTTCTGAAAGAACTCACTCCACAGAAGAAGACATCAACAAGCAGATAAATGACAAAGAGCGAGTAGCAGCTGCAATGGAGAATCCCAACCTACGGGAAATTGTGGAACAGTGCGTCCTTTAAGCCTGACTGATACCATCTCAAGAGCCAGAGGCCTATAAGAATTCAATTTATTTGTTTAAATCCTTTGTAAAATGTAGAGGACTCATGTTGAATATGTAGGTGATTTGTACATCAGACCTTTTTTTGTTCTGTTTTGTTCCGTTTTTGTTTTTTTGAGACAGGGTTTCTCTGAGTATCCCTGGCTATCCTGGAACTCACTCTAAAGACCAGGCTGGCCTCCAACTCAGAGAGATCCACCCGCTTCTGCTTCAGAGTGCTGGGATTAAAGGCACGAGCCAGCACTGCCTGGCCCTCAGAGCATTTCTAAGCAAATTTCAGTTATGAGGTAGAACTTAATAGTTCAGTTAGTAACATTCTCAGGATTTCTAACTCAAGTGATCAGACAGAAAAATATTTTCTAGTTCATTTGTGTAAAATGTTACTATTTTTCTGATGACCATTCTGATACAACTGCTTTTCATGTCAAATAACTACTGTGCCCAAATGTATTTGATTTCAATTATCATTCTAGAATAAATATGACAGGTGATTCTAAAAAAAAAAAAAATCCCTAACTTTCTAAAATTTAGAGTTTCCAAATTTGAGGCTTTATCCTACATGAAACGGGATTCATGACAAAGTTAAAATAGAATAGTGACACAATCTCATTTACAGTGGCTGCTATTCCAAGAATGCACTCTATATAAGGCAAGACTATATGTACAAATCAGCAAGGAATGCATTTATTCAAGTAATGTATAGTAGGGCTTTGATGGTTGACGATATTGGTAAGGCATGGTTAGATTCTGAATGCATTTTGTAATTTAAAAAAGAGTAGTCTCATAAGCTGAAGAATCATTCCAGTCTTTGGAGACTAAACAAGTAAAAAGAAAACTGAAATCAATTTAGAAGTAGACGATTGTTAGTAAGCAGGTTTTCAGGAAAAAATAAGAGTCTTGTGGAGTTTGTGAGATCAGTGGGAAACCCAAGTGAAGATGCTGAGAAGACAAATATTAAGTTTGGCAGAAAAGTCAGGAATGGACATTTAAATGTTATAATTGCCAGATAAAGATGGTTAATTAAATGTATCTTGTCAATTAAGACCAAGAAGTCCCGGTGTACTAAAAAAATTATTACTTAGTCCAGACTTAAGAGAAACAAGATACACAAGTAACAGTCAGGTGTGGCTATGCTCACCTTTCGTCCCAGCCCTCAAGAGTCAGAGACAAGTGGATCTCTGAGGTCAAGGCCAGCCTGGTCTACAGAGCAAATTCTAGGACAGCCAAAACTACATAGAGAAAGCCTGTCTTAAAAAAAAAAAAAAAAAAAAGGAAAAAGAGCTCCTGAAACAACTCTCCATAAAGGCATTGTCTGTGAAGTAAGCATAGTGATGACATGTGGAAATTTTAGGAATTTGACCAAAATAGCACTTGTCTTCACTAGTTTTCAGTCACATTAAGACTGTCTTAGGAGCATGGAGATATTGAGTTGACATAAGATACATATCCAAGAAAGGCAACTAACATAATATACAAAGTTAAGAGATTTAGAGAAGGCTTCGACCATGGTGGGTACTGACAACACAGTAAAAGACTCATTTAGATACATATTGTGTCTTTCAATTAAAGTTTAAAAGTGACTAAAGAATTTTCCATGTTGGTCAATGCTTCCTAATTGTCCCTAAATACCTTAGAAAAATCTTCACTTTTTTTGACTTCTATCTCATTCTAAGAGTCATGATTTGTACTCAAACTGGAAATGTGCAATGATAGTTGTCTTCTTGACAGACTGTGCCTGGAGACCTCATTGTACTCCTCCTCATTCATCTAAGGGAACTGTCTGTTTTAAGTCATAGTGGGTCTTAGTCAAAACCAGTTACTAACATTCTCCCCCATCTCCATTCATTTGGAGTCCCTCTTATTAATCTGGAAGATGAAACCTTTTACATTACTTAGTAATACCCAAAATCTCCCATTCAAGTACTAACCAGGTCTGACCCTGCTTAGCTTCTGAGATCATATGAAATCAGGTGTGAAATTCATAGCAGTATGACATAGACCAGATTAGAGGCCTTAAAAGCTAACAAAACAATATGCAGTATGGTAATTTAAAATTTATTCTCAACTTGACCAAGTTTGAAATCACCTAAGAGACATAAGGTTTGACTGCGGAGGGAAGACCTCCAATGACTGTAAGCAGCACCAGTCACATGGACAGGTACCTCAAACTTAATGAAGAGAGGAAGTGAGCTTGGTACCCTCACTCATCTCTCTCTACTTCTGTACTGTGATTGCAATGTGACCAGTGGTCTGATGCTCCCATACCTTGCCTTATCCACCATGATCCATCACATTCCCCAAAACAGTGGGCCAAAATAAACCCTTCCTCCCTAAATTGTTTTTAGGTATTTTGTCACAGTTGAGACAAGAGTAACTAATATACCTAGATTATCCCATCTGTACTAACCTCAAAGATTGCCTAGAAGAAATGCTGATAAAGGCTATAATGAATTGATTTTATTTTTTGCAATTTACCAGTCTGACAATTCAAAAATTTTAAACTTAATGAGTCAAAGATAAGAACTCAACCTACACAAGCAAATTATTAAAACTGATCCTCACCATCACCACATAAACATAAATTAACACTATTTAGACAATTTCTAACCTTCAACAATATCACCATCTACCACCACATGTTGATAACTACATTCTACTAACTTCTCTTTAATATAGCCTGTCCTACTAGATTACCAACTAGAAGAGGTCGAAGAGTTTTCTGTTTTGTTCACTGTTTGTTATCTTCAGCTGTTTAGAAAAGTGGGTGTCACATAGTAGGCACACAATAAATATTAGTTGGATGAAGGCACTACCTATAACCTCAATAATAAGAGAAGGAAAGTAATCCAGTTGTCTATTCTGTGGTACTTATTTTGTGTTCAGAGTCCAGTCACAGAATATGGTAGAAACTTGTAACAGCAGAAGAAAAAAACTGGAAATTCTTTTCATACAAGATGAAATTTGGAGCTACAATTTGAATTAATATCCTGGATAACATGACGGGGAAAAATATCACAATGAGCTATATGCCTTATATGTGTTAGTCACTGAAGAGATTAAGTGATTCTGTAAAAAAGAAATTGGTACCACATTTTGTAAATGGGGAACTAAGTCTATCAAACTACTCCTTCCAAGATAACACTACTAATTCAGGAAGTTGCAATTATAAGTGTTGAATACATATCATTTCTTAAGCAGATATCTCAGTCTACAATCAGTGAATTATGAAGCAAAAGGAGCGAGAACACTCTGACATTGTATGAGAGAAAATATCTTTAAGTCACAATTACCATGATACCAAACTCATTGCTGACTACGAAACTGGGATGTCAAGGGGTGGTGTAACACATATGAAAATCTTTATAGATGATTTCATTAATAAATTTTATTTTGAAAATGTTATTAAATTTACTTATTCATTTTAAATTTTCAATATTTCATTGATTTTTCATTCCTATTTAATATTGTCCCATCTGTAGCCATTAACTAACATTTATGTTCCCACAACTGCATTTATCAGAATCATTAGATGAGATAGAAGGTACTTTTCTAATAGTGATAGCAAAATGGAACAGTCCCTAAAATAACAGAATTCTAGAGTATAAATATATAAAATAGTCTAATAACCTACAAAATAAGTATTCTAGAAAAATCATCAGCAGGTAAACTCAGACAACAATACAGAGGGCTGACAATTATGACAGAGCTAATTTATTTATTCCATAATGTGGGGGTGCTATGAACTCAAAATGTAAGAATTCCTTCAAGAGTCCATACAATGGGAGGATGGAATGGGGGCTCGGCAGTTAAGAGTGCTTGATGCTCTTCCAGAGGACCCAAATTTGGTTTCCAGAACTCATGTTAGAAAACTCACAACCACCTGTAGCTCCAACTCCAAGGGATTGACACCCTCTTCTGGACCCTGAGGGTACTCACACATATAAGGAATATACTCACAGACACATAAATAAAAACAAATCTTTGAAGTGTTTTTTGAACACAGGCAACAACAAGAACAACAAAAATTAGTCCATTCCAGGGAGGTCAATATATTAAAGGAAGTAATCCAGAAGCAGAAGAAAATGAAAGAAAGAAAGAAAGAAAGAAAGAAAGAAAGAAAGAAAGAAAGAAAGAAAGAAAGAAAGAAAAAGAAAGAAAGAGGCCATGCTTTCGGTCATTTGCAGTAACCAATAAATCGACTCAATGTTGCAGAAGAACAGCATGGACTACTTTTCCCAAGAGTCTTGGGGCCCAGAGATGGAAGGACAATAGACTCAGTGAAGACAACTGAAACACAGAATGAGAAAATTACTTCCAGTTCTTTAGCAATCTGTGGTATCTTTTAAATGACTGGCAGAGGAAGAATTTCCCCCAAATATAAAGATGATTAATATTTGAGTAGAAAAAATGCTTCTCACCATGATTTGATTATTACACACTGTATATATGTATTAGATTATCATAATTACCCTGTAAAGATATCCAAATATTCTGACTCCATAAAGACAAGGAGTCCCCATCATTGTTGAGGTCCTCCATTAGGTCAGAAAAGATTCTATAGCTAAATAACTATAACACAAATAAGCTAGAATACTGACTAAACTGAAAAGCTTCTCTAGCAGCCATGTTGGATATACTCATTCCTACAGTCACAATTTGTGAGAACAAGGATGTGATAGTTATGACCTGCAGCTTTGAGTGGTGCCACACCTGTTAACAACAATTGTGTTATTGGAATAGGTGTGTTTGTTTCATAGTAAATAGCTGACATCAATTATAGATGCATAGGCAGCCCTATGAATCAGAAGGTCTTTTGGTTTCTCTGATTCATATGACCCAGAATTCAGCTCAGTCTTTTGAAGTCCCATTTCTGTACTTCCTGAGCTTTTTTTTTTTTATATTATGTGGTTGGTCAGTTGATTTGAAGTAAAGTATGTTATTAATATGGTGAAAATCCCCGATTAATATCAACATGCTCCATGACTTCATAGTTTAGTACATCATGAAAATGATACTCCTAAATTTCTGAAAGAGAAGGAAATGGTTGTTGAGAAGACACAGTAAGTAAAAAGGACTCTACAATGTATAGAATTCACTTCACTTGTGTCCTCATACACAATGTCTCAGACAAGAACATCAGTGGTGCTATAGGAATTATGTTTCAAAGACATGAGGCTTCTGAAGAGCTAACACAATCAGGGCGAGGTTCTGGGTGAAACTCGCTGGTCTTGTCTATGATGCCAAAGAAGCTTAATCAGAGCTCCAAATTTTGATCCTGTAAAACTAGTACTGTGCAAAGGATGCTAATGATTATTCACCTGCAGGCTTCCCCTATCCTTGGCAAATGTGAGAGATGTGAAAAAAAAAAAGTGTGGGTCGTTATGAAACCACTCCTTTCCAAAATCTTTGAGATGGAGAATGGGTATGTCATGTTGTAACTCTTCAGTCATAGTATCCTAACTTCATAAAGGACTGCTCTAAAAGGCATAGGTTAAATACACGAACTTGAAATTCTAAGAAGTTGGAGATGCCTCAGAATCTTATATTTTATGCCAATGTCTTTTAGCTTCTGCAGCACTGGAGATGTGATGTTGCCATGAATATATATACTAAAAGCGGGAAGTTATGTTAGGGAGCTTTAGCATTCAATTTAATACCCAAAACTCTCCATTCAAAGATATGCTAGCTTATCTTCAATCTTATCAAGATTCCTTGTTAGTTACAAAAAATAGTTAACATGTACATGCAAAATTCCATGTGAAGCATTTTACAATCATGCTCTTTTCTTCTTTAAATACATTTTAAAACACTTACATCATTTTCTCCTTTCCGTTTCCTCCCTTCATCGCCTCTCTTGTTTCTCCATTTAGTCTCCCCCATATTCTCCCAGACCCCAATCTCCTCAAATTGATGGTTTCTTTTTCTTTCAATATTGTGCTTTGACAGAGTCACTCCACGAGTAAGGAGTGGTGATTTCCATGCTGTGGGAGTATAAATGAAACTTAAAGAGGTTAGCTAAAGAGCCCAAGTCCAACTAACAAGTGGGAGAGCATGAGTTTTTACTTTATTTAGTTATCATGAAGTTCAACTAATTAGACAGAGAACTTTGTAAATAAGTACTATAAAATATTTCTGTCACATTGAAAAACTCTTTCTTTACTTCTTCCAGTTACTAATGTCCCGTACTGCATGATTTTTGAGGTCTCCTCAAGCACCATTAGGTATGGTTGACTTCTATAGAAATAGTTGATAGAAATAGTCGTATTTCTTTGGAAATGCACTTTAATTCCTCTCTCTCTCTCTCCGTCTCTTCCCCTTGCTTTCTCCCTCTCCCTCCCCCTTTCTCCCAGCTAGTTCCTGCCTAGCCACCAAACCTAAGCTGGACTCCAAGAATGCAAGGGACTGCTATAGCAGAGAGAAAATAACCAAGCTAGGATCTTCCTAGGCCAGCTAGTCCCTAGTCTTCTTACACACTGACCACAGCAGCATGGAAGAATCCAGATAATCCAGATGAACTTCTCAGTTCATTCCAGACCACGTCATCAACCCACAGAATCATGAATTAGATTTACAACTGTTGTTTCAAACCCTAGACTTTAGGGATGACTAGCTATGGAGCAAAAGCTAGCTGATGAAATATTAATAGCTTTATTAAGCTCTCGTTTATTTGCTTGTTTGTGTTTGAGGTAGAATCTCACTATGTAGCCTTGGCTGACCTGGAATTCACTATGTAGACCAGGTTTGCCTCGAATTCAGACATCCACTTGCCTCTGTCTCTTGAGTGCTAGGATTAAAGGCATGGGCCTCCACACTTGGTTCACCAACCATTTTTTATCAAAGATATTCAGTTGGAATTCTTTTAAGCTACAACTAAAGAAAAAGGCATACTTGACTTAATTAAGCTATATAAATAGCTATCCATTTATGGAAAAAAAGATACTAATGATACACTAAATAGAAAGTTAATATAGCAGCCGTATGTTGTCAAACATTGTTTTCTTCCATCTTTCTGTTCTGCCACCCTCAACATGTTGACTTCAGTTCCAGTGAAAGATCCCATTGTTGTCACAAGATGACTGCACTGGTTTCACATGTTACATGCATAAATGGAAGTACAAAAGAAGAGGGACATTTTCTTCCTCACAGATCTTCCTGGCCTTTAATTTTTGGAGAGTAAAACAAGCATTTTCAGGGAACTAAAATAATTGGGGGAGAATGTCCAAGGTTGTTATTCAATCCATGATGAAGTGTGGTAGACATCTAACTAGAGTTTTTTTTTCTTTTTTATATTATTTTATTGAAATTTTTCATACAATATATTCTGATCATGCTTTACCCTCCTCCAACCCTTCCCAGATCTTCCCCATCTTCCCACCTATCCAACTCCATCCCTTTCTTTCTCTATCTCCTTAGAAAATAAACAAGCAAGGAAATACACAAAGAAGCCAGAATTTTTTAAACGCACACAAGAAATACAGAGACACACAAAAAGAAAACCCATAAAAACACAAAATCAGAAACCATAATACACAAACAAACAAACAAAAACAGTAAGATAAAAAATGTCTAAACAGCAATATGAGACAAAATGTCTATTAAAGTACCATTGAGTTCATTTTGTGTTGACCATCTACTACTGGACATGGGGTCTACCCTCATATGTGGTTAGTATAACCAGTGAGACGCCACTGGAGAAAACAACTAATTTTTCCTTCTAGGCAGATATCAACTGAAGAGAGTATGTTGTTTAGGGATGGGAGCAGTTCTATCTTTTTAAAGATTTTTTTTTTAAAATGTATGTTTGTGTGCCTGGGTGAATTTATGGGCACCATATATGTGAAGGTTTTCATGGAAGCCAGGAAAAAGGTGTCAGATCCCCTGGAGCTGGAAATACAGGCAGTTGTGAGGTGGGTGCTGGGAACTGAACTCACATCCTCTTTAAGAGCAATAAGTGCTCTTGACCACTACTGAGCCATCTTTCTAGCCTTAGCCTTGGTTCTGTCTTAAGGAAATAGGGAAGGATGTCTTTCATACAGGACATTGTAAATAATCTACTTATTCCACCCCCTGTAGGAACATTCTGAGGAACAGTTTCTATGGAGTTCTTGAAAACTTCAGACACCTTACACAAAGCTTGCAAAATCATGCCTGTGGCTTTCACCTCTGTGTCAACATCACTTCCACCTTAAGGTCAACATCATGCTGAAGCTTCTGTACCCTAATTGAATCTGGTATAATCAAATAAGACAAGATGAAGCTCTGGTTAGAGAGGAGCAACAGCTCCTCAAAGCACTGTTAAATTCTTCTCCATGGGTACAAACACCTCCCCCACTAAGGTGTTCACAGACACTAATAACTAATGCCTAACAGATGCTAATACACTAACACTAAGTAGATGAGAGAATATACATCACACAGAAATACTGATTCTGTTGTTGGAAAATTGTTTTCAGACTATGTAGATAAACTATGGTGTAGGAGACCTCCAACCTGAACAGTTGCAAGACCTTCCCTGATGGGATGGCATTAGGGGTTGAGTAGGTTCTGAGGGAGACAAAGAGCTGCATCAAACAAACTGCTACTGCTGCTGCTGAGAATGGTAAAATCCAAAAGCAACTGAGTGGTTTCTGGGTGCCAGACCCCTTTTCTGCTTTATTAGCATATGTCAATCAATGTTACCTTCCCGAGTGCTCCAAACCATATTTGAGTGTTCAGCGATTTGTTTGGTGCCTAGTCAGTGTCACCCACTATAAGAAATGAAATTTCACCTGTAAGTGTGTTTTACACACTTTCTCTGGAAGGTGGGAAGAGACTCAGAGAAATGAATATGATTTTTGAAAAGGAAAATAGTTATCATTTTTAAAAATAGATGGAAATAGCAGAGTACTTTTGCCTTGGAGCTTGTTGACGTCAATACATAACAGACATTGACCAGATCCCAAAGCATCTCTTGAGACAGGAACAAGAGGAAATGACTGAAAGGACACTGCACAAGCTCATGTTTAGCTCTAAGGGAGAATCGCTTTACAGTTGTAAACACTGATACATGTTACTGATGGAGGTTATATAAGCTGCATCCCTGGAAGGTTCCATTGGATCCTTCTTTGACTCAGAGGGTTTGAGCGTTGTCCTAACTAGAGTGAGGGAGCGTGGAGGGGCCAGAGTCCAGATAAACAATGCTCTAATATAAGCCCTGCGTATAGCCAGCTGTGGCCTTCTTGCTGCCCCTGTGCCACTTCTATTGCTGATATAAGGATAACCGTTCCCTAGGCAACCAAACCCACACACATTTTATCTATAATATGAAAAGAACGAAACCCTCTGTCCCTGGCTCACTGCCCTTCCAGAATTCAGCCTTCCCTTAATCCTTTACTAGGAGTAAAGACGCTAGACAGTCAAGACTAGCAGTAAAGACACTACAACATGTCTGTTGTACTGATTTTTGTACCTTTGCTTCGTATGTGACCATGCTTTATGATATAGAGAGATGAAGAATTTATAGGCGCTGAGGACAGAATGCGTGGGCCTTCTCACACCTGAGACACTTGGGCTTTTTCCCTAGCAGAAATAAGTAGGCGAGGTTTGGGAAAGGAGAATGACATGTTCTAAATTTTTGTCTTGGTAGGAAACTCTCGAGGTTTCTTTCTCTAAACTTGTCTTGGTTCCCAGATAAGGAGAGTTACAGTTCTGACTACAGTTTTTCTAGATCCTTGGAAACACGATCTACAAGAGAAGCACAAGGAAAACACTACCCCACCCAGCTCATGGCACAGGAATTTGCAGCAGGCGGTCATCCACACAGCTATCTAAATTGGAAAGCAAAACAACAAACCTCCTTTTCAGCCTCTCCATTTGTGAAACACACCCCAACTGCCCAAGATTCTGCGTTTTCTCTGCACTGTGGCCCATGGCTTGGCTCAGCTTGCCTCGGCAGTCATCCTGGCAACCACCTCAAACACTCTCCAGCCATGGAGTTCCAGACACCCCCTCCAAGTCCCTGCCCTCTCTGGAGTGTACACCTGGCATGATATGCTCCAGTTATTCCAGGAAGAGAAGCTGATGACAAAGCATTTTTAACTGGGATAAGATAAACGTACAACAAAATAAATCAAAACAGAAATAAGATCAGACAAGGTGACTTATGCTTGCTCTGATAGCTCCTGAAAGACAGAAGCAGGAAAAGTAGGAGTTCAAGGGTAGCCTCAGCTAAATAGCAAGTTCAAGGCCTTGGACTACAGGACATCCTGTCTCAAAATATTAACATGATGATTATTGAAGTGGCTCAGCAGATAAAGGCAGTTGCTGCCAAGCCTGATAACCCTAGTTCAATCCCCAAGACGCTTGTTGAGGTTAGAGGGAACCTACTTCTGGAAGCTGTCCTCTAGTCATTATATATGCACCATCACACACACACACACACACACACACATATTTTGTCTCTCTCAATGAATTCAATTTTTATTTAACTTTATGTATATAAATATTCGCTTGTATATATGTGTGCCATGTGAGTGCAGGAGCGTTCAGAGGTCAGAAGAGGCATTGAATTATCTGGGGTTGGAGTTACAAATATTTGTGAGCCACCCTGTGGGTGCTGGGAACCAAATCCAGATCCTCTGCAAAAGTAAGCACTTTTTTTTTCCCAAAGCAGTCCCATATCCCCATACCTGAGATTAAAATGAAAACATATTCTTATAATATTTCTGTGTCTTTTAAAGAAACCAAAATTTCAGAATTGTCACTACAATAAATATGTGAAATTTTTAAACAATAAATAACTTTTTGAGACAAGGTCTCACTGTGTAGCTCAAACTAGCCTGAAACTCACTGTATAGACCAGACTGGCCTCAAACATACAGAGATCTTCCTGCCTCTGCTTCCTAAGTGCTGAGATTAAAGGTTTGCATCACTATGCCTATCAAGGATAAATATTATTATTTTTTAAAAGAATAATGAAGGCCACCGTGATCTACATAGTGAGTTCTAGGACAGCCAGAGCTACATAGTGAGGCCTTGTCTCAAAAACAAAACAAACAAAAGAACAGTAAAACTGAGTGAATAAAATACGAGTAGTGAATGACTTTTTATATGATTTATAAAAAAATGACATAGAAACTGTCTAACTTGAATACACAAAGAAAAACAAGGAGGGGCTTATTTAAGGAGATAGTTTATAACATGGACTAGTATTCATATCTAGAATGACTCTTAGGGGTAATGTAAGCCCCTGATTGCAAAAATAGGGAGATCTATCAGAAAAGTGAAAGAAGGGAGTACACAAATTGGAATCTAGCTCACTTCTCAATGCATGCAAAACTTACACAACTCAGAAAATCTGCAAATATGATCACTTTTGGCCCTTCACAAGACTTTCAAGCCTCCTCCTGCCCTGAAGAAACAAAACTTTGTTCTATTCCTCAACGAAGTTTCCTACAAAGTATTTAGAGGACTGGTTTACTGGAATGTGCATGTCCAAACATTCTCTTCTGCAATCATGGTACTTACATAAGCCTTGCTGTTCTCCCATTGTAGCTACACAGATGATAATCCAGCAAGCAAACTGTGTGATAGGCATTAAATGAAAGCCCCAGTCACTCAACATGATGACAAAGGTATTGACATTGGCCACCTTTTGCCCCTTTTGAGGATAGTAGATTCTAGGTCTTTTAGTCATTGATTTAAATTTTCTTAGAGCTTAAGAAAGCAAGTCAGGTCACCTGGAATTATCCCACACAGAAGCCTAAGGGCTTCTGTGAATGTAAAACACTCTTCTTCTGTTTGTAGGGCCCTGTCCTCTCAGGGACCTTTGAAACCTTTCTCATAGGAGGTACAAATTATGAAAGAAACAAGATGGGTGACTCATCTCTAGGTACCTAGCCAGCAAGTCAATGTAAAAGAGCCAAAGTGTCATTAATATTTGACCTGATGTAATATTTGACTACTTAATAACAAAAACAATTTGTGCAGCTACTGGATAAAAGCTTCAAATTGGATTGGTGAGCGGGTAGACAATTTACCAAGGTCAGTGTCCTTTAAAGGTCTTCATACCTTTCTCTGTTCATATTTCTTGAATCTGGCATGATTTTGTGAATGAGATGAAAAGCATCAAGCATGTTCTTGAGAATGAGAAGAGAATGAAGAAATGAAAAAGGAAAGTAGAAAAAGAAGAGAAAAAAGCTTTTTTATTACTCAATTAGATTTATTTAAAGTATATTTTCCTATATAAACTTTCATATATTTAAGTATTTTTCTAATTTTTATTTTATTTGTATTAATTACAGTTTATTCACTTTGTATCCCAGCTATAGCCCCCTCCCCCACTCCCTCCCAATCCCACCCTCTCTCCGTCTTCTTCTCTTATGCCCCTAACCCAGCAAAGAAAAAAGCTTTTTATGTGCTAATTTAAGGGAGGGAACAAAATATAAAACATAATATAAAATATTAAGGAGCTTCATGACTTTTTAAGTAGAGCTTAGTAATTTGGATGCTGAGTCCCCTTTTATTGTTTTTTGCTTCCAAACCTGTTCAAGTCAACTGCAGACAGCTCCAGCAATTTGCCAGCTCCAGGTGTTCCCTCAGAATCTGCATCCCGAGTTTGGCACCAGATGAATGAAAAAAAAGAAGTAAAAAGGAAGGATATGACTGTTCCTAGGTATGGTGGAGAAGATTTACTGTAGATATGAAGGAGAACATAGTCAGAAGCAGAGATATCCAGGAGAGTCGAGAGTGAACATGACCTTGAGCTGGGCCATAAAAGGACAGGAAGAAGGAGAAAGGAGCCACTGATGAAGATGGGTGTCCTGGGCCAAGAGACTGGAAAAGAGACTGGCATAGCCAAAATGACTGAGTTATATAAGTGCCAGAGGGAAGGGGGAGAGCCCAGCCTAATTAATACTTGGGCTGGAGAGTTCAGAGTATGGGAGCAGGGTATGCCAGCCAAGAAGGCACTGTAATAGGTAGAGACTGGGGGAGAATCTGGCAGTCAGGTCCACCTTGTTATGTTAATGGACACCTCAGTCAGCCATTTGCTCCTGGTTTGAGACCTAACACTCTTATTTCGTTACGGAGGAATGACAGTAAATGTTCCCAGTTCAGAATATTCATATCTGAAATGTGGTAATTATTCTAAATGCATGAGCTCACTGCCTCCCACCATGTGATGTGTGTGTGTGTGTGTGTGTGTGTGTGTGTGTGTGTGTGTGTGTCTGTTGTGGATGGAACCCAGAGCCTCATGTCTCCCACAGGGTAGGCAAGCATTGCTTCTTCACTGCATTATAACCTAGCCCCACACTCTCTTTTTACAGTGTTTTATTTTAGTTGCTTCTTAGGGGAACCATGAATGTTAAAGTTTATTTTCAAAGACCAACTTATCAGCATTTACATTTCTTCCACGAAATATGTCCAGATATCACCCTCTCTGCTAATTGTTTCTGTTTTGTGTTGGCTTTCTGGTGTGCTGTTTTCCCAGTTTCATTGAGGAGTTTCTGCTAAGAACTTAGAGACTAGAAAAACAGCTCTATCTACACGTGCTTTACAACATTTGTTTTCCAGTACATATCACCTCACAATGGTTTTCCTCTTGGCACATTACATGATCATTGCATTCAAAATGAGAAGTGTGGTTGATGATTGACTCCTCTCTTACCCACAGTGTTTGTCAAAGGCAGGAGGCATAATCTGCATTTTGCTGTTATAGTGATTGTCAAGGTTACAGCACATGTCTGTTAGCATAAAAATTTTCTCAAATGAGGTGTTTAGTGGAGCAGACCTTTTCCAGTGAGAGGAAACCCTCCCTGTCAGGATAAACAGTAAAGAAAATGGGGTAGTGACGGAAAGGAGCTCATCTCATGACTTCAAAGTACAATCCATAACTGGTATTAATGTTACTTGAACTTTTTCCATAACTAAGGCATTTTTCTAATAGCTGTGCCATAAAAATGTAAATACATATAATATGTTCTGTATGTATTATGTTCTACAATCTTTTGAAGGGCCACAAACCATTGCAATATATCAAATCTCACCACCACCCTCAATTAAAAACTATGTACCTTGTTTGGAATGCATGTCTTGGATTCTGCTTGCTAACACTCACAGAGTAAATTCAGATAACATTTTGCTGTTAAAGACTTCTATATATAAAGCCACACTAGAGTGGTCTTACAGGGTACAACTCAAGAGGATGTAAGATATAAAATTGAGCCTTGGCGGGGGGAGGGGGGGCTGGAGAAATGGCTCAGCAGTGAAGAATACCAACCGCTTCTCCAGAGGACCTGCTTTTCATTCCCATCGGCCACAATTATCTTTAACTCTGGTTCCGAGGGACCTGAGCTCCTTTTCCAGCCTCCTCAGGTACTACATACAAGTGGAGAAAAAGGTCATATGCAGGCAACACACCCATACCCACAAACTCTAAGTAAAGCTTTAAAAATTAAATAAAATAAAGATATAATTGTACTTTAGTAAATCCCACCTTGCCAGCCAAAAGATCAAAATCCCTTTCCACTCATAGAAGTTGAGAGTAGAGGGCTGGGGAGCTAGCCCAGTGATGTGATGCTTGTTTAGTATATGCAAGGACTGGTATCAATGCCTAGTACTACATATAAAGAAATAAATTGAGAACAGAATAATTATTACCAGAGTAGCAGGGAGTGAGGAAAGGAGATTTGTGGAAACCAAGTAATAGTTAGATGGGAATATGAAGTTCTGGTATGCCAATGCACAGTAGGGTGACTGCAGATAATGATGTGGTTTGCGTTTTTAAAAGCTAGAGGAAAATATTTTGAATGTTTTCACCATAAGGAAATACTGTTTGAGAAGATAAGTATGTTTAATCCACATTAAACATCACGCAATTGTATAGAGATATCAAAACATCATGCTCTGTGTTCTGATGAAGCCTTTAATTCCAGGACTCGGAAAGTAGAGGTCCATGGATCTCGTGAGTCCATGAGGCCAACATAGTCTACATACTGGGTTCTAGGCCAGCCAAAGTTACATAGTGATATACCTACTAAAAAAAATCATGCTGTAAATAATGTATTGCTATGAATGTGTTGTAGATAAATATTGCCATGTGTATATTATACCTATATAAATATTGGGCTGGAAGATGGTTTCATGGGTAAGTCTGCTTACTGCAAACCCCGACAACATGAGTTAAATCCCTGTAGCCCATGTGGTAGAAGGATAAAATGATTCCTCCAAAACTGTCCTCTGACCTCCACATACCATACATACTATGGCACATGTAGGCATGTGCATGCGTGTGTGCAGGCTGAGTGTGTGTGTGGAAAACTAACAATATATAATTTTATGCATAAGTTTAAAGGTTAGTTTAAATTTAAAAAATTCACATCTAAAAACTAACAAGTGACTGCAAGCCAGGTGGTAGTGGTGCAAGCCTTTAGTCCCAACACTTGGGAAATAGAGGCAGGCAGATCTCTGTGAGTTCAAAGCCAGTCTGGTTTACAAAGTGAGCTCCACAGCAGCTAAGGCTGTTACACAGAGAAAACCTGTCTTTAAAACTAAACAAACAAACAAAAAAGATATACACACATGAAAACAACATACCTTTCCAGGGCTGTAGATAAAGTTAAATACAATTGATAAAGTTATTCTCACTAGGTTCCACAGCGTGAAAATGTCTCAAACCACAGTCAATCATACAGTCCAAATGAGATTAGTGCTTTATTAAATCAGCGTATATAGGACTTGTTCAAATTGCAAATAGTCAACAACAAATACATCTGCTGACCCTACTGAAGACTGATACGCAGAAAATATACAGCAACTGTTGGTGTGATAACAGAATAAAGTTCCATTGCCATTTTTATCCACCTCATGTTACTTTTCCTCACTTCATCATAAACAGAGTAACATAAACAATATTCAAAACAGATCCCTTTCAATTATTTCTATGCCATGCTATAGCTATTCTCCACTGGAAAAAATATTTCTCCTTCTCTCTTTAAAGTGTGAAATATATTAAGAGCCCTGGCTTTATTTCTAGAAATGCTCAAATCAGTAACTACAAATACACACGACTACACTTACACACTCAATTATCAGAAGAAAATATAGAATATTTTGAGAAGCCAACACCTTATGATTTCAGTGGTCTTGGCTATAATTAATTTGTTGTCTATTGCATTCAAGCGTGTTGAAAATTTCTTACAAAATAAAAACAATGGTGAAACCAAATAAATCTGCCAAGCAGCTGTCACTCTCAGAGAGGAGTGAGGCGCTCATCCTCTGTCAAGAAGCCATCATTAATGTGCCCTCCCTTTGTGTCCAAGGGATCACAAGGGATGCCATTTTCAATTGTGATTATGTTTTCACACTTGTCTTCTGCATCCTCCACTCCAGGTTGTCCTTTGTTGTTCCTAAAAGCACATAAAAAGAGTACAATCTAGGATGAGAAAGTTTTGGCTGAATGTGGTTTTATTTACAAATGTGGAGAACAGAAAGGGGCATAGGTAATTGAGAATGCTGAAATAATTGAGAGTGTGTACTTTTGAGGACCATAACAGTTGATGAGGTAAAAAAAAAAAAAAAAAAAAAACCTACCAAGATAAAGATTCCACATTAATGATATATACATACTAATTAGAACAAGTAGTCTTATTTAAAACACTAAATAAATGAATAGGAAAAGCTATATTAACATATTATATACGTATGAATTAATTTGCATATAACTTCAGACAGACAAGTTGCATAAAGCAACATGAAGAATTATATGGTGCATTGGCAAGTTTTTGTTTTTTGTTTTTTGTTTTTTAATTAGCTCAGCCATGCAGTGGTGTGGTCCATGCCTTTAATCCCAGCACTTCGGAGGCAAAGGCAAGTGGATCTCTGAGAGTTCGAGGCCTGCCTGGTCTACAGAGCTAGTTACAGGATCACCAAGGCTACATAAAGAAGCCCCATCTTGAAACACCAAAATATAAGTAAATTTAAAAAAAAAATAGCTCTAGGCAAATTTTGTAACAAATTGGATTTTAAAAGGCAATAAATTCCTCTCATGGAATTTTGTAAGTTTTTATTATTATTATTATTATTATTATTATTATTATTATTATTATTATTATTATTATTATTATTTTGTACAGCATTCTGCCTACAGGCATGCTCGCACACCAGAAGAGGAGACCAGATATCCTTATAGATGGTTATGAGCCACTGTGTGGTTGCTGGGAATATGAACTCAGGACCTTTGGGTAAACAGCTGGTGTTCTTAACTTCTAAGCCATCTCTCCAGCAAAGTCCTCTCATGGAATTTGCCAAAGTCAAGTCTCACAAATGGTGAGTGAAACTCAAATTAATAAAATATCAGAAAGCCAATTCACCTGAGTTTGAAGAAAAGAATTGCTACAAACTGACTGGCTTTACTCATTACCAAATAGTTGTATTCATTGGTAACTCAGGATCAGGAACTCATAAAACACTTTGCTGGTTACATTATAGCTTTCAGCTGCAGCTGCAAGTCATTTCAATTCTACCGGCCAGTGTTAACTGTTAGGTTTTCTGCTGTCCAGACCTCCCATAGACCTTGCTATTCCAATTCAGAATCTTGACATTTCTTCAGAGTATAGAATACCGTAACACTGGGGCCCTGAGCTATCATGAGGGATTCCCCACAATGGTAGGAGTAACTCAGGTGAGTTTCTGACAAATGAGATTCCTTAACGATGACCAAGGTGAGATTTCCTGAAAAGTCCTACAGGAGAGTCAACTTTCATGTGCTTAAAAAATACTAGGCCACTCCTAGGCATATATCCAAAAGATTCTCAAGTACACAATAAGGACATTTCTCAACCAAGTTTGTAGCAGCCTTATTTGTAATAGCCAGAAGCTGAAAACAGCCCAGATGCCCCTCAGTGGAGGAATGGATGCACAATGAAATATTACTCAGCAATAAAAAACAAGGAAATCATGAAATTTGCAGGTAAATGGTGGGATCTGGAAAAGATCATCCTGAGTGAGGTATCCCAGAAGCAGAGGAATGCACACGGTATATACTCACTCATATAGATATATAATATAGGATAAACCTACTAAAATCTGTACACCTAAAGAAACTAATCAAGAGGGAGGACTCTTGCTAAAATGCTCAATTCCTATCCAGAAAGACAAAGAGGCTGGACATCAGAAGAAGGAGAAAAGAGGGAACAAGTCAGGAGCCTGACACAGAGAACCTCTGAAAAGCTCTGCCCCGAAGACTATCAATGTAGATGCTGAGACTTATGGGCAACCTTTGGGCAGAGTGCAGGGAATCTTAGGAAAGAAGTGGGAAACAGTAAGATCTGGAGAGGTCAGGAACTCCACAAGGAGAGCAACAGAACCAAAAAATCTGAGCACAGGGGTCTTTCCTGAGACTGCTATTCCAACTAAGGACTATGCATGGAGATAACCTAAGACCCCTGCACAGATGTAGCCCATGGCAGTTCAGTATCCAAGTGGGTTCCATTGTGATAAAAACAGGGACTGTCTCTGACATGAACTGATTGGCCTGCTCTTTAATTACCTCCCTCTGAGGGGGAAGCAGCATTACCAGGCCACAGAAGAGGACAAGGCAGCTACTCCTGATGAGACCTAATTGACTAGGATCAGAAGGAAAGAAAAGAAGTCCTCCCCTATCAGTGGACTTGGGGAGGGGCATCCATGTAGAGGGTGGAGGAAGGGAGGGATTGGGACAGGAGGAGGGAGGGAACCACGTGGGGGGATACTAAGTGAGTAAAGTGTAATTAATAAAGAAAAATAAAATAAAGAAAAGAAAAACAAAAACAAAAAAAAGAAATATAGGTACACAGAAGGGGAAAGAAGAGAAAGCTCTTCTTTACAGATGAATTCTAGCCAATAAAGAAAGGGTAAAAGAAAGTCATCACTGTAAAATAATCTATTCTGCTAACATTCATCAACAGAGATTAAACAGTTGAGTGATAATTGAAATAGGATATACACATGACCTCAAAATAGTCTCATAATCAATGTATGAGATATAAAAGACATTTGCATTATGCCAAAGGTTAAGTCTGTTGAACATTGCCCATAGTCAGACAAATTGTCAAGTGCTTTCAAATGAACACTGAAAAGATCTCAAATGTTGGAATTTTTTGTGTTCTTGCCCCTTCTATTTTTTTTTCCATTTGAAACTCATAATCAAAAAATATAAATTTAAAGATATTTTATTTAAGAAAAAAACTGTCCTGACAAGGCAGTGGTGGTACATACTTTTAATTCCATCTCTCAAGAGGCAGAGTCAACCTGGTCTACAGAGTGAGTTCCAAGACAGCCAAGGATACATAGAGAGACCCTGTCTCAAAAAACAAAGACAAAAACCTGTCCTGGACTTACTCAAAGTTAGGCATTCAACTTAGGGGATAGATAGATCAATAAATGTAGAACAGTGGCTGGGTGGATAAACTACAAATTACTGAATGGTCAGATGTATGCATGGATGAATGGATGTATGGGTGAATGGATGGATGGATGGTTGAACAAACCAGTAGATGAGTAGATTGAACATTGTAGGTAAAGTTACTCAAACATTAGTCCAATGTAGATGTTGATTGGAGTCCTTCATAAGTAGAAGAAAGGGAGGGAGGGAAGTAAGAAGAGAAGAAAAGACAGGAAAGGTGGAAGGACATATGTACTTATGAAATTTTGTGGATCTCTTATATTTTCTTTTAATGGATGAAGAAAATACTTATATTTCTACCTTTAGAATTAGGAGTTAATATCATTTTTCCAGTTTTTGCTGATGACTTATTAAATATTTTTAAATACTTGACATTCATAATGAAAAAATAAAGTAGCATTCTGATTCTGTAGATCCCAATGTCACCATTTGACAATACTTTGCCATTGTATACGACATTATAAAACAGCACAGTGATCCTCTAGGCAATCACTAAATAGGAGCCATTGGATTTTTAACATTAACTCATAAAACTTTTGGCTTAATGCAGGCTTGGAAGTTTAGAGTTGTCTTCATAGATATGCTGTTGTGTTGTCTCATCCTTAGGGTGAAGACACATCACTGGCCATTCCAAATCTCTACAATCAGCACAGACTGGGGAATAGGAGTATTTAATATGATAAGAGGATCTTCCCACCAGGTTAATTCACCCAATGAAAGACCTAAAACACTTGAAACTTCTCTTGTAGGCAAGGATGTCATCATTTTCTATGTCCTCCAAAAAGTAAAAGTAACTACCATCTATATTGGTGAATCACATCACTTCCTTTCACAGTAGTTAGAATTTGCTAACAACTATGACTTGAGTTGGAAGACAGTCCTTCAACCCTAAAAGAAAGGATTCAACAAAAGGGAAAAATTTCAGATTTGCCTATCCTTCCTCTCTTTACTTATAATGTTCTATAAAAAAAGAGAAACAATCTTTCCTAAGAATGAGATCTTACTGTGAAATATTTATAAATTATATTTATAAATAATCCTCAAAAACTGTGTAGCTTGGGTCAGCAAGATGGTTCAGTGGGTAAAGTCCTTCCTCTGCACATTTAATGATCTGAGAGTGATTCCTGGAATTCACAGTAGAAGATTAACTCCTGAAGGTTGCCCTCTGACCTCTATACATAACTGTGGCCAGCACACACACACACACACACACACACACACACTAAATGCACTAAATAAATGAATGAATGAATGGATGAATGAATGAATAGATACATAGATAGATAGATAGATAGATAGATAGATAGATAGATAGATAGATAGATAGATAGATAAAATTCTGTTAGTACAAATATCCCCTAAAAATCATTCTTTGGACTTGGAATGAATGCTAGATTTTAAACAGTCAAAGTTTACTCTGAATTACATGTCAGTCTATATGACAAAAACCTTTTGGGCATGGTGGGTTCACATCACTAAATCTCAGAACTCAGGAGGCAGAGACAGTCCATAACTGTGAGTCCAAGGACAGCATGGACTACATAGTGAGTTTGAGGCCAGCCTGAGCCACATAGTAAGACTTTGTCTCAAAAAAAAAAAAAAAAAAAAAAAACTTGGTGGATTTTTGTAATGTGGGATAAACCCACACACACAGTGGGGTATACTTACATACATATACATATTATCTATGATATATATGTGCACATATACACACATGTGTATATAAACATACCGAAATATGCAATGCAAGGGTAGCCTGAAAAACAATGGCCAGTGACCACTGGCCAGTTTATTCTGTAAAGCATAGTTTTATGGGGTCAGAAGAATAGTGACAGAGAGATGAACATGGCCAAATCAATGCAAGGTATCTGGCCTCCCTATTCCAACAAAAAAGGAAGCACAAACTATGAGGCAACACAGTGAACGGGGAAGAAATCGAAGAAAAATATAAACAGAAGGTGAGTTTCTTTTCTTTCAAAGAAAGATCATTTCCCAACCATAGTCAGGAGGGAAATCCTTATGGAAGCCCATCAATCTGAGATGTGCTGGAGACAAATCAGGTTCATCTTGTGTAGTGTGACCTTGGGTCCAACTGTTCAGAGCCTTGGTCCTCCTGGGCTTTACAAACTGCAGCGTCAGGAACTTGCTGGTTGGTAGGCATGATAAGCAGCTCAAAGGTTATCTAACAACTTTATAGTACTTCACCACATTTCAAAGCGTGTACCATAATAAACTGATCCAGTGCTCGTGGGCTGCTCTTACTAAGGATAATAAAACTTAACTGTGTTTCTGGATTACTGTGATTTGATGTTCTGCTAAAAACATGAGTTCTTTTTTCCTGAAAAACAGAATTGAATGTTAATGACTTCCACTTCCCCAGCACCATGGGGCGATCCTTGAAAGGTATGAGCAAGAAAACTATTATGAAACTAACTCCTTGGAGCTTTAAGAGTAGGTATTCCCCATAAATTCAGAGAGAAAGGGTTTCAGAAAAGAGGACACAAGAAAACTCAGAAAGCCCTCAAGGCTACAGTGTGTCATGGACCAGAATATGCTCTGTTCTGAGATGAAGGAATGAGTAAAAGCAGAAAGGGTCTTCATGTCTCTCTTCAAACAAAGTAGGTCCCAAGAGCTAAGTCCCAAGAATGACCAGGAAAACAACAAAATATAGACTAAATACATTTTTTTTTCAAACAGGACAGAACTAATTTTTTTGGCAATTGGAGCAGTACTAATGATCCATCTATATAATTCCTAAGGGAGACGTCATTGTTGCTGGAATGAGTTAGCAGGCATTGCAGTGTGATTTGGTCAAAAGCTTCTCTGGCAACTTTCTAATCATGTGACAGAGTAGGAAAGTTCTTTAATATTGGTCAATAACAAGAGTAATAATGGTGATAAGAATCTTTGTGGCATGAGTCACACTAGATTCTTTATATGCATGATCTTATTTCTCACTACAGTGCAGTACAGATTTTCTTATTATTCTTGTTTTCCAGGTGATTAAAACTGAGTTTCAAGTATACATAGTGACTTTTTTTTTTCAGAATGGGACACAGTTAATGAAAAGAGCTGGCCTAGAACTCAGTTTTAGACACGCAATGCTCTACCCAAAACACACTGATTTCCTACTGCATGTTTATGTTTTATTTCTTTATTGATCGTTCATTCTGTGATAGGAGCTTTCGTGCAGATCACAAAAGACACAAACACAGATAATACAGATGGGACTTACCTACAAGTTGATCATAGTCTCGTTCTTAGTAATACAGTAAGGTCAAGGACTTAAGACATGGAACCCTAGCTAATGTTCACACCTAAGCAGAGTCATTACTAAATTTCGTCGGTTTGTTTCTAGTTATTCTTCTTTTCCCGTAAGGGCCATAGTAAAACCAAAGTGTATTTGGAGTTCTATAAATCCTCTCTATTGTCAAATCTGTAATTCTCTCCATAGTTTCACATATTACAACTTCACATTCAAGCCAGATAGTGGCTTTCGCCTTTAATCCCAGCACTAGGGAGGCAGAGGCAGGTGGATCTTTGTGAGTCAAGGTCAGCCTAGGCTGCATAGTGAGACCCTGTCTCAACAAACAAACAAAACTTCACATTCATATAAATTGTATTACAAATAAAAGTGTAAACCAAATGAGAAATTTCCATGCTAATTTTTTCCCTTGATATGTTTATAAATGTACCTACCTACAAGGGCCTCAGAAGGTCCCCCTCCTTCCCTAAGGATTTACACATAGTTAAGGGTTGCTAGGAGAGGGAAAGATAATTTCCTCAGTGGTGTATCCTCTGGCAAGTTGCTGATGCTCCTCTAAATAACCAATCACCCATGCTCCTGTAAGCAAACCCAATGAAACTCACTGGGTCATGATCCCACAGAAAAAGAGATGGGGGGGTTGGGGGGTTGGGGAGGAGGGACTAGTTGTGAGATATTACTTCCTGATTGTAGGTGGGAAAATTGAGACACATGAAAGTAAGGTAACTTGATCAAGTTCACATATGGACCACAGTATTTTGAGTTTACCTAGTTTGAACTGTAGCCCACCCACCCAGCAGTTCTGAACGATCAGTATAATGCTGTCATTAACAAAACTAACAAAAAAGAGTAAAGCCTTCCTTGAAACACTTCCTCAATAGTAAATCTAACTATGCATCCATCTAACCCTGCCTTTCCACAAAAGTAGAACAGTAGTTTAAACGGCCACGTAGTCCCTTCAGGTCTTCTCAGTTTATGATTTTGGAACACAGCTGTGTTCATTATTATTTACCATATGGATGGGTTTGTTAACCATTTTTAAAGCTTTTATTACATTCTATTTATTTATTTGTTTGTTTGTTTGGTGTATGTGTGTGTGAGTGGGAGTTTGTGGGCCAAGGCATGAGTGTGGAGGTCGGAAGACAAACTGCAGAATTCTGTTCTCTTCTAGCATCTGGCCTGTAGGGATCAAACTCAGGTCATTTACCTATACCTTCTGAGCCACCTCCGCTGGCCCAAGTTGAAAAACTTATTAGCTTTCTTCCTCAAGGCTAAAAAAGAAATCCCTACGTTTTCTATGATTAGAACAAGTATTCAGACCAAGCATGGTCACACACATCTGTAATCTCAGTATATGGGAGGCAAAGGTAGGATGATCAGTAGTTCAAGGTGATCCTCAGCCGTATAATTAATTCTAGACCAGCCTGGCTACATGAGACCCTATGTACAGAAAATGAACAGGTTTTCCCCCACTTGTAACTGTACCTTGTCCTCATCTTTGAAGCAATATTTTGCCAAAGAAAAGAACCACCACAGACAGTATCAAACTTAAAATACATAAACAATTTCCCTCTAGGAGGTTATCATAATTGTCCTGACTGTATTTGTTAATTGTTGATGCCTTCCAGGTTTACACAAGGATTTGTCCATCTGTTTTCCTAGTTTGGATGTGAAATGAATTTGTGAAGGCAGAGTTGTTTCAGCAGCCTCACTTCTCCAGGCAACAGATTATGATGCCATGCAGCCAATTATTATATTACGGCAGAATCTGTTTGGAAGGAGATAGCTGATCCCACCACAGACTAGCTGGAAGAGCAGCAAATGGCAAGATGATAAAATAATAGTGACAGCTAACACTAGCTGAGCACTCACTGTATGTCAGGCACCACTCTAAGCACTCTCTTGTACTGAGTCTTTTATCCTATCGAGTTATTTCCAGTACACTTAGCTTATCAGTAGGGAAAAGGTAAATTTGAAGAGGATGACTCTAAGACCACAAAGCCCTATTCTCCTCCTAAACTCAGTTTCCCTTTCTCTTTGTTTGTACTTACGTACAGCTAATGGGTTCCATGTGAGAGTGCAATGTAAGAGATCAATATTTCAAACCTAAGCAGTTTATCTTCTGAACCCATGCTTTTGTAACTCCTACATTATATTGTACTAAAACGGAAATTGGGAATCAAGAAAATGATGTCAATTTGCAAATGTTTCAAATCATTTGGAACCACAGAATGAACACAGTAAAGAACTAAACATGCATTTTCAAATACTGCAACAGAATATGTCTTCATCTTCTAAAGCTGAAAACAAACACGTCCACCATAGCAAATAAGTCAGCATTTCATGTCACGATCACCCAGAAAAATCAAGCAAGTACCTCTTGATCCTGATCTTTGAGCTTACTTAAAAGCAGAGACATCTCTCTCATTTTTAACATAGTGTTTCTTTTATCACTATGGAAAATGGAATTATTCGAAACTTAAAACACTTCCGTTAGTAACTAGAAAGACACCCAGAAAAAAATAATAAATGTAAGGAGAGGTTTTTAATCCAACACATGCTTGATCAAACACACCCCACATGCCCCAGATCTATATCAGTCCTTTCGAAAACCATGCCTCTGGGATTTCAGAATGGATGTCCCCATAGAGTGCCATTTCATGGACTTTTCCTGTCTCTCTCTCAGAAAGGGAAGTTGAAACAGATGTAGACTGGTCTGGTGAAGGGTTCATTTTGAGGATTGGAGAGATGCCTCGGCTTTTAAGTGCATGTCCTGCTCTGTCAGAGGACTGGAGTTTGATAGCCAGTACCACATCAGGTCCCTCACAACCACCTAGAACTCACAACCCAGGGTTTCCCCACTTTTCTAGCTTCTTCAGGCTTCTGCACTCATATGCACACACACCCCCCCCACACACACACATGCACATAACTTACAAACATATTTTTTTTAAAAACGGAGGAAGTTCTCATCTTCTTCTCTGAATTAGAGATACTTATAAACAAAACTATATTCTCTTTTCATCATGCTGAGAAAATTTTTCCTCCTCTCCTTGCTGCTACCTGTCACTTATCTGAAATTCCCTTTTGAAGAAATATCCATAACCTAAACGTTAACTTAGTTTGTCTCACTGAATGCAAGAGAATGAACTCAAGAGATGGGACCCTACAGGTAAAGCTGGTGAATTGAAAACTAAATAAATTAAAACAATCTAGGCAATAACACAGTGTATCTTTTTCGGGCATTCTAATTTAGTGAATCTGAGAGTCATCCATGAAACTGCACTTCAAACAAGTGTTCCAGGGAATTCTGACTCAGGGAGTTGGGTCAAAAGCCACAAGCCACAGGGCTCTTTACAATGACAAATACACGAGGGACCAGAATGTGTTAGTAAAAGAGAAGGCTGGCACAGCGGGGGCATCTGGAACAGGAGTTTAGCCTACAGGCCCTGGGCCAACAAATGTAGGGAGGCCTTGAAACATTTGTGTAACTGTGAACTTCTGCATGAGGATTAATATCAAGTAATCAATTCCACCCATGTGAAAATTGTGGGTTTTGCTTTTTTTCTGTGTGTCTAGCATACAAAATTACAGCATGGAACTTCATAAGGCCTAGAGACATCTGAGAGGATAAACCTCAAGGAACTGCCTTCATCAAGTTTGTCTGTAGGTAGTCATGTCTGTGAAGGACTGTCTTGATTATTAATCCATGTGGGCAGGCTCAGCCCACTCGAGCCAACACCATTCCTCAGGCAGATGGTTCTGCGCTACGTAAGAAAGCTAGCTAAGCATGAGCCTGTGAAAGAACCAGAGTGTGAGCCAACAAGGGGCATTCCTCCTTTGTTCCTTCCTGTGAGTTTCTGTCCTGACTTCCTTCAGTGATGGACTGTAACCTGTAAGAGGAAATAAACCTTTTCTTATCTTATGTTGCTTTTGGTCAGTGTTCTAGCATAGCAACAGAAAGGAAACTAGAATGCAGACATTAAACTCAAGTCTGGGTATGAAAGAGTCATATAGTATAGAATAGAGGAAAACCAGTGGGGTGGTTTATTGGGTAAAGGTGCTTATTATGCAAGCCTGGTGACCCAAGTTTGATCCCTGGGCCCCACATATGGGAAGAGGGAGAAAAATGACTGCATAAAGCTGTCCTCTGACCTACACACACACACAGACAGACAGAAAGAGATATACATGCACATACAATAATAAAGAGAATAGAATAGAATAAAGGAAGATAGTCATGGAAGGAACCTTCTTAAACAAGAGACAGTGGATTCTAAGAACACCAAAAGGGATAACATTATAATAGTTATTTTATAAGTCATGACTTTTTGTACGTTTTAGTCATTACCTTAAACCAGTCATAAGAAAATAAGTGAATAGTCCTTAAATCATTTATTCTAAATGTCTTACCTTCTTCTTTGCTGGATTCCTGATAGAACCAGTAGGGCAATTGCGACTATGACAATGCAAAATATCACACCAAATACAATAATCCAGATGGGCACAGATGGATCCGTGGGGGGTGCAAGAGTGGAAGGAATTTTTAAAAATTCCAGAGTATGATCATCCAAAAAGAATGCATTGTTGATCCTGTTCCTATTCATTCTAAAAGGCAATGATAATTTAAAAAAAAAAATGAAGACAGAAATAACAGCATTAGAAGCAACGTACACACCTGTCTCTCCACTGATATAAATCAGCACCTTTGAGCTCTGCCCCCACCCCATTTTATTTCTTGAGAAAGAGATCATCTAGATTTGAATAACAGAATTCTATTTAAGGTGGTTTACATAAATACCAGCCATTTCTTTAAAATATTTTTAAAAGTTCTTTTGCATAACTATGCACAATAAGCATTCAAAAGTCAAAAAGTCTGAAGGCATATGAAGGCAAATGTGCTTGTTTTCCTCAGGGCTGGGTAGCAGAGAATCTACATTTTCTGTGTTGGTAAGAGTCAGACAGTCAGGTTGGCAGTGAATATTTGTTTAAAGATTTTGTTTTTGTTTTTAAGACAGGGTTTCTCTGTGTAGCTCTGGCTGTCCTGAAACTCATTCTGTAGATAAGGCTGACCTTGAACTCAGAGCTACACCTTCTTCTGCCTCCCAAGTGCTGGGATTAGAGGTGTGTACCACCACCACCAGGCTCTCGATTTTGTTTGATAATTGGTGTGCTGTATACTTTGAGTGCACCTCGTTTTGATTAGCTGAAACTCAAATGCTTGGTAGGCACATTTGGCTGGCAGCTTCAGGACTTGGCAATCCTAGTCTAAAGCAGTGGCTTGACAATCTCTGCAGCAGCATCTGGCCATTGGAAAGATCTCCATCAGCAAATAAAAACTCTGTGCTGAGGACAGAAGAAGCTGTTCAGTAGTACATCACCAACTCAGCATGTGCAAAACTGAGTTCCATCCCCAGAACCACATTAATTCACAAATCTACGATCAGCCATAACCATTCTTAGATATGAAAGAGAACCCAAGTGGCAAAAGGTTAATTTAAATATAATTTTAGAAAGTTATAGAATGTTTACCTTTTAAAATAATCCAATCTTTTAAACTGTGTGTGTGTGTGTGTGTGTGTGTGTGTGTGTGTGTGTGTGTGTGT
>NW_026592776.1:5448176-5462583 GCF_907164565.1 Psammomys obesus | reverse complement strand
TGTGTGTGTGTGTGTGTGTGTGTGTGTGTGTGTGTGTGTGTGTGTGTTTAGGAGTGTGCATATGCCCCAGGTGCACACACAGCTCATTGAAAACAGCCTCAGATGTCAGTCAGCCCCCACCTCCTCCCATCGTCTTTGAAACAGGGTCATTTTGTCATTTGACACAAGACATGCCAGGCCAGCTGTCCCATGGGCTTCCCTAGGTTCTGCCTCCGATCTAGATGTAGGAGCTCTAGGATGACTGAAAGGGACCACCATGATTGTTCAGTATTGGTTTTGGGGATCCCAAATTCAGGTATTCATGCTTTATGGCAAGTGCTAAACCATCTCCCTGGCCCTTGCAATCTAATCTTGATTAAGTATAAGAATGTAAACCTTTTCCCCAAACAATGAGCATCTTTGCTGAGCTCTGACTGGCCGGAAAATGAAATGTTTCTTACCCTCATTCCATCTCCCTGCCTGATTAACCCTTTGCCACTATCTTGATCCACACTGGGAACATATTCTGTCACCTCTTAGGTAGATTGGAAGTTCTAGTCAGGTATAGATAATATCACCTCCACCACCAAAATCCTCCCCCTAGGGACCAGACACTCTATATATTTTCTAGCCAAGACCTGAGTCGAATTACTTCAGTCTTCACAGTAGAGCTATAACAAACACCTTAGGACTAGTTGTTCATTTCACACCTTAGTCCATACATGTGACTACTCTAGTACAGATCTAAAAGTTGGCAAGAAAATTATAAGAAGTAAATATGATCAAGTATGTCATGTGCATGTATAAATATGTCCAGTGAAACCCATTACTTTGTACAATTAACATATGTTAATAATGTTTAATTTCATTTTTAAATCAGTGTAGATATGATAGCAACATATTTGGGTTTGGCTTTTCGGGCAATGGAGGTGCATGCCTTTAATCCCAGTACTTGGCAGGCAGAGGCAGGTGGATCTCTGTGAGTTCGAGGCCAGCCTCTAAAAACCCAAATATATATATACACACACAAGGGTGCACAACTGACATTTGGGGTCAAATAATTTTTGAGGGATGATTTTTGTCCTGTGCATAGCAGAGTGGATAGTAACAGTTCTAGCTTCTGCCTGGTAAGTATGGGTGGTACCTCCTTCTCTTCCAGTTGTGACAACAACAACAACAAAAATGTGTTCAATCATTGCCAACCATTTGTTTGCTTGAAGGCAAATTGCTACCAGATGAAAATTAGTGATCTACACTAATCTCTGATGAAAATGAACTGAATAGAATACTTGACACTTTAATCAATGCGTCATGTGTGGAATAGAGTGAGATCTCTTCAGTATCTGTGAAAACAGTTGATTTCATCAGTAAGTTGATAGATGGATCAGTATACAGCATATATGGGATGATTACCTTATGGCTGACTGTACTTCAGCTGCAGGAAGAGTGTGATTTTTGGAAGGATCTGTGACCACAAACCAGAATGATACCCTCTGGGTTACGTTGCAAAGCAGAACATGGGAAAGTCTGCAGAGATAGGGGAAATGCATTATAAAAATATCATCACAAATGGCATGAAACTATTCACTCTGATGTGATTACATCTTAGATATGTGTCATTTCTACCATTGGAAAGAATGTCTTAATGCCCTTAATCTCAGTACTCAGGAGGTGGAGGCAGGTAGATCTTTGAATTTGAGGCCAGTGTGGTCTACAAAGAGAGTTCCAGGAGAGCCAGGGCTACACAGAGAAATCATACCTTGGAGGAAAAAAAGAAGAAGATAAAAATTCACTTTCTCAATGGATTTAAGATCTGCTTCACCGAAGGAAACACATACCTAGAACTGCAAATCTGGCCAAGAACTCATAGCAGGGGAGTTCACAAGCCCCAGGAAGCCTGTGAAGCTACTTATATAATTTTGCTAAAAGGACACATTCCCAACTGCTCTCTAAATTTGTAGCCCTATGCCCATAGGTTAATGCAGCTCTCAGACTTCACCGGAGAAGTTTCTATGTGCAATGGATGGCTGTTAATTCAGAAACTCCCTATCAATCAAAGTACAGAGAATAAATGTCAATGGAATGCTTAGCCACAAAGGGGACATCTGTCTGTATCATCCTCACCCCAAGCTCAGGGACTATGGAGGAAGAGGGAGCAGAAAGACTGTGAAAAGTAAGGGAGGTCTGGAACAAATACTCTGGACATGACAGGACTACTGTACTCATGAATTCACAATAGCTTTGTTTGCCTGCACAGGACTGCGCAAGATGGAGCCAATCAGACTTCTAGCACAGACTGGTAGAAGCTCACTGACCCCTGCCTCTAACTGAGAAACCATTGACAAGTTGATAGCTTCTGGAGTTGGGGGTGGGGGTCAATTTTCTTTAAGGCTAGGGCCCTTCCACAGCAGAGGGTGTCTCTACACCCTTGACTATACAAGCAACACACACTGGATTTGGCTTTTTTTTTTTTTTCAAGAGGACACAAAGTTGAGAAGGGGAGGAGCTAGAGGGAGAAGCAGGGGTGTGGTGGTGGTGACAGTAATCAAAATACATTGTATAAAACTTCCAAAGAGGCCAGGTATGATGATACCCACCATTAATCCAAGCATTTGGGAGGCAAAGGCAGGTGGATCTTTGTGAGTTTGGGACCAGACTCGTCTATAGATTAAGTTACAGGACAGCCAGAGCTACACAGAGAAACCCTGTCCTGCTTCATCAGCACATGGCTTCTGTCTCAGGACAGATGCCTCAATGCTTTCTCAGTAAGTTTGCAGACGACCTGCCCATTCATCACCACCCCTCAGCAAAAGCTATTATCTACTCTTCATTCAATGGTTGTTCCATTTCAACTTGTCTCTCCTTACACCAGCATTGAGATCATCTAGCAGTGCCTTCCCAATGTGCTTCAGAGGGTAAAGTTCACAAGAAGAGTGAGCTGTTTTTATATCACCTTGAACAGGCCCCCAAACATAAGTGCTGCAATCACCAGCAACTCTTGATCCTTATGTCTTAAGGCACATGCTTTTCACCTACAAATTGGAAATGTGACACACTCTATTCTCTCATATTGGTTACCAATAAAAACGAAAAGAGAAATGACATTAGTGTTCAAAAAAATAAAAAAAAATTGTCAGAAAAGGGTAGCCCCTCCCACCCCACAACCAACCCACCATAGCATGGGGTAAGAGAGAGAGGATAGAGGAAAGAGGGTGGTAGGATGGGACCAGGAGGAGAGGATGGAAGGGGCAAAAATTGGGATATAAAGTGAATTAACAAATTAATTAAAAAATCTTCATAGGGGTGGTAAGCTGAAAATTATAGGAGGGGCCACATAAAACCAATAAGGCTGGTGCTAAAAATATAAATCCTGAATGCTGATAACCAGTTCCTAAAAAAGAAAATTGAAAAACAATGAACGTGTGTCATGAGCATCCATCCCACAAGAATGGAATACACATCAACCACCTTCTCAGAACAGACCAGACTCTTGCTTTTCCTTAAAGAACATTCAAGCTTATAATGTTGAAAACTAGAGGTCCTTCTGTTGGCAGCTACTGGTAGGAAGTTTTCTCTTTTCTTCCTTACAGTGTCACATACAAAAGCAGAAGGCCCTGGCCCAGAGCTAAGTGTCTAGGAACAGCAATGGAAAGCACAGGGGCGAAGCTTCCTGTGTCTTCCTTGCAACATCAGTTCCAGCTGCAACTTCTATACCCCAAGATGGTCTTTTGCCAGCAGGCACTAATTTGGAGGTTGGGGACTAAAGGCAGAGGTTTGAAGTGGGCCCCTTGCCATCCCGAGAACTGTGGCCTAGAATCAGCTAGCTCAGGTATGGCCCATGCAGGTCCTAACAGTACAGGGTTTCCTGTACCCTTTATCATCTAAGCCAGTGGTTCTCAACCTGTGCTTCACCACCTTTTGGGAGGTTGAATGGCCCTTTCACAGGGGTTGCATATCAGATACCCTGTATATCAGATAATTTACATTATGATTTATAACAGTAGCAAAATTACACTTATGAAGTAGCAACAAAATAATTTTATTGTTGGGGGTCACCACAACATGAAGAACTGTATTAAAAAGTGGAAGCAATAGGAAGAATTACTGATAATCAATAGCAGCCCCTTATGAGAATTACTGAGAATTACTGATAATCAATAGCAGCCCCTTATTTCATCGTGTCTGTGGTCACCGACCCTGGCCAGTCAGGAAGGCAGAGGTTCCCTGGCCTCCTTCGTGCTCTGCTGGTGCCCAGTCATCAGTCCCTCCCATCCTGTGTGCTTCACTGGCAAAGTCCTCAGATGTGGGGAGGGAGACAACCCTCTCAGGAGCTCCCAACCCACCCACTTCCTTCCTAGAGGGGCAACTGCATAGGCACCTGCTCAGGCACCTGGACACAAGCCAAGGTGGGCAGAGGGACTTAGAGTGGCACTTTGTCAGAAAGCAAGGACCTCTCTCAGACCCAGACATGGCTTCTGTTACCAGGACCTTGGGTTCAAGGTTCACTAGCCTCAACTTCACCAGAGCTCTCAGAAAGACACCCACTATGTTCCAAGTCCCCAGAGGCTGCCCCTGCAGCTTCACCAGAGGGCTGAGAATGCTTGCCTTATGAGAAGTAAGCAAAACGCCAAGACCAGACCATCTACCTTCAAGCCAATCACCAGAAATAGAGTGATCTCATAAAGTAATAAGAGTTTAATTATACTCAAGTTTATCACCTTTTTTGAAATTATCATTTCTATCTCTCCAGGACTACACCATGGTTTCTGCCAGAGGCACTATTGAGGCTTGGGGCAAGATTACATATTGTGCCTTAAGGGGAGCAGCTTTCTTGGGATCTCGAGAAGTAGATTACAGTGTCTCTAGTTGTTTCCATAATTCTTGGGATAATAAGAAGCCTAAAAATAATAAATAGACAAAGAAAGAGAGAGAGAGCAACCAAGCAAGCACTGGCTGAGAACTGCAAAACAATTCTGCCCTCTACTGGCAAGAAACTGTCAAGTGAAGTCTTTCAATTTCTGTGGCTCTACATAATAAGTAACAAAGATACAAATATGACCAAAATGAAGTGGGCATGTTTGCCAAATATATGTACGTATATATATTTCCACTTTATGGAGGTAAAGACTAAGGAAATGTAGTTCTGCTTGTTTTTTGTAGGTTGTAACTGGTTGAGGATAATTTTTGGTGTGTCCTCACTAATAAGCAAAACATGTAAAATGGATTTTAAATGAGATACTGTAAACTTTTTAAACTGCTAATGATTTTAAAAGATGTATTTAACTTTTATTTATGTGTCTGTATGAGTATACGCATTTCTAAGCAGTACCTTCAAAGGTCAGAAGAGAGCATCCTGGAATAGGAGTTGCAGGTGACTGTGAGATGATGTTAAGAAACTGAATTTGTGTACTCTGGAAGAGCAGGAAACACACATAGCTGCTGGACCATCTCTCCAGCAACATCCCCGAATTTAGATTTAAATAATACCAAGTACTGGCAAGGTGCATAGAAATGGAATCCCGAGAAGTTTTGAATAAGCCAACAGGTCGAGCCACTCTGGAACATTAATTGGAAATATATTTAGGTGGTGGAGTGTAGTTACCAGAAATTCTTGCGTATGCACACACATACACAGAGACACTGATGAGGACAGTCACTGTAGCACTATCCATTGAAGAAGAGAATTGGAACAATGTCTACCAATAAAGGGGAATGAAAAAAGTAAATATTACATATGCTATTAATGAAATATTGCCCCATATACTACTAGAAAGGAATAACTCAACACAATCAAGCCAAATACTTCTGTTGTGGGGGAAAGGATGCATATTCTCTTAGCAGCAAATTTGGCTTTTACTCAGTTTGTAGCAACCAAAAATGTTTCCAGGTATTGCAAAACATTCTCTGAAGGACAAGGTAATCACTTGATAGAAACCATTGAAGTAGAACAACATATTTTTAACAAAAAGATCAGGGCTGGAAAAATGGATCAGCAGTTAAGACACTTGCAGCTCTTGCAAAGGTTTGGAGCTCAGTTCCCAGTGTCCACATCAGGCAGCTCATAACCACCTACCTATGACTCCAGCTCCAAGAAATCTGGTTCTCTTTTCTAGCCACTGAAGACACTCACAGACATACCCAAACACACAGACACACACAAACTATAAACCACAACAAAAAATAAATTTAAAAAAAAAAAGATGCGGTGGCGGTGCATGCCTTTGATCCCGGTCCTCGGGAAGCAGTGGCAAGTGGATCTCTGAGTTTAACCCTTGTCTACAAAGTGAGTCCATGACAGCCAGAGCTATTGCGCAGGGAAACCCTGTCTTGAAAAACAAACAAACAAACAAATAAATAAATACTTTTCTCACAACTAAACCCAAATCCTGTATTTTCCAAAGTTTAAATGTGGATGGCTCTAATGGAACCATGTGACTTTATTTTAGCAACCACTCTGAACAATGATTGATTGGCTGATTTTCTTTGAAGTGTTCTGCCAGCGTGTATGTCTGTGCGTGCTGAAGTGCCAGCTTGCCTCCATCTTAGGCTTAAAAGCCATCTTATAGTAAAGACAAACTAGGTTCGTTCCTATTTATGATTAAACATCTGTTTCTCAAGGACTGGGCTATGTCCTGCCTGTAACCTTAACTACAAATGGGTTTGTACTTCTGTTCCAGGAAACTGAAATCATTTCTTTGTTTCAAAAAGTTGTTTACAACTGTCTTGCAACCCTATCTTTGTTTTAAAAGGTTATATGACCACCTATGACTATCTTGTTTTGCCCACCTTGCAACCATGTCTTTGCCTACCTTAATTAATTGCTTGCTTTAATTACTTTGGCCATGATAATTTGGGTCTGTGATCTTTCTCTTCCCGTCTTTGGGAATAACAGTACCATATACTTGGTGGTGCCCATGAAGGTCAGAAAAAGAATCTGGTTCCCTAGAACTAGAGTTATGGATAGTTGTGAACCACCCTGTGCATGCTGGGAACTGAACCTGGGTCCCTCTGAAAGAGCAATAAGTGCTCTTAACCACCAAGTCCTCTCTCCAGTACTTGACCAGTGATTTTTATCAAAAAAGTTTATATTAACATCGACATGAATGGCTTCTTTAGAAACTCACTAAAAAGAAGCCACAAATGTTCCTTCTGTCTCCTTAAAGGCATGAAGCACTGACCTGAAGGCAATTCTCTGTAAACTGGCTCCATAGCTATTTCTCATCAATGAGGCCAGACAAAGCCAGGGGGTGGTAAGAATTAGGCTCCTGTTTCTGAAATCAGGACTAAAAATGAGCTGGGCTGCAAGCACAAGACTAGTAATCCCCTTACCTTTCCATGGATACAAGAACACATTGTTCCTTTTAGGTCACAAGACTTATCCTTGGATAATTAAGTAGAGCAAGAAATTTATTAGATGTTCTACACTATTTAGAAAGCAATGCCTGCAATAGACTTCTACCTATCTTGCTAAAAATGACAAATTATCTTACAAGCCAAAGTGCATGTCTGCTTCTAACTAGATCATAGTTCCCTTGAAAAACAACTTAGAACACTTTGGAATTCCTGTTGCAGTAGATCCAGCTTAAATCACTTAGAACTTGTGCCCCAAGTCAGGCCAAAACATCTATCTTCAATAAACCAAAAAAAGGAGTCGAATTAAAAATGGGAAGCAGGAAAGGAAAACTATTTAATGTGGCCATATTGGAAGAGAGACAACAAGATCCAGCAAAGCCTCAAAGCCCATCCTGAGTTGGGGAGTTGGCTAATGTGAAAGCAAACTTTAAATAGAGGGCCAAGGCTGTAACATGTAACAGCTTCGGTCAAGGTTTGTCCTGCCTATTATTGGCCATGTTTGTCTGAGCTTTGGTGGCCTGACAAATAGTTAGACCTGTGTGAAATCTTCCAGCAAACAAATTCCCACTTGGCTGATGTCTTTTCCTTTTCCCAGTGTGATATTTCTGGGGAAAGTCCCATTTCTTAGGGGGGTCATTGTTTCGATAAACAGATAGTCAAGTTGAGGGGCACAGGTATATGTGAATATCTTTCCTTCTGACAGGCCTGTTACAAGTATACAGCTTGCTTTCAGGACAGGGCCACTTCCTCCCGTGGTTACCACTACGCAATGTCCTTCCTTTGGCTGACTCCACAGGGCAAATGAAGGAAAATATATCCCTTATACCGTCACCTTTGGTCATCACAAAAAATCCTTCACTGATCTAGTTTTACACTTGGGGAGATTTACAATGAGCACCAAAACCTCTTTATAGCCTGGGTGTCCACTGAAAACTGAATCAGCTTTCAAATGAACTAGATTTAACGTCCAGAGGCCACCGCAAAGTCCGGGTTCTGAAGGAAAACATTCCAAAGGTGAATTCCTCAGATTCTGAAAGGTTACATAGCTCATCACTTTTGCCCAAGAACAGAAACATTTGGTTGAACAAAACCATGAACCTGGGGACATTTAGGCACGTGGGGGGAAGTCCTGGTGCCAGGAACACAGCAGAGAATAGAATATGAGGACAAAGAGAGCTAGTCAACTGAAGAAACATTGAGTATCACTGAGGGATAATAAGCACTTTCTTTTCGTTTGAATTCTTGTAATGCCATCACCTTGTTTTTATTTAGATCTAGTTTTACTTTTAATTAGGTGTGTGTGTGTGTGTGTGTGTGTGTGTGTGTGTGTGTGATTATTGTTCACATGCATGCAGGTGTTCCCACAGAGTCCAGAAGAGGACATCAGATCTGCTGTGGAGGATCTCGAGTTACTGGAAGTTGTGGGCTTCCCTGTATGGGAGTTGGGAACTGAATTCATGTATCCTGCAAAAACAGTGTGTATTTTTCACTGCTAAGCTCTCTATCCATCGCCTCTTTTATTTTTAAAATCATAATGATAAGGAGGATGTGAGGGAGGTAATGATGGATAGATATGATCGAAACACATTGCATAAATGTCTGAGGTTTTCAAAGAATAAATTTAAAAGGTCATTAAATATATTTGTCTTTAAAATTTGATAAAGCATGAAGAGAAATTAGGAAAAAAAATTGTTTTCCTATATACTTTCTTTAAAGAAGCTCTTGTCATTGTATATACATTATTATTATTATTAATTATACTAATATACATGTTAAGGAACTGGGGAGGTAGCTCAGTTGATAAAGTTCCTGCCACATGATCATGAGGACCTGAGTTCAGGTCGCCAGCACCCACAACAAAGCTGAGTGTGATGGGGTGTCTGTAAGTCTAGCACTGGGAGAACAGAGGAGACGGTGACAAGTGGCTCGTGGAGCTTGCTGGCCAGCCAGTCTAGCCAATCCTTGAGCTCCAGGCTCAGCGAGAAACCCTATGTTAAAAGATAAAATGGGAAACAAGAGAGGAAGACACCCTAATCCAAGCTCTGGAGTTCACACACATGTACACACCCACACACATACTGGCATGTGTACATGCACTCACACATATAGTACACACACATACACACAAAATTACCTTAAAAGCAAAAAGGGGGGATATCTGCTTTCAAGATGCATGTGTGTATACAAATATACAGTTCATGTGTTTGTTTTACTTTCTCCATATCTGCGCTTCCATTTCTTCACATATATACATATATGTACACACACACACACATTGAAACAGGGTTTCACTACGTAGGCCTAGTTGACCTGGAACTCTTTATGTAGACAAGCCTCAGCCTCACAGAGATTTTCTGCCTCTGGAGTACTGTGATTAAAGGTGTGTGCCATTATACCCAGATTCCTTTTCATTTTTTTATACTCAGATCAGATATTGGGAATCTGAGAGATATCAACTGATAGCAATCCTCTTCTCCAGGCTCTGAATTATTGTAAAAATCAGACTCTTTAATAAAGCAGTTAAGGGATGGAGCTAAAAGGACTAGTTGGAGGCTATTTAAATCCCTGCCAAACTTTCTTCCTAATCTTAAGAATTCCTGAAACAAAATTACAAAGGAGTGATGCATGCCTGTAATGCCAGTACTCAGGAGGCTGAGACAGAAAGAACAGGATTTCAAGGCCATCTTAAGCTACAAAATTGATTCAAGGCCACCCTGGACCACAAGAGACTGTCTCAAAACAACAATAATCCTGAAATGAGACAGGTATCATTACATGCTTGGGCAATACAAAAGATATTTAGGAGTCTGTATAATATGGCACCTTCCAATCTAAATGCTTCTGAAATGTACTCAGCAAATACAGCCTGATAGTTTTATTAGGAAGCAGCACCAGGAAACCTGGTGGGAAGAGGCAGAGCAAGCTTGCTCCCAGAGAAAGGAGAACTTATGCTCAGATGCTTCACCCAGCTCCCAGTCATTTCACCTCTTTTTTATTTTTTTAAATTTGTTTTTATATTAATTACATTTTATTCGATTTGTATCCCAGCTGTAGCCCCCTTCCTCATTCTCTCCTAATCCCATCCTCCCTCCCTCATCTCCTCCCTGCCCCTCTCCAAGTCCACTGATAAGAGAGGTCCTCCTCCCCTTCCTTCTGATCCTAGCCTATCAGGTCTCATCAGGAGTGGCTGCATTGTCTTCCCCTGTGGCCTGGCAAGGCTGCTCCCCCCCTCAGGGGGAGGTAGTCAAAGAACCAGCCACTGAGTTCATGTCAGAGACAGTCCCTGTTCCCATTACTAGGGTACCCACTTGGACACTGAGCTTCCATGGGCTACATCTGAGCAGGGGTTCTAGGTTATATCAATGAATGGTCCTTGGTTGGAGTATCGGTCTCAGAAAAGACCCATGTGCCCAGATATTTTAGTACTGTTGCTCTCCTTGTGGAACTGTCATCCTCTTCAGGTCTTACTATCTCTCCCTTCTTTCATAAGATTCCCTGCACTCTGCCCAAAATTTGGTTATGAGTCTCAACATCTGCTTTGACACACTGCTGGGTAGACTCTTTCAGATGCCCTCTGTGGTAGGATACTGTCCTATTTCCTATGTCTCTTTCTTCTAATGTCCATCCTGTTTGTCTTTCTGAGTGAGGATTGATCGTCTTACCCAGGGTCCTCCTTCTTGCTTGGTTTCTTTACGTTTACAGATTTGTGTAAGTTTATCCTATCTTATAGGTCTAGTATCCACTTATAAATGAGTATATACCACGTGTGTCTTTCTGTTTCTGGGATACCTCACTCAGGATGATCTTTTCTAGATCCCACCATTTGCCTGCAAATTTCATTGATTTCCTTGTTTTTAATAGCTGAGTAGTACTCCATTGTGTAAATGTACCACAATTTCTGTATCCATTCCTCCGTTGAACAACGTCTGGGTTGTTTCCAGGTTCTGGCTATTATAAATAAGGCTACTATAAACATGGTACAGAGCAATAGTAATAAAAACTGCATGGTTCTGGCATAGAAACATAATGGTGGATCAATGGAATCAAATAGAAGAGCCAGAAATAAACTCACACACCTATAGGTACTTGATTTTTTACAAAGAAGCCAAAACCATACAACGGAAAAAAGACAGCATCTTCAACAAATGGTGCTGGTCTACCTGGATGTCTACATATAGAAAAATGCAAATAAATCTATATTTATCACTCTGCATAAAACTAAAGTCCAAGTGGATCAAAGATCTCAACATAAAACCAGACACACTAAACCGGTTAGAAGAAAAAGTGGGGAACAGCCTTGCACTCATTGGCACAGGAGACAACTTCCTGAACAGAACACCAACAGCACAGGCTCTAAGATCAACAATCAATAAATGGGACCTCATGAAACTGAAAACCTTCTTAAAGCAGAGGACACTGTCATCAGAACAAAACAACAGCCTGGGAAAGGATCTTCACCAATCCTATATCTGACAGAGGGCTGATATCCAGAATATATAAAGAACTTTAGAAATTAAACAGCAACAAATCAAATAATCCAATTAAAAAATGGGGTACAGCGCTTAACAGAGAATTCTCTGTAGAGGAATATAGAATGGCAGAGAAATCTCAGGGTACTTTTGATTTGCATCTCTTCAACATCCTTGGTCATCAGGGAGATGCAAATCAAAAGTACCCTGAGATTTCACTTTACACCCATCAGAATGGCTAAGATCAAAAACTCAAGTGACAACACATGCTGGAGAGGTTGTGGAGAAAGGGGAATCCTCCTCTATTGCTGGTGGGAATGTAAACTTGTACAACCACTTTGGAAATCAATCTGGCGCTTTCTCAGACAATTAGGAATAGTGCTTCCTAAAGATCCAGCTATACCACTCCTAGACATATATCCAAAATATGCTCAAGTACACAAAAAGGACATTTGTTCAATAATGTTCATTTCACCTCTTAACTGAAGGCTGGGGACAGAGTGCGGGGGGGAGCCGAGTGCCACCAGGAGTAGTAACCTAATCACAAATAATAAAGGAAAGAAGCCCTTTTAAATGAAGAGGATTCATACAGAAGAATAGGGAAATAAATGTAAAACTACTAAAACCTTCCAGGTGTGGTGAAAAGTAACTTTAATCCCGGAGAGACAAAGCAGATAGATTTCTGTGAGTGCCAGACCAGCCTGGTCTACATAGTTCCAGAACAGCCAAGGCTGCACCATGAAATCCAGTCTCAAAACAAAACGAAAACAAACAACCCACCACCAACAAGAGAAACTATTAAAAGTTTGTACTATTTATTTTTAAGAAAATTAAGGTGATATTATAATATATGTCAATGCAGGAATAGCTTAACCATATTTAGGTTACATTTTAGAGAATAGGTTTCTTTGATATTACCTAGGTCCCTGAAAGAAATTTATATGTGTACAATAGAAATACAGAAAGGTTAGGACATAAAACACATGCAATTATAACTTTGACCATGGTCACTGATAGATTACCTATTGATCAAAGAGAGTATGTTAGAAACTTTAAGCTGAGTTCAGCTGTGAAAAGATCTTTTAACTGTTCCATAAAAATGAAGGTGTGCATGGTGTCTCACACCTGTTACCCCAGCACTTGGATGGCTGAACATAAGGATCACGACAAGTTCCAGACCTGCCTGGGCTCCACAGCAAGTTCCAGACGAGGACAAGATCACATAGAAAGTCTCAAAGCAAAACAAGGGCTGGAGAGATGGTAAACACCGTCGCTGCCAAGCCTGAGGACAGGAAGCTGATCCCCTGAACCCACATCGTAGGAGAACCAGCTCCCACAAGATGTCCTCTGGTTTCCACTTACATGCCATAATGCACTCACACACGCACAAATACATAAGTAAATAAATAATGAAAAATAAAGAGAAACACTGGTCCCTTATGTCTGGGAGTGGGAGGGACTGGTTCATTTACAAGGTAGAAAATTGAAATAATGCATTATGTCAAACAAGCACTTGAGACCACATGCTGTTCCTTACTCTGTAGTTTCTCTGCTAGGAACTTTTCTCATGGAGAATGCTACCATTGCTCTGAAGAGATATTCTTCATCTGTGTCCCAGACATACTAAAAGAAAAGGAAAGAAGAAAGTATATGTGAATGGGATGGGGGGAAAATAGTCCATTTAGTGCTATGTTCCATCACCCTCCTCATTCTCTTTCTCCTCCACCTCCATATGGTCTCCTATCTGGAGCCAATCGAAACTCACATTCTTAGACATTCAATAATTCCAAGTTTCATATTTCCTGTTGCACTCTCTTTTCCAGACTCTGTAACATCACTAGCCTGTCAGCAAACTTGATATTTGGACAACTCATCCTAGTATAACATGAGAATATCATTAAGATTTAGGTTCATACTGAGATGGAAAAACATTTTCTCATTACTGCTCTCACTTTCTTCAGGTGGTGAGGAAGAAACAGTAAGTGAAAATAGATCCTAAACAACAGCAGAGAATGTATCCCTTGGTTACCTTCTCTGTACAATAAAGGTATATTCTATTTTCCTAAATACCTTCAGGACCCCAAGGCCTTCTGTCTTTGCCTCCAGCCCCATTCCTGAAGTTATAGACATCTACCACAGCACTACTTATTTATGTGTGTGTGTGTGTGGGGGGGATAGCATGGTAGTTTCTTTACTTGCTGAGCCATCTTACCGGCCTCATCAACTTAACTAGTATTATTGAAACTTTCTCCAGTCACTTTTGCTTCACCCCTTTCTCTCAGTCCTGTCTAATATTGCTGCACTAAAATGCCATCAAGAATAAAATGTAGTCTCTGTTTACGTCATGTGCAAGTGCTAAGTGTTCCTTTTGTTTGTTATGTTTTTTGAGACAGGGTTTCTCTGTGTAGTCCTGGCTGTCCTGGACTCTCTTTGTAGACTGGGCTGGCCTCGAACTCACAAAGATCCTCCTGCTTTTGCCTCCCTGAGTGCTGGGATTACAGGTGTGCACCTTCCATTAATCTTTTAAAAATATTCTTATTACATTTGTACTTTATTTACTGTGTGTGTGTGTGTGTGTGTGTGTGTGTGTGTGTGTGTGTGTGTGT
>NW_026592776.1:5394721-5448166 GCF_907164565.1 Psammomys obesus | reverse complement strand
TGTGTGTGTGTGTGTGTGTGTGTGTGTGTGTGTGTGTGTGTGTGTGTGTATAGATGTTGAAGGATAACTTGGGGCATCACTTCTCTCCTTTCACCATGTGGGTGGGTCCTGAGGATTAAACTCGGGTCATTTGGCTTAATGTCAAGTGCCTTTACCTACTGAGCCACATTACTGACCTCTCCAATATTTTAAAGTCAACTTCAAAAACTTACCATTTGAGAAGTTTGTACAAAAATATGATGTGCTTTAATTAAATCCACCCCTTCTTCCCTCCAACTCCTCAAATATCCCCACTTTTCCCTCCCAACTTCATATTATGTTTTCTTTTATACTATGAAAGTGTAATAATATAGTCTGATAAAATAATTAAGCACAAAATATAAATAAATTTGATTTATATTTGCTGGGCAGTGGTGGTGCACGCCTTTAATCCCAGCACTTGGGAGGCAGAGGCAGCGGATCTCTGTGATTTTGAAGCCAGCCTGATCTATAGAATGAGTTCTTAAACAGCCAAAGCTACACAGAAAAACCCTGTCTTGATAAACAAAACAAAACTCCAAACAAACAAACAAACAAACAAACAAAAAACTGGTCCAGTTAAAATAGCAGACAAACATTAGTCGGGACTGGGAAAATAGCTTACCTATGCTTGCCTTGCATTCATGAGGTCCTGGGTTTGATCTCTAGCATCACACACACACACACACACACACACACAGAGAGAGAGAGAGAGAGAGAGAGAGAGAGAGAGAGAAAAACAACAACAGAAAGCTTATCCACTGCCAAACAGTGGTACAGGCATATAATAAATAACCTTAGCTCCCAGGAGGAAGGGGTAGGAGAATCAGTGCAAGCTCAAGGCCAGCCTGGTCTATATAAAGAGTTCTAGGCCAGGCAGAATTGCATATTGAGACCTTACCTAATAAAAAATTATACATATAAGGCACAGCAGTTAAGAGTATATATTGTTATTCCAGAATACCTGAGTTCAGTTCCCAGCACCCACATCAGGTGGGTCATAATCACCTGTAATTCCAGCTCTGGGGGATCTGACATCCTCTTCCGTTCTTCGTGGACACACACACAGAGACAGATAAACACACACACACTCACACAGAGACATAAATAAAACTAAGTCTTAATTTAAAATAAATATATACATATATTACATGTTTATGTAGTTTTATATCTAATATTACAACTGTGTGTACATTTATACACACACATGTATGTGTACATACACATACGTATGCCAAGGGAAGAAGCCTTGTCATACGGGGATGTGGAGACAAGGTTCAAGTTTTCAAAACTGCTTTATGTAACACAATTTTCCCCGTTTATTCTCAATCACTCACTACTGATCACGCACTTTAAGCAAACTCATTCTATCAGTAATTCACATTTTGTTGTGATCTAGCTTTGGGAAAAGATCAGACTCGAAGACTCATAATAAGGTCCCTTATTCAGAGAAGCTGTTTATTTGAGGAAGCCGAGAGCTAATAGAAAATAAATTTGAAATGAACCGGCAGGTTCATGAACTTACTGCTTTATCTCCAAGAGCTGTTCTGATGCTAAGTCTTACTTTAAAGGCATTTTCTGCATCTGCCAGAGAGGAAAACAAACAAAAACAAAGAACAGTGAGTTAGGATAAACTGTAAGAAAACAGAGCCTGATAAACCCCAATGTTTCATACAGCCCTGACGAAGATTACAGAGAACTACAATTGATCTGCCCCAGTATCCCTGCAACTTTAAGGGAAATCATATTAAATCATTTACATTTTTCTTTCAAATTTTTAAGAGTCATAGGTTCAACTCTCAAGCCACGTGTCCAAAGACTTAGAAAAAAAAGTTTTTTCACTCAGTGACTTCTCAATCATTTAGAAAAGTGTTAATTTATTTTTTAAGTTTCAATGCTACATACCTGGATGACAGAGTTCAGCATGAATAGTAGTCACTAGGAAAAATAGCAGCCACAACATTCTTTCAGAGTTGAAAACAGAAGACAAACTGAGAAAAAAAAATCCACTCTCCACTTAAAGCTGCTTTAAGCATTCTGTGACCCGGATTAGTGTATCAGAAAAATCAGTGAGCCACCATCTAAATGGTTTAATAATTAACACCCATCAGTTGGGTTAATACTTCCATAGATGCAAACCATCCCCTGTCAGTTATTTACAAAAATCCATTTGAGAAACGGGTTAGCTGTTTCTTTCTCAAACTCTACCTCAGAAGAATGTTTCCTCTGCTGACATAGGCAGAACCCTCCCCCACACCTCCTGTAGTTGTCTGGTTAAGATCAAGGTGAAAAGCACTGAGTCCTCCCTGGAGGTTTCCTTCCTCATAAACTTTGTGCCCTTTCAGGCTAACCTATTTGATTCACAGATAGGCTATCATATTTGGGAAACAAATATAATTCCTTTTCATCTCTGGTGAAAAAGGGCACACTTCCTAGACTGTTGGTTGGTAAACAATCCCCAAGTAGAGGACGGTTGTGTTGAGTTTCAAGTTCTGGCTCTGTTGTCTAAAACTCATCATTAATGATCTGAAGCCTCACTGTCCAATATTATGATCATTAGATGATTATGATGAAGATAATGATGACGATGGCAATGACGATGATGATGATGGTGTCAACAATGACAATGCTCTGTCCAGGTACCACTAGGTACAAGTGAATGCTAACCTCTTCTTAAAAGGGAACTAGAACTTCTAAGAAACTGTAATTTAGTTTAAGTTGCCAAATAGTGCTAGTGATTATACTGTTCAGTGCAACTGTTTAACAGTGACTAAGAGTTGCTTAATATGAACTAGGCTCCCTGGATTATTTCTCCAATCTTCACAGTGGTTACAATCATGTCATATATGAGGGATCCAAGTACTGCAAGTTAAAGTCCCTGGCAGCAATGGTATTAGTGGAATGGCAGCCCCTTTCCCAGCTACACTGACTTAGCTTAAACCTTGTCATCATCACACTGAGCCAGTGTCTCTGGTCTTAAGAGGTCAAAACTGAAATCACCACCAAACCTTGAGATACTCTGAGGACTAAGATGCTAGGGATATAAATGCTCTCCCCAGTGAGCATTCCATCAACCAGGCTGGTACAAGTCTCCTGGGGTCTTTGGCTGGGCTTTCTTTTCTCTCTCCTGGCACTTCCTTCTTAGAAAGTCATGAGTTGGCAGATTCGACTTGATAGTTCAGATTTTAAATAGGACATTTGGGTTTTTTAAGCAACAAGGGGGAAGCTATGAACAGGGACATTTCTGTGACACTTTGAGAGACAGAGTGAGGGTGGGATTTTGTTGGAGATGGTCCCTGTTAGCTCAACCCACCTGAAAAAGGCTTTTAGCATCTCTTCCACCTTGGCACTAAGAACACTGGGAGAGAAAAAGCTGTCCCAAAGGAAGAGGCAGCCAAGCCAGCCCAATCATTGTAACAGTGTCACTGTTAAATACAATGGAAATTTCCCAAAGGAAAGTGTTGACCTAACTACTCCCACCCTGAAAAAAAAATCAACTAGATGAAGTTATCTTGAGAAGGAAAAGTCAATACAGAGAGAGAGAGAGAGAGAGAGATTTACTAAAGCACTTCAGTGAGGGCACAGTGACATGTTAGAGACCCAGACATCTGATTCGATATGCTTTTAGTCTTGCATTTCATAAAAGTAATAATTTCCCATATGTTCTTACTTACATGGATGTGGCTAGGATTGCAATAAAAGTAACACTCAAATAGCAAGTCTTAGTCAGTGCATTTTCATTTCCAAAGAGAAAAAAAAGTCTTTTCTGAACAGTTCTTGTTTCCCAGTGATTTTTTTGTCTCATTCAGACATAAATAAATGAAAGAGACATTTGATATATTTTAATCAGTGACACACATTTTTTTCTTATCTTTCAATCTTTTTCTCTTTTTCTTTTCCCCTTTCTTTCTTAATGTTTTAAAGACAAAATATCATGTAACCCAGTCACTGATTAAGCAAGTATGACCTTGAACTCTTGATTCTTTGCTTTCATCTCCCAGGTACAATTACAAGCATGCATCACTATAGCTGACAACTCTGAGTCTTCTCGTATGTTCCTATGAAGTATTGTTTTGACTCATTATAGTGGAACCTGCAGGACAAGGTGGTATGATATGGGAACTTGAACACAGACTTCTCTCCTTAAAGGAATGCTGCTAGTCCACAGAATCTGAAGAGTTGCTTTAAAAAATAGTGCTGCAGGGAGTAAAGGTAACTGTTTAACCTGTAAATATCAAAGAATATTTTTCTTTTTTTCTTTTTTTCTTTTTTTCTTTTTGTATGTCTGGGGTGTGTGCAGGTGTATGAGTGGGCTCATATGTGTGAGTGGGTGCATTGTGTGGTTTCATGAAGACCAGAGGAGAATGTAGCTCTATCACTCTCTTCCTTACCACTTGAGACACTTACATACAGGCAGGTAATATACTCATACACGTAAAATAAAAATTAATACTTTTTTAAAAATTTGCAAGTTCAGTTTTCAATTTCTTGCTATTCCAATGATAATCTTTTTTTAAAAAATATATTTATTTATTTTATGTATATGAACACGGTTTTGGTGCACAGCAGAAGAGGGAATCAGATTCGATTACAGATGGTGGTGACCCACCATGTGGTTGCTGGGAAATGAACTCAAGTCCTCTGGAAGAATAGCCAGTGCTTTTAACCGCTGAGCCATCTTTCCAGCCCCTCCAGTGATTATCTTTAAAAAGCGTTTTCTACAGCAAAACAGAAACAGCAATCCAAAATAGGATCATTGTAATATAGACTTGTATAGGTCCTTCCACACATGTAAAAATACAAAAACACAAACTCTGATTTGAAACGTTCTTCCAGTTGTTGTTCTGGCTACTTGACCATGGTATTTGCTTCCACAGGATGCAAATCCTGAATGGGATTCCTGAGAGGTTTTATTTGCCTTTAAACAGCTCAGCCATTGTTCCAAGGCACTTTTCCTTTGCTTGTTTGTACAGATTTGTAAATGGCTCATGTAATCCACTCACTTTTTGTTCTTTCCTTTTCCAGTGTTCTCAAAGCTCTTGGTTCACACTTGAACACCCACTTCTTCCTCCACATGATTAAGTACCTGGTTCTACAAAACTCAAGCACATGCTCATTTTTACATGTCATAGCCCAAGAGTGTCTCAAGCTTGCACAAAACTGAACTGACAAATTTGAGCCAAAAACTGAAATTCTAATAGCTTGACACATTGTAGATGAAGGGCAGTCACATTAGTGACTTTGCTAGTTCATTTCTTACATCATTACTCAGAATTAAACAATTTCCAGTATACTTGATCAACAAGGCACACTAAAAATGTGAAATGCTGTCTATCCCAAGTTTTTTTTTTAATTTTATACAATATCTTTTGATAATACTCTTTCTTCTCTCCCAAATCCTCCCAGATTTTCCCCACCTCCTTACCCATCCAATTTTATGCTCTCTTTCTCTTTCTCTCTGTGCCTCTGTCTCTGCGTCTATGTCTCTGTCTGTCTCTCTCTCACACAGAAAGAGAGAAAGAAAGAAACCAAAACACAAATCAAAACATTAATCCCAGCACTCGAGGAGGCAGAGACAAGCAGATCTCTATGAGTTCGAGGCCAGTCTGGTCTACAAAGGGCATTCAGGACAGCCGAGGCTACACAGAGAAATCCTGTCTTGAAAAACCAAAAAAAAAAAAAAAAGAATAAGAAAAATTAAAAAATCAAAACAGACAAAAACCCAACAACAACAACAACAATAAAGCAACCACAAAGGAAATGAAAACAAAAAGCATGGATTCCATTTTGTGTTATCCACTTACTCCTGGATATGGGACCTGCCTAGAGTGTGGTCCCATACTCATTCCAAGGTGAGAAAATCGTATACCAGAGTATTAAAAAGCTCATCAAATTTTGTGAGTTAATCAATAGCTATAATCATGATGAACTTTGTCTTCTTTTTCACAGGTTAACATTTTTGTTACTCAGAGAAAGTTAATCACTACTGCTTGGAAATAAAAATTAATTCAAGAAAACCATTAAGTAAATAAAATTCTGCCAACTTTTCTAAAGTAGAATTTTTTTTTTTTAAATCAAGGTCTCTCTTTGTAGCCCTGGCTGTGTTGGAACTCACTATGTCGACCAGGCTGACCTCTCAAGTGTTAGAATTAAAGGTGTATGCCTCCATGTCCAGCTTTAAGACAAGAATTTAAACAACAATTTATTCAATGAACTTGTATCTCTTCTTGGACTTGGAGATGTTATAATGAATTTCATCTACTAAAAGCAAAGTTTAACTGACATTTTGTCCTATATGTGCATCTGTTTCCCCTGTTGCTCAGGTGTGCTATACAAGAATTATTGAGGGCCATTGTTTTAGAGTTAGAAGCTTCATGAAGCCCAAGAAGTCAGGCCATAGCAAAATGGAATCACTCTTTCAAAATGCCACTGACTACACTGGAACTTTAAGGAAGAAGATAGAGCTCAAAAGACTAGCTTTTCCTGAGAGCCTGAGGTTCTAGTTGAGTTGGAACACAGAATGAAGCGATTGATCTGCTTTACTAACCCACTCTAAAAGCATTTGATGTAAGCCAACTGGGATGTATGTGCATGCGTGCATGTGTGTGTATTAATCTGGTCTCTGTTTCCATCTTATAACAATCAACTGTTTTGCTATTTCACGGTGCAAAGGGATTTTTTCCTCCTCCTCCTCCTCCTCCTCCTCCTCCTCCTCCTCCTCCTCCTCCTTATTATTATTATTAATTGCTGTTTGATGGTTTGTTTTGTTTTGGATTGGTCTAGTTTGGTTTGGTTTGGTTTGGTTTGGTTTGGTTTGGTTTGGTTTGGTTTGGTTTGGTTTGGTTTGGTTTTTCTGTGTAGCCTTGCCTATCCTGGACTCACTTTCTAGACCAGGCTGGCCTCAAACTCATAGATATCCACTTGCTTCTGCCTTGCAAGTGCTGGGACTAGAGGTTTGCTCCATGACACTTGGCTTCACTATGCAAACTTTTATGCTGTCTTGTAGAAGGGAAGGTGTCCCAATTCATGAATCAAAAATAAGTCCGTTTACATCGATTAATACAACTGTTGTAATTTTTGTCTGTGGACCGTTTTAAGAATTTTATAAAAGAAAAAAAAATATTTATCAGGCTGTCCAAGATGAAAGCCACAAGCTCACACTGTATCTGAGGGGCACAAGATCTGAAATTCTGAAATTGGTGAGTGGGGCCACAGGTAAGGCAGACATTGACATTGAGGCTTCCTGGGCAAGAGGGGACAATCAGTGAGCTGGGACAGTTTGGATCCAGGTCACCTGTGGATGTCTCCTGGGCCTGAGAGTGATAAACATTCGGCCTCCCCATACTTCCCCTTGCCCCAAGCATGGGCCTCCCTACTCGGCTGAGGCAGCAGTGATTGCCCCAAGCACAAGCCTCCATGCTTGGTGAATGAGACAGCAGAGGCAGCCACCCCGAGTATGGGTCTCACTGCCTGGTGGACAAACAGTGGACACCACTGAGCTGATGGATCTCCTACACTTTCATTTTCCCCTATGGGCCCAAATCTGAGAGTAGAGAACAAGGGGAAACCCTGTGTTTTCCGATTAGGCCTGTGAGCAAGTGAGTGCACCTTCAAGTGAGTGCGTGCAGAGCCCAAGATCCAGGGTCCCTCTACGCTAATAGGCAGACAGCAGATCCCTCCTACCCATACCCTCACTACGGGCAACATAGGGATCCTTGGGACAGTGTTCTCAACCATGAAGCACTAGTGGAGTCCAGGCAAACAATTCCTCGAGCCAAGATGCTGTGACCCAGGCAGATCCGAATACCTGAAAGACAGTATAATTGGCCTGTGGGCGACCTAGGCATTCAGGGTACCTGCCCAAGTGCATTGTGCCCACTAATGGTCCCAGTCCCCCCACCTGCAATTATGCTCCACCCTTCCTGGAATGTACCTGATCTAGCACCCTGTCCATCAAGGAACACTTCCACGCACACTCCTAGCTTGCACACATGTGTCTTTGACCTTCCTCCCTTAGCTACAGCTAAAACACCAACATCCACTCTCGAACCGATGGACCTCGCTCATTTTCCTGAGGAATATTCCAGACACCAGAATCAGATGGACCCATTCTGAAGTACAGACTCCAGGAACAAACAGCAAGGGTTTTGGATAACCAGGTGGCTAGAGGTTGGCTTAAGAACATAGCCAACAAGAATCAGGACATCATGGCTTCACCAAAACATCAAAAATCAATGGATATGCTAGTTCATCAGAAACACAGGAAAATTATCTCAAATCTATGCTTATCCATTTATTAGAGGCACATAAAGAAGAAATGAAAAAAACTTTCAAAGAAATACAGGCAAATACAGCCAAACAAATAGAGGCACAAGTAGAGGCACATAGAGAGGAAATGAAAAAAGCTCTCAAAGAAATACAGGCAAATACAGCCAAACAAATAGAGGCACATGGGAAGGCACAAATAGAGGTATGTAGAGAAAAAAAAAGAGGCCATCATGGAAAGACAGAAATCCACATTCAAACAGATGAAGGAAATGATACAAGATATGAAAACAGAATTAGAATCAATAGAGAAAACACTGGAGCTGGAGAACTTGGAAAAAAGATCAGGAACCACAAAGAAAAGCATCACCAACAGAATACAAGAGATGGAAGAGAGAATCTCAGGTGCTGAAAATATAGTTGCAGAAATTGATACATCTCTCAAAGAAAAAGTAAAACTGGAAAAGTTCCAAACACAAAATATCCAAGAAAGGACACCATGAAAAGGCTAACTGTAAGAATAATAGGAATAGACAAAGAAGATTCCAGGCCCCAAGGTCCAGAAAATGTTCTCATGAAAATCATAGAAGAAACTTTCCCAACTTAGAAAAAGAGATGTCCATAAACATACAAGAGCCTATAGAACACCAAATAGTCTAGACCAGAAAATAAATTCCTCATGTGACATAGTAGTAAAAACACTAAATCTACAGAACAAAGAAAAAAATATTAAAAGGCCAAGAAACATACAAAGGTAGACCTATCAGAATCACACCAGACTTCTTAAGAGAAACTACGAAAGCCAGAAAGGCCTGGATAAATGTAATGCAGCCACTAAGAGACAATAGATGTCAAACCATACTACTATCCCCAGCAAAGCTTTCAATCAACATAAATGGATAAAACAAAAGATTCCATTACAAAACCAAACTTAAACAATATCTACAGTAAACCAGCCCTACAGAAGATACTAGAAGGAACACTTCAATATAACGAAATCAACTACACTCACAAAAACACAGGATGTAGATAACGTCACAACAAAAAATTAAAATAAAATAAACATAGAAATACAGTAACACCACCAACTCCACAATAAAAGGAACTAACATTCATTGGTCACTATTATTTATCAACATAAACAGACTCAACTCTCCAATAAAAGGACACAGACTAACAGAATGTTTGTGGAAACAGGATCCAACATTCTGCTGAATCCAAGAAACACACTTCTACAAAAAATATAAACATTACCTCAGAGTAAAGAGTTGAAAAAATGTTTTATTAAGCAAAGGGACCCAAAAAACAAGCTGGAGTAACTATCCTAATATCTAATAAAATAGCCTTTCAACCAAAATTAATTAATCAAAATAGATGAGGAGGAACACTTCATTCTCACCAAAGGAAAAATCAAAATCAAAAATCAAAAGGAGGACATCACAATCCTGAACATTTATGCCACAAATACAAGAATACCTGCATTCATAAATGAAACATTATTAAAGCATAAATCACAAATTGATCCCGACACCTTCATAGTGGGAGAAGTCAACACCCCACTATCACCAAGGGACAGATCATCTAGACAGAAGCTAAATAGAAAAATAATGACACTTACAGACGTCCTAAATCAAATGGACCTAATAGATGTCTACAGAACTTTCATCCAAACTCAAAAGAGCATATCTTCTTTTCAGAACCTCATAGAACCTTCTCAAATTTTGACCACATACTCGGGTACAAACCAAGCCTAACAGATACAAAAAGATCAAAATAATGACTTGTATCCTATCAGACCATCATGGACTAAAACTAGACCTCAACAACAACAGAAAAAAAGCCCACATACACATGGAAACTAAATGATTGTCTACTCAATGGCAGCTTGGTCAGAGAAGAAATAAAAAAACAAATTAGAGACATACTAAAATTCAATGAAAATTAAGGCATACCATACCAAAACTTACGGCACAATGAAAGCAGTGCTAAGAGGGAAGTTCATAGCACTAAGTGCCTCCAGAAAGAAGTTTGAGACATCTCATACATAACGGCACACCTAAAAGCCTGGGGGGGGGGGGGAATAAAAGAAGCAGACACACCCAAAAGACATAGATTGCTAGAAATACTCAAACTCATACCTGAAATCAATGAATGAAAAACAAAGAACACAATTCAAAGATTCAAGAATTTGATAGCTAGAGCAATAAGACAACTAAAGGAGATCAAGGGGATACAAATCAGAAGGGAAGAAGTCAAAGTATCACTATTCACAGATGATATGATAGTATATATCATATCAAATTCAAACCAGAGAATTCCTTCAGCTGATAAACACCTTTAGCAAAGTGGCTGGATACAAAGTTAACTCAAAAATATCAGTAGTCCTCCTGTATACGAAAGACAAAGGGGTTGAGAAAGAAATTAGGGAAACTACACCCTTCACAATAGCCACTAAAACATAAAGTACCTTGGTGAGACTCTAACCAAACAAGTCAAAGATTTGTATGAAAAAAAAATTTTCAAGTCTCTGAAGAAAGACATTGAAGGCAATATCAGAAGATGGAAAGATCTCCCATGATCATAGATCAGTAGGATTAACTTAGTGAAAATGGCCATCCTGCCAAAAGCAATCTTCAGATTCAATGCAATTACCATCAAAATACCAACACAATTTTTTACAGACCCTGAAAGAACAATTATCAACTTCATATTGAAAAACAAAGAACCCAGAATTGCTAAAACAATCCCGTACAACAACAGATTGTCTGGAGGTATCTCCATTCCTGATCTCAAGCTGTTCTATAGAGCAATAGTAATAAAACTGCATGTTACTGGCATAGAAATAGAATGGTGGATCAATGGAATCAAATAGAAGACCCAAAAATAAACCAAAACACCTACAGATACTTGATTTTTGATAAAAAAAAAAAAAAGACAAAATCATACAAAGGAAAAAAGACAGCATTAACAAATGGTGCTGGTCTAACTGGATGTCTACATGCAGAAAAATGCAAATAGTTCATATTTATCACCCTGCACAGAACTAAAGTCCAAGTGGATCAAAGACCTCAACATAAAACCAGACATACCAAACATTTTAAAAGAAAAATGGGGAAGGACGTTGAACTCATTGACACAGGAGACAACTTCTTGAACAGAATACCAGAGGCTCTAAGATCAACAATCAATAAATGGGACCTCATGAAACTAAAAAGCTTCTGTAAAGCAAAGGTCAGTGTAATCAGAACCAAATAACTGGAAAAGGATCTTCACCAACCCTATATCTGACAGAAGGCGAATATCAAGAATATATAAAGAATTCAGAAAGTTAAAAGGCAACAAACCAAGTAATCAAATTAAAAAATGTGGTTCAGGGATAAACAGAGAATTCTCAACAGAGGAATATCAAATGGCAAAAATAGATAGATAGATAGATAGATAGATAGATAGATAGATAGATAGATAGATAGATAGATGATAGATAGATAGATAGATAAATTAAAGCACTTAAAGAAATGCTCAACATCCTTAGTCATCAAGGAGATGCAAATCAAAATGACCCTGAGATTTCACCTTACACCCATCAGAATGGCTAAGATCAAAAACTCAAGTGACAACACATGCTGGAGAGGATGTGGAAAAAGGGGAACCCCCCTCCATCGCTGCTGGAAATGTAAACTTGTGCAACCACTTTGGAAATCCATCTGGCGCTTTCTCAGACAATTAAGAATAGTGCTACCTCAAAATCCAGCTATATCACTACTAGATGCTCAAGTATACAACAAGGACATTTGTTCAACCATGTTTGTAGCAGTTTTATTCGTAATAGCCAGAAGCTGGAAACAACCCAGATGTCACTCAGTTGAGGAATGGATGCAGAAATTGTGGTACATTTATACAATGGAATACTACTCAGCAACTGAAAACGAGGAAATCATGAAATTTGCAGGCAAATGGTAGGAACTAGAAAAGAGCATCCTGAGTGAGGTATCCCAGAAGCAGAAAAACATACAGGGTATATACTCACTTAAAAGTGGCTATTAGAAATATAATATAGGATAAACATACTAAAATTTGTACACCTAAAGTAGCTAAGGAAGAAGGAGGACCCTGGGTAAGATGATCAATCCTCATTCAGAAAGGCAAACAGGATGGACATTGGAAGAGGGAGAAAACAGGGAATAGGACAGGAGCCTACCACAGAGGCCTCTGAAACACTCTGCCCAGCAAGGTATCAAAGCAGAAGCTGAGACTCTGAGCCAAACTTTGGGGAGAGTGCAGGGAATCTTATGAAAGAAGGGGGAGATAGAAAGACCTGGAGGGAACAGGAGCTTCACAGGGAGATCAACAGAAACAAAAAACCTGGGCACAGGGGTCTTTTCTGAGACTGATACTCCAAACAAGGATGATGATGTAGATAACCCCTACACAGATGTAGCCCATGGCAGCTCAGTGTCCAAGTGGGTTCCCTAGTAATGGAAACAGGGACTGTCTCTGACATGAACTCAGTGGCTGGCTCTTTGACCACCTCCCCCTGAAGGGGGAGCAGCCTTGTCAGGCCACAGAGGAAGACAATGCTGCCAGTCCTGATGAGATCTGATAGGCTAGGGTCATATGGAAGGGAAGGAGGACCTCCCCTATCCGTGGACTGGGGGAGAGCCTTGGGAGGAGAAGAGAGAGGGAGGATGGGAGAGGGAGTGGAGGAGGGAGGGGCTAAAACTGGGATATAGAATGAACAAATTGTAATTAATAAAAAATAATTTAATTTTTTTAATAAATGGTAAATATATTATACAAAAAATTTTGTCATGGCTTGCACACTTATGATATTTTTTTTCTAGCTTACATGTATTATAATCATGTTCTATGGAGTAGTATTATCCAGCCATACTTTTCAATCATGCAGCTAGTTGGAGGTCACCTAGTCATAGTTAGGCCTCTTTATACATACTTCTTATTCAAACCTCTGCAAAAGTGGGAGATATCAGGTGATTTAACTTTAAGCTATATAGTCTCATCTTCCTAACAGCATCTTAAACTACTTATATTCTCATTGATAAAAAAGATAATTAACCAACATCTCAGAGTTTCCAATGCAGGCTCTTGGCCCATGATAATGAAGTTGAGCCCTCTACTATCTGAATTTCATCAACAGCCTTACAACAAGAAATAATTTTGTGGATTGCGCGTGCGCACACACACATATTTAATTCTTATTACTATATATCAGAGATATAAAATGTGTTGTTATTTTCAGACATTTGTCCTTCTTGTACTCATGTTATGGGTTCAAAAATAGCCACTAACTGACTCAACCCAATAGAGTTTTATTGAATGCTAAACAGAAACAGACCAGTCAGGGCCATAATCTGGACTCAGGAGCCAGACTATGACATGGGTTTGCTCCAGACTAAGACTATGACATGGGTATATATATATATATATATATATATATATATATATATATATATACTCTAACCAGTTAACAAAACTGTAACCAGGTGTAGGAAAAAAAAAAAAAAACACAAGGTATCCAGGTGCACGTAGGAAGCAACATTACATCAGTTTGGCCCCCTAGACAAAGCATTTCTAGCTGCTCCTTAATTTGATTGGTTCTGCAGTTGGGGGACTTCATAGACTGTCCAGATAACAAACTATACAAAGTTTGAGAAATGAAACCATAGAGACATAATCAAAATGGACACTTGGAGGCAAAATGGCTTCTGATATGCTAAAGGCTACAGCAGGTATTAACAGAGGAGCCATAGTTATGCTAAGAAATAAAATAGGTCTCAAGAGAGGTGCTATGGAATTTAAGCAGGTTACAATACTCATGACATACTACTGATTAATTATAGAATTCTTTTTTTTTTCCTTTTTGGTGTAAAAGAAACCTCATTTACTATATTATTTCTTATATTCAGCCAACCAACATGGATGAAAGTCACTTGTAGTCACAGGCAGGGAAAGAGAACCTAAATGTAACTTTGAATTAAGCCAGGACATTGAGGGCCCGCCTAGGCACTCAGTTGAAGTGGAAAGTTTGGACAGTTCCTAAATTTTATTTATTGTAATTGTGGCAGCAGTTTGCATTAAGGGAGTCAGTGGATTGCTACATATGACACTTTCTTCCCACTTACCTCACAACATCATCATGAGGTATGGTTTAGGTTTTTCCAATGGGTTTGTTTTCTCAGCCACTTCAGGAGTTAAAAGGTAGGGAAAATCTTGAGGGCAACAGGTAGCATTGGGAGAAATGTCACACACAGTAGACAGTAGCAGACTAGCAGCAAAGAAAAAGCTTTTATTTGGGGTGAATACACACCAAGAGAGAGAGAGAGAGAGAGAGAGAGAGAGAGAGAGACCACCTACAAAGTAGAGGGGAGTCTTGAGAAGCTAAAGTCTAGTCTCTTCTTGAGGGCTGGGACTTTTAAAGGTCTTTGAGGGGGGTCTTCTCCCCCCCCCATTTAAGCTTGGTCATTTTGTACAGAGACAGGAAAGTTGATAAGTCCAGAAATTTGAGGTAAACAGGTTCTCTTTTGACTTTGAACTTGTTGGACTGGAAGGGGGACCTTACTTGCAAGAGAAAATAAAGCCTACCTGTTTTGTTTGTTTGTTTGTTTGTTTTCAGACAGGGTCTCTCTGTGTAGACTTGTCTGGTCTTTAGCGCACTGTAAAGACCAGGTTGGCCCCAAACTCACATAGATACAAATTAGACTTTGCTTTAATCTGCCAGTCTTTTGTCCCTGGTCAGGAGGATGAGAAAGAAGCCAGCCATCTTTAAAACTTACTATTGGCCTTCTTGCTTGGATGGGAAGGTGTCCTGGGACTCAGGATCCCAGGAATTACACAGCTCTGAGATGGAAAAGTATCCATCTCTGAAGTGGGACAGTGTCCCAGTGGAAGGGCATCTCGATACATGGGAGCCTAAGAGCCACACAGCTCTGAGAGGAGGCCTCCCCAGCAGAGGTGTTGCATCTCCCAGGGGAAGATATCCCCACCTGAGCTGAGGAGCTCGGGAGCCCCAGCCCTGCTCCATTCTTCCCTTCTTTTAGGTTGCTTCTTGCCTTCTTCCAATGACTCACACTAGGCAGCGAAGCTCATAGAAGAGATTTATAGGAGGGTCCAGGGAGTAGAGGGATGAACTCAGCAGTGGCTGCCTCTGCTCCCAAAATAGCAGCAGGGACTGAACAGACACAGCCCTTATATAGGATTTCTTAGGGGCTAGAGCATTCTAGGGCAGAGATTTGCAGGGTGAGGACTGGTGGGTTTTCAAGTCCTGAGTTTGGGGGAATCTTAGGGATTCCTAGGTTTTCCTGCTCTGAGATTAGTGGGGTTTTGTTGAGACTTTTCAGCTAATTAGTAAAATCTTGGAGGGATCCTATTGCAGGTCTGGAGTTGGCCTTTTTGACAGTTACAGAGGCTAGAACTGCCATTATGACAGAGTGGGGAAAGTATGGGGGAGGAGCCTATTGACTCTTGCCTCAAGGGGTTTATACAGTCTTGAACTCTGAGCTAAACAAAACAACTTTCCTCAAACTGTGAACTTATACTAAGGTGCCAGATTCCTGCTCCTGGTCCTTGGCTGGCAGTGCTCCCTGCCTTGGGGGAATAGCTAGTTTTTACTTTTTATTTTTACAGAGACAGCACCACAGAGTAGGTCCAATTTGACACACTTCCCTGCCCCTGTCAGCTACTGCCTTCTCCCTGGCTTCAGCTTCTCAGTTTCTTCAGAAATCTAATACCAGGTCCCAGGGCTGTGGAGATTTAGCCTCAGCAGCTCTGGAGTCCCAAGCTGTTGCTCTCTGGAGGTGTATAGAGGCCAGCAGCACAGCCTGAAGATCTGAGCACTTGTTTTCAAGGACCACAGAGGGTGGCACCCAGGGGAGCTGAAGCGGGAGAGGCCTGGTGCAAAACTTGAAGCAGCCCAGCTTGGCTGCTGGAGCTCCCCACAGGTGGGGTCCTGGACACTTTCCTGCAAAGCATACAATATTTACAAAGGGAGTTCCCTGCCTCTTGAGTCTGAGTTACTAACCAACACTTAACTATCATCCTTATGTAAACATGGCCCTTCCTTCTACCTGTCTGCCTATCCGGCAATCTGTCTAACTCCTATTCTACAGCAAGGAATGGGTAGTTTCCCTCAGGACTAGAGTTGAGAAGTGTGTTTTTTAAAATCCAAATCTTAATTGGTTTTTATGAAATCTGTAAAACCTTAAAATCATTGTTATTTCCTCTGTTCTGTGGCCTCTTTAGAAGTTTAGTACCTACCTCATCTACTGTCCACCTTCAGGTACTATTCTGGATCTGAGGGTTTGCAATTGGATGCCTTTATTCTCCCTTCATGAATTTTTCTTCTAACTCTTTAAAGTATTTCTCTTGTAGAATGGTATGTATGTTTTACTAGGCTGTTTTAAATCATTACCAGAAGATGAAGGATAAATAATGCTATCAAATTTAAAGCAGTCATTTATACAGGGTGAGGAAAAAAAAAAAAAAGGCTGGCATTTTGGAAAATAAATAAGAGCTCTCAGGGACAAGATGTACTTAATAACAGTGTTTTCTTTTACAATGTGTTTTATAACCTGAGCCTATGCGGTGGTTTGCGCATGCCTTTAATCCCGGAACTGGAGAGGCAGAGGCAGGTGGATCTCTGAGTTTCAGGCTAGTCTGGCTACAAAAAGGAACCCTCTCTCGAAAAACAACAACAACAAAACCTTTTCTCTACTCAGTGCTCCCTCTAAGTCAGGATTGCTAACCCATACAAGCCAGAAGAGGGTGGAAAGTGGAAGAGAAGGAAACATATTTACAAGTGATCACAAAATCCTGACTGCTGACATATGTAGAATCATATGGAGCTAACCTTTGTGCCACGGAGGGGAAATCTGTAACCCTTTACCCAAATGAAAATGGGATATTTTCAATAGCAATATATTGAGAATTTTATTGTGTAAGGGACTAGAGTAAATCCTCTGGTCCACGCTCCCAACTACTGCGGTTGGATCAACAGTTCAGCACTTATCAAGTGCCGCTCCACCTACCCAGTATTTTACCACATCATCTTCATTTATCTTGTCCTTGACGCAAGGAACTTCAGTATTCCTTCAGAGTTCTTGTACTTTCAGGCTATAGTCCTAGATAAATCCATTTTCAATATATGAACGAACAGCGAATGGAATGTTTTTACCTGCTGCCATACCCATTCAGAGCTTTGGGGGACAGGGATGAACTTCTGTAAGTAACCATTATTTCTGTGGGCCCCAAATGTAAATGGAGTAAGAAAGAGTAATGTAGGAGTAGAGGGCTTCTACAGAGACGAACATGTGGTACAGTCTCAACAGCCCCACAGTATGAAGGTGCCCAGAAAATGTCATAGTGGGGAATACATCGGAGCTAGAAGGGGGGTGTACTTACTCCGCACACCTGCCTAGCATTAAAGGGTGCTGAGAGGCTGCTGGAAACAGGGTTCCAGTTGGCCCTCCAGGTCTGATTAAAAGGGCATGAAAAGGAGCCCGCAAGATCATGGTTCCACCACTGGGCAAGTAAGTTTTTTTTTTTTTTTTTCTATAGATTTCTGCTTATAGATTACAGTTGTGCTTGGGCTTGGCGGAAACACGAAAAAAAAATTTTTTTTAAGCGAAGCACCTGGAAGTTTGGGTGTTTTCAAGAGGGACTTTAGGTGTCCCTTTAAGAGTGGTACTTGATCTGGGGAGAGAGGTTCAGCCAATGTGGAAGCGAACGTCGCAGATTTGGGAATTTAACAGGAGCCCTCGACATAACAGGCAAATACGCAGCCGCATGAAGCGGGTCTCAAAGGCTTGGGCACTAAGGGAACGGCTTCCACCCCCGTAGAAGAGGCAAGTGGTAGTTCTCAGAGGGAAAGGCGTGGCCTAGGCGTCTGTTGCAGCGTGAAGGCGTGGCTACGAATGAAGGCCGGGCCGGTGACGTGAGCAGAGCACGGACTTAGCGTGGGCGTGGCTTTATACTGGAGTGGGACAGCGTGGCGCTGCCGGAGGGAAAGGGCGTGGGTATATTAGTTCCTAGGTATGGTCAGGGTCCTGTCCTTGGTATGTTTGTGGGGCTACGGTGCCAAGCCGGAGAGGGCCGCAGCACGAGCTCCGGCGCTTCCGCCGGCATGGAAAGCGCGGCCGGGGCGGGACTTCCGGTTTATGGCCCAAAAGGCCGGCTGGTCCGGAGTCGTACGGGCGAGACGCAAGGAGGCGTAACTAAGATGGGCGCGCGCGTTGAAAAGGGAGCCTGGAGCCAGCTCGGAGACCGGACCCGGTAAGTGGGCGCGCAGTGAAACAGAGTGCCGGGAGCCAGCTCGGAGACCGGACCTGGCAAGTGCGGGCAACTCTGTGTAGCATTAGCAACAGCGTAGTGGGGCCTGTCTGAAAGGACAAGGACTACCCCTTGGTCTTCACACACACTATCACGCAATACCATAGTCCGGGGAGACCCGTAAGGTATAGGCCTATGAGTATTGCGGAGGTCCGTCCCAGCTTCTCCAAGGAACTGGTCAGGTATCAAACAACAAGTTTGCCAGTGCGCTCTCTTCTATAAAGGATCACCAGATGACCTTTGAGGATTTTGTCCATTTAGCTGATGAGACTGCATTTCTAGAAACCGAGCTGAAAAAGCTAGAATTCCTCCGGATCTGCATTATTGATATCAGGGAATGGATATTCACCTCCGTCTCCAGTCCTGAACTCAAGTCTGAGCCCTCTCCACTCCTCAATTTCTTATATCCTTTTTCATTTGTGCCCTACTACACAGCAAGAGAAGGGGAACTTCCAAAATGTATGTGATCCATGTGACAGTAGGCTTCAGCTACTGGGCTGAAGCTGCTGAAAACTCATTACTGTAACTCTACCTCCTTTTTTACTGAAAAAGCTTAAATACTTGGATATGTACACCTTAATTTGAATAATCTCTTATGTGTCAGTCTCTGAAAACCATTGTTGCTTTTTCTCCTGCTTTCTTTACTGTCATTCTACCAATCTCCCCATTGCCGTTCAAAATTTTTGCTGACATGTGCAGATCAATCAAAAATTACTAATGAGCAAAGCAGTCCTGTGCATCTCTCAGAGAAGTAAATACACACAGCCTGAATGGGAGCCTAGAGTGAAACCAGTTTTGCCCCACTCACTGTAGCCGTTCTTCAATATTTTGGAACTCTTTCCATTGTTTTTCTCCTTTTCTACAGGTGTTTTCAAGTCATTTTGGAATTCACTAAAAGCAACAAGTGCAGTTTTCTGTGGCTTTCCACACCTGCAATGTTCTTTCTGGAGCCAGACAGCAGGCCACCATTGATTAGCGTTGGAATGCAAGTAAGGTCAAGTGAGTTACAAATGAAAATATGTGTTAGAGAAATGGCAGGAAGAGGGAAGTGCATTACATTTCCTTTGTCGTATAGTTAAGTCTGCCACAGGGCAAAGAACTAACTACCAGAAGGAATGTAGAGTGGAGCCTCTTAGAATCATTAGTGGGAAGATGAAGAGAGAGATCTTGTTCTTACAGCATCCTCCTCCATATGTACCTAGAGTTCCACATAATCTTCAATTTATGTTATGTCATTTTTCTGCCCTTGATGTTTAGGTCCCTGCAAGTTATTTGTTATATGTCTTAGCAGGCTAAAGTAGTGACAAATAGGAAAAGTTCATTTTTAAAATCAGCTCTTCAACAATTACTGTGAAGATGGATTCTGGTTCAGAGGTCCTTGCCACCAAGGCTCTTAAAGTCTCTGTACCTGTACTTAAAGAACCTGGAACGGAGCCTATGAGTTCTCTAGTTGCCTAAGGAGAGCGAAAAAACAAAACAAACAAACAAAAAAAACACTTGTTGGGTTTATAAAATTCTCATGTTAGGAATATATACATAGGGTGATGGTGACACTCCAGTGTGGGATTATATGCCTGAAGAACTGTAAGCATGAGTAGCATGCACAAAAGTTTGATGCCATGCAGAATCCGGACGAGAACTGCAACCAGTTTCAAGTAACTCAGAGTCCAGTATATCCTGTTTGAAGTTGTCTTTTTTGGTAAGGCTGATAAATACACTGCATTTTATTTTTGTGGATGACAACTTGTCCAGAGTTTAGAATTTCATGTTTGCAAGGCAACTCAGGGTTACTTCTACCTGGCTGGTTGCTAAGTAGTGCAACTTGTTGTAAACGTGGAATATCAGGTGAATTATCAGATGGTTTTTCTAATTCCTCTCCCTATTCCTTTCTTGGTCTAGCTCGAAATAAATACTTTATTTTAATTGTGTGTTGCAGACTTCTGTATGTGGTCCCTAATGTCAGTAGAAGGCGTTAGATCACCTGGAACTGGAGTCGCAGGCAGTTAAAAGCAGCCTGACATGGTACTAAGACTTGAACTCAGTCCTGTGGAAGAGCCTTTGACCATGAAGCCATCTCAACCCCAAGAGGTAATTATTTTCCATTGTTGTGTGACTTCCTGAGCACTGTAGCTATTGAGGAGCCTTTCTGATGTATCAGTAGCCCCTTCCCCAAAATGATCACATTCAAAAGTGTCTCAGGACATTTCCAGCTCTCCCCTGAGAAGGAGGGCTAAATGATGCTTTAGAAAACTGCTGACATTAGAGGGGACACACTCAAATGTGTATATATGAATGATGATGAGTTTATTGAAATGGCTAATATCTTTTAAACAATGATAATGTTTTAAGAGCCCAGATTTTTCAACTTTTCTTTGCAGTTTATTCTTTAATGTAGGAAAAGGAATTCATTACCAGTGCTGGTTAAATTACGTCATGCCCGGCTCTTCTGGTGATTGTTAATGCTCTTGATCTCTGTACCTTTAGAAAAAAAGCAAAACATGGCTTACAACTGAGATTCTAGGGAGGCCAAGGCATCAGGAATTTTAAGACATACTGGGCTACATAGCTATGAAACTCTCTCTCAAAAAGCAAAGCATAATAAATAGACTTGAGTGTGACTCTCTAAAATGTGCCCACAAGTCATTTGTTTTTTACAAGTACATTTTAATTTTAGTAAACTTTATAACTGGCTGTGCCTACTCCTTGCTATATTTATATTGCACACTTTTATCTTCAGAGAAGGTTGTATCCCATAACACTACTGTTGTTCTGCCCAGTTCGTGAGACCCACAAAGACCACCAAGAATCAACTTGCTGCAAATACATGAGGGTTCATTGTATACATGAGGGTTCATTGTATACATGTTCGAACATGGGTCGCAAACTTCCTGTGGAAGCTGGAGAGAAATGCGATGCTGCAGTCTAGGGGAACAAGGTTTTTAAAGAGGAAAACAACACCAGCAGGGACTTACATGCTTTGGCGTTACATGATTGGTAAGGGAAATTGACTTTTGAAATGATTGGTTTATTTTAGGCGTCAAGATCATACGCGGTTCTGGCTTGGCCATCTGGGCCGGTTTCCTAGCAGTTGTATCTCTAGTGGACAGGAAAAGAATACAGTAAAACTAGTTTCTTTCCCCAGGTGGCTGGACATATCTACACCTAGCTACCCTTCATTCAGGCTTATGCTTTAAACTTTAAGCAAACATCCAAAATTCTTTGGTCTCTCACTGTTTTCCCGGTTTTCAGATTAATATTGAAGGCCACCAGACTTGGAGAGCACGGGTATTAACAGGCTTGCTTTGTGAAGTCTTCACAAAGAATTCTGATACAGGATGGAATGCCCAGACTCTTCTTTCATTAACTTTCCAATAACCTTGTAAAACAATAGCTGTATTAAGAATGCCTTAAAATTCCTTGAGTTTAAGGCTATCTTCAGTTCCCTGGGACTAACGGGAAGCCCTGGAGCTAAGCATAGGAAATGCAGGCTTTGTTGCCTATGCTAGTAATGGCATGTGATTCCTCTGGGTCCTCAATTCAGAATTAGAGTTTTCCCCACAACCCTGATAATCCAGCAAAGCTTCTGTGATTGTGAGTAAAGCCTTAAGAGGAGCCTTTGTAGCTTCATAAGGAAACCAACAAAACCAACAGATCTGGGCCCAGGGGTATCCTGCAAAGACTGATGCACCCACCAAGGAGCATGCTTGGAGAGGACCTAGAACCCCTGCTCAAATGTAGCTCATAGACCGCTCAGTCTCCATATGGATGCCTAGTAAGGGGAACAGAGACAGTCTCTGACATGGACTCTGTTGCCTGCTCTTTGATCACTTCACCCTGGCAGGTGTCACCTTGCCAGGTCACAGAGGAAGAGGACCTGTCATCACAGGCCTGATGACACTTCATAGGCTAGAATCAGATGTAGTGGAGGAGGGCTCCCCCTTTCTGTGGACTAGGATGCTAGGATGGTGGAAAGAGGGAACAAGGGTGGGACCAGGAGGAAATGAGGGAGGGGTCTACAGTTGGGATGTGAAATGATAAGATGAGCCTTTATACCCCATCTTAAGGCCAAAGCCTACAAAGATGATCTTTGGTTCTTTGGGAAAAGCACAACCCTCATGAAAAAGAGGTCAATGATAGCTGAGAGCAGTGCTGTCTGGCAGGTGGGAGATAAGCCACAATGATCATTCTCATTTTTCTAATAAGTTAGATAGGGGAGGAGGAAACTAATCTTGATAATTTGTTGTTTGATTTTTGAGCCAGGGTCTTATTATATAGTCCTGCCTAGCTTGGAACTCACAAAGATCTGCTTTCCGCTGCCTCCTGAATTATAGGTTAAAGACATGTACCACCAAACGTAGCAATCTATTTTACTTAATTTGTATAAAGTATTTATTTTGTATAATCTTCTTAATGCATAATCAGTATAAGAATTATTTTTAAATGAATTTTTATAGCAGGTCTTCACAGCCTGATAGATGTGTTCCATTTTTAGCACCTCTCGCTTTGGACTGACCAAGGAGAGCAGCAGAAAGAAACCAGAGACTGAGAAGGAAGGAAGAAATGGGGTAAGGTAAGGTGGGCTTCAGTACATTGTACAACAGTATCCAGCATGAACACACTGGGTAATTGCCACGTTACCATGATGGCATGGGTAATTTCAGGAAACTGCTGAGAGTCAGGGCACAGATGTAAAAGGGTAAGAGTGAAGAAGTTTCTGGGGATGTCTGGGGTCTAGAGACCTGAGCTTTGTTGGTTGTCATGGACAAGGATGGAAAAAGATGACCTTGAAATATTCTAAAAAAGAACTAATCTGATCGTTGTGGTAATTGGGAATCAAAGCTAAATTAGAGGGACAGTCAAATCATTCTAGTGATTCTCTTTGTCTTCTTGCTCAGTCAATCCACAAGTTAGGGTGTGTTTTTCAGACTAGGAAAAGGCCCTCACTAAAATATTTTTTCATGTCAGTGTACCTTTGCTTACTTACTCCATGACTGATAAAAGCCACGGTCTCCATTTCTTTTCTGCTATAAGAAAAATTGTTTAGAACATATTCTACTTTGAAGGAGAAAGAGAACAGAGGGAGAAATAAGAGTTTTAGCATTTTTAATTAATTCATTTTTTTATTAATTACAGTTTATTCACTTTGTATCCCATCTATAGCCCCTCCCTCATCCCCTCCCAATCCCACTCTTCTCTCTTCTCCACCCATGCCCCTCCTCCAGTCCACTGATAGCAGAGGTCCTCCTCCCCTTCCCTCTGGCCCTAGCCTATCAGGTCTCATCAGGATCAGCTGCATTGTCTTCCTCTGTGGTCTGGTAAGGCTGCTCCCCCATCAGGGTGAGGTGATCAAAGAACAAGCCACAGAGTTCATGTCAGAGACAGCCCCTGCTCCCTTTACTAGGGAACTCACTTGGACACTGAGCTGCCATGGGCTACATCTGAGCAAGGGTTCTAGGTTATCTCCATTATATTCCTTGGTTGAGTATCAGTCTCAGAAAAGACCTCTGGGCCCAGATTTTTTGTTTCTGTTGCTATCCCTGTGGAGCTCCTGTTCCCTCCAGGTCTTTATCTCTCTCTTTCCTGAGTGCAAGATTCCCTGAACTCTACCCGAAGTTTGGCTCTGAGTCTCAGCATCTGCTTTGATACCTTGCTGGGTAGAGTCTTTCAAAGGCCCTCAGTGGTAGGCTCCTGTCCTGTTCCCTGTTCTCTCCCTCTTCCGACGTCCATCCCATTTGCCTTTCTGAATGAGGATTGATCATCTTACTCAGGATCCTCCTTCTTGCTTAGCTTCTTTAGGTATACAGATTTTAGTATGTTTATCCTATATTATATGTCTAATATCCACTTATAAATGAGTAAATGCCATGTGTGTCTTTCTGCTTCTGGAGTATGTTTTATCTTTTTAGAAGAGCAAGCCATTGGCAAAGAGCTGGTGAAGAACCAGCCTGCCTTCATCTTAGGCTTAAAAGCCATGTTATAGTAAAGACAAACTAGGTTCATTCCTGTATATGATTAAACCTCTGTTTCTCAAAGATTGGGCTATGCCCTACCTATAGCCATAAATATGAACGATTCTCTACTGCCTGTTCCAGGATTGGCAATCATGCCTTTTCTTCAAAAAGTTGTTTGTAACCATCTCGCAACCCTACATTTGTTGCAAATGTTATGCGACCACCTATGAGTACCTTGCTCTGTCCACCTTGCAACCATGGCTTTGTTTTAGGAGGAACTAACTTATTACACTTATGTTCTGTTCCTGTAATCCTGCCTATTTTGCCAGCCAAATCACCCCATTTGGAAAACCCTACCTCTGAGTTATAAAAGCCTTCTCTTCCTCATATACAATGCTGACCTCTTGAACCCCACCTTAGGGAGAGGCAGCCCATGTGTATGAGTTTTTCACACACACACAAATGCTAGCTTAAATTAATTGACTACTTTGGCCATGATGATTTGGGTTAGTGTTCTTTCTCTTCCCATCTTTGGGGTTAACATGGATCAACCAAGAACCTGGTGAGAAAGTACTCCAGTCAGTGCCTAAGTAAAAGAGGAGGTGAGTATGCAGAAATAAAATAGAAATGAAACTGGCAAATATGATGCTGACATTATAGCCAAAAAAGGCTACTTAAAAGTGTAGGCTCAAGTCTCTCAGGCTGGTGGGTATATGTACATGTGTAGAAAAGTGGACAGTTTCCATTTCTTTTCTTCTTGTTGTTGATTTTCGAGATTGGGTTTCTCTGTATAGACCTTGCTGTCCTGGTACTCACTGTATAGACTAGCCTGGACTCAAACTCAGAGATACACCTCTGAGCATCTGCTTCCCTACTGCTGGGATTAAAGGGGTATACCACTACCACCTGACCCCATTTCCATTTCTTAGAGTGTTAAGTGATTATAGATGATTAAGCATCATCACGGGGACCTCTTGACTATTCCATTTCTTTCCCAGTTTTAACAAAAACCTTATTCACTGGCTCTGAAGAGTCTGTGGCTATCAGGTACAATATGCCAGAAAGGAAGATATGGTCTCTGTGACAGACGCCCTTAAAACAAAGTAAGCGGTGTGTAGTGGCCCTGGAGAGGATGGGTGAGTTATTTAAAATTTGAGGATGGCCTGGAATACAGAGCAAGCCTCTGCCTCAAAAAATCAGCCATTTAAGGAAATTTGTAGGAAGATATCCATTCTGATGATATTTAATATACTATTAAACTTGTATGCCATTTAATACTCATATTCTAGCTGGATGGTAGAGGTGTACACCTTTAATCCTAGAACTTGAGAGGCAGAGTCAAGAGGATCTCTGTGAGTTCAAGGCCATCCTGGTCTACAGATTGAGTTCAGGACAGCCGGGGCTATACAGAGAAACCCTGTCTTGAAAAATTAAATGAATAATAAACAAAAAATTAAGAGTTGTATTCTAGTTAGTTTGTGAAGTACAAAACTTTTTTTTAAAGAACAAGTATTTTATACTAGAAAAAAAAAATTAAGCTTAGGCTTCCGGTCTCTCCAGAAATGAAAAAGAATATTGTTTTGTATAGGGGAATAATAAATTCTCCTGTTTTTTGAAGCTGCGTACAGAGCATTTCTGTGTCCATTTTGTTGAATTGTAACTCAAAAAGTAAGTTTTCCTTTCTTTCTGTCTGTTGTGGATACTGGCCAGAAACCTGGGCATGCTTTTCCTGGTACTCTGGGCTTTCTTTCTTCTCTGAAATCCCCTCTCCCTTTCTACTATGCTGACCCTAGACTAACAGTTCAGTGCTACCCATCTTCTGTGACAGGCTTCTGCTATTCAGTAGCTGTGCCTCTTTTTTTCTTATGCTACCATCTATAATCCTATAATAAAACTTTCGAAACTTAAAAAGAAGACCTCAAGTGTGGCTCTTAGGACCAAATAAAACAATGATGATGTATACAACAGATTTTATATGAAAGAGGTTTATTAGATGGAGATGGAGAGAAAGGAGAGAACCTGCCTAAATACTAACCTTCCTCCCTTTTTAAACATTCCTCCTCACTAAAAACTGAGCTTGGGCTGCTTCTCATGTAAGACAAGTGTAAGTATATAAATTTAGGTTCCTTGGAAGCAGCAAGGGGTTAAGACAGAGAGAAGAAATAATAGCAACAAAATGGCCAGATTACATGGTCAAGAGGAGGAGGGAAAGCCACTGCCCTGGAAAGTTTAAGGTAGAGGGTTATCAGTAGAGAGTTGCCAGCCATGCAAGGCAGCAGGTAGGGACTGAGGAACACTGGAAGAACCTGGAGCTACTTGTCCTGGCCCTGAAGCACACCATTCCAGTTTTTTGTTAATAATAAGTGAATAACGGGCGTAGATTTTCTTCTGGCTGCTTCCTGCTGACACTGGGGGTGCTGTAGGGAGTCAAAAGGCTGAAATGCTGGCCAAGTCCAGGAAGAACAGGCTGTTTTGATGCCTGGCCAAGTCCAGGGATTTTAAGAACATCCATGGCTGGGAGGGAAAGTGCAGGTCTAGCTTGATGGAGGTCTATGAGGTCAGACTGGAATACCTGTGGTAGCTGCTTTGGTGATTTGGATATAGGAAACACCTGTGTCTGGCAGGATACTGGAACATATATACATAGACAGAAGGTAAAGTTAAGTAGTCTATGGAGAAATTTTTTTTCTTTCTTTTTTTAAAATTTTTATTAATAACAGTTTATTCACTTTGTATCCCCCCTGTAGCTCCCTCCTCCCTTCCCAATCCAGCCCACCTCCCCCTTCTCCACCCATACCCCTCCCCAAGTCCACTGATAAGTGAGGTCCTCTTCCCCTTCCATCTTAGCTTATGAGACCTTAGCTTATCCAGTTTCATTAGGACTGGCAGCATTGTCTTCCTCTGTGGACTGGCAAGGCTGCTCCCCCCTCAGGGTTAGGTGATCAAAGAACCAGCCACTGAGTTCATGTTAGAGACAGTCCCTATTTCCATTACTAGGGAACCCACTTGGACACTGAGCTGCCATGGGCTACATCTGTGCAGGGGTTCTAGGTTATTTCCATGAATGGTCCTTGGTTGGAGTATCAGTCTCAGAAAAGACCCCTGTGTCCAGATTTTTTGGTTCTATTGCTCTCCTTGCAGAGCTCCTGTCCTCTCCAGGTCTTCCTATCTCCCTCTTCTTTCATAAGATTCCCTGTACTCTGCCCAAAGTTTGGCTATGGGTAGAGCCTTTCACAGGCCCTCTGTGGTTGGCTCCTGTTCTCTTCCCTGTTTTCTTCTTCTTCTGATGTCCATCCTCTTTGCCTTTCTGAATGGGGAACATCTTAGCCAGAGTCCTCCTTCTTGATTAATTTCTTTAGTTGTACAGATTTTAGTATGTTTATCTTATATTATATATCTAATATCCACTTCTCAGTGAGTATAAACCCTGTGTGTCTTTCTGCTTCTGGGATACCTCACTCAGTACGATCTTTTCTAGTTACCACCATTTGCCTGCAAAGTTCATGATTTCCTTGTTCTTTATTGCTGAGTTATATTCCATTATGTACATGTACCACAATTTCTGTATCCATTCCTCAACTGAGGAGCATCTGGGTTGTTTCCAAATTCTGGCTATTATAAATAAAGCTGCTACAAACATGGTTGAGCAAATGCCCTTGTTGTATACTTGAGCATCTTTTGGATATATGCCTAGGAGTGTTAAAGGTGTGGAACTGCCTAACTTTTTTTTTTCAAAAACTACTTCTCCAGGGAAAAACATAGCAAAGCAGCTCAGCAAGCAACTCTCCACACCACAGTGTGAGTCCTAGTGTTCCAACTCACTAGGATCTTGAGGAAGCACTATTTCTAATTGTCTGAGAAAGCAGCAGATTGATTTCCAAAGTGTTTATACAAGTTTACATTCCCAACAGCAGTGGAGGAGGGTTCTCCCTTCTCCACATCCTCTCCAGCATGTGTTGTCACTTGAGTTTTTGATCTTAGCCATTCTGATGGGTATAAGGTGAAGTCTCAGGGTTGTTTTGATTTGCATTTCCCTGATGACTAAGGACACTGAACATTTCTTTAAGTGTTTCTCTGTCATTCGATATTCCTCTGTTGAGAATTCTCTGTTTAGCTCTGTACCCCATTTTTAAAATTGGATTAATTGATTTGTTGCTGTTTAACTTCTTGAGTTCTTTATATATTCTGGATATTAGCTTCCAGAGCCGCCGGCAGAGTGGAACAGTACCTGAGTAGGGAGTGAGAACAAATCACACTTCACACGGCATTGGCTTCAGTCTGACTAAAGCAGTGTGGATTTATTCCAGGGTCCATTATTTATAGGCAAAGCAAGCAAGTAACATCAGTACAAAGAGAAAAAGGTGTGGAACTGCCTAACTTTTTTTTTTTTTCAAAAACTACTTCTCCAGGGAAAAACATAGCAAAGCAGCTTAGCAAGCAACTCTCCACACCACAGTGTGAGTCCTAGTGTTCCAACTCAGCTCATCAAGCTTGGCCACAGGTGTGTTGCTTTAGCAAGAGGCCATTTTCATCCAGGTGCAGGAGGCTTCAGGGGTACCTGGAGCATCCAAACTGTCTCTCAGGCTGGCTTTGTCTGTAGCTTTGTCCCACAGCTTTCCATAATTAACCTTCTGTCAGATAATAGGGTTGCTGAAGATCCTTTCCCAATCTGTAGGCAGTCATTTTGTTCTGACAACAGTGTCCTTTGCTTTACAGAAGCTTTTCCGTTTCATGAGGTCCCATTTATTGATTGTTGCTCATAGAATCTGTGCTGTTGGTCTTCTGTTCAGGAAGTGCCAAAGGGTTCAAGGATTTTCCCCAGTTTTTCTTCTAACAGGTTTAGTGTGTCTGATTTTATATTGAAGTCTTTGATTCACTTGGACTTTAGTTTTGAGCAGGGTGTTAAGTATGGATCTATTTGAATTTTTCTACAGGTAGACATTCAGTTAGACCAGTGCCATTTTTTGAAGATGCTATCTTTTTTTTCCATTGAATGGTTTTGGCTTCTTTGTAAAAAATCATGTGTCCATAAGTGTGTGGATTTATTTCAGGGTCTTCATTTTTATTCCATTGTTCCACCAGTCGGTTTTGTGCCAATACCATGCCATTTTTAGTATTGTTGCTCTATAGTACGGCTTGAGATCAGGGATGGACATACCTCCAGAAGATCTTTTATTGTAGAGGATCCTTTTGGCAATTCTGGGTTTCTTGTTATTCCATATGAAGTTGATAATTTTTCTTTCAAGGTCTGTAAAGAATTGTGTTGGTAATTTGATGGGAATTACATTGAATCTGTAGATTGCTTTTGGTAAGATGGCCATTTTTACTATGTTAATCCTGCCAGGCCATGAGCATGGGAGATCTTTCCATCTTCTTATATCTTCCTCTAATTCTTTCTTCAGAGATTGGAAATTTTTTTCATACAAGTCTTTGACTTGCTTGGTTAGGGTCACACCAAGGTACATTATGTTATTTGTGGCTATTGTGAAGGGTGTTGTTTCCCTAATTTCTTTCTCAGCCCTTTTGTCTTTTGTATACAGGAGGGCTACTAATTTTTTTGAGTTAATTTTTTTATCCAGCCACTTTGCTGAAGGTGTTTATCAGCTGTAGGAGTTCCCTGGTAGGATTTTGGGGGTCGCTCAGGTATACTATCATATCATCTGCAAATAGTGATACTTTGACTTCTTTTCCAATTTGTATCCCCTTGATCTTCTTTAATTTTCTTATTGCTCTAGCTAGGACTTCAAGAACTATGTTGAAGAGGTATGGAGAGAGTGGGCAGCCTTGTCTTGTCCCTGATTTCAGTGGGATTGATTTAAGTTTCTCTCCATTTAGTTTGATGTTGGCTATAGGCTTGCTGTATATTGCCTTTACTATGTTTAGGTATGTGCCTTGTGTCCCTGATCTCTCCAATACATTAAACATGAATGGATGTTGGATTTTGTCAAATGCTTTTTCAGCATCTAAGGAGATGATCATGTGGTTTTTCTCCTTCAGTTTGTTTATATGGTGGGTTACATTGATGGATTTCCATACATTGAACCACCTCTGCATGCCTGTGATGAAGCCTACTTGGTCGTAGTAGGTGTTATCTTTGATGTGCAAGTATTTTGTTGAGTATTTTTCTATCAATGTTCATAAGGGAGATTGGCCTGAAGTTCTCTTTCTTTGTTGGCTCTTTGTGAGGTTTAGGTACCAAGGTGACTGTGGCTTCATAGAATGAGTTTGGTAGTGTTCCTTCTGTTTCTATTTTGTGGAATAGTTTGAAGAGCATTGGTGTTAGCTCTTCTTCGAAGGTCTCATAGAATTCTGCGCTGAAAACATCATCTGGTCCTGGGCTTTTTTTGCTAGGGAGACTTTTGATGAAGGCTTTTTTTTTTTTTTTCCTTAGGGGATATAGGACGATTTAATTGATTTAACTTGGTCTTGATTTGGCTTTGTTATACTTACTATTTTGATTTTTATGTGGCGGGAGGATTTTCTTTTTTTGGTCTTATTTATTAGGTGTTCTGTACCCCTCTTGTATTCTCATAGGCCTCTCCTTTAATTCGGGGAAATTTTCTTCCATGATTTTGTTGAAATGATTTTCTGGGCCTTGAAGGAGGGAATCTTCTTTTCCTCTATTCCTATTATTCTTAGGTTTTGTCTTTTCATGTTTTCTTGCATTTCTTTGATGGTTTGTGTCAGAAATTTTTTAGATTTATTAATTTCTTTCACGGATACATCGATTTCTTCCATTGTGTCTTCCCCACCTGAGATTCTTTTTTCTATCTCTTGTAGTCTGTTTGTTATGCTTACCTCTGTAGTTCCTGTTTTCTTTCTTAAGTTCTCCTCTCCATGTTTTCCTCCATTTGTGTTTTCTTTAATTTTTCCAATTCTACGTTCAGATCTTCAACGGTTTTATTTCCTTCACCTGTCTTTCTGTATTTTCTTGTTTTTCCTTCAATTCCTTCAGCTATTTGTTTGAACATTCCTCTGTTTCTTTTCTTTCTTTCTTTCAGTGATTTAATCATTTCCTTTCTGAAAGTCACAAACTGTTTGGCTGCATCTTCCTGTATTTCTTTATGGATGGCCATAATCTGTTTGATTTTTATCTTCCTCTAATTCTTTATGCATTTTATTTGTTTCCTCCTTTAACCTTTTCATAAGCATAGATGTAAGGTCATCTTCTTGAATTTCACTTATGTTAGGGTATCCAGGGCTACTTGCCTCCAGATAATTGGGTTCTTGGGATGCCATATTGCTTTGCCTTTTGTAGGTTGTGCTTTTACGCTGGTCTCTATCCATCTGACTGTCTCACGTGTTGTCTGTTAATTTCTTGTGCCTATTGGGGTCCTGGGGTGGGGAGAATCCCCTTGGCAGGGCTTTGAAGGAGATCTCCTCAGCTTTTTTGATATGGTCAACTGAATGGTGGTGCTTCTCAGGAATTGTCACAGTTCACCTCAGGCATATGGACCTGTATGGTAACTGTGGTGTACAGGAAGGCTCTCTTCTCAGCAGGAGAAGTCTTAGAGACGGCTGCCCTGCTGATGGGTTTCTTGCTCTGAATTTAGTGAGCTGCTACTCCTGTTCTTAAGCTGTATTTGCTGGGCGCAGCCCTCTAGAAGAACCAGCGAGTCCAGTAGTTTCATTAGTTTAGCTAGGGATAACTGGGCACACCTTGGAGCAGTAGCTGAGGCCTGCTCCAATGGCTCTCAGGCTTTTGTAGGTCTCAGATTGCAGCTGTGCGCCCCAGTGCCCTAGCTGTAATCAATGGCAGGTGAGCAAGGCACTTATTCCTGCAGTAGAAGGCCAGAGCATAGGGCCTGTGGGAACCCAGAACTCTTTTGGACCTGGGTGTCCTGAGCGTTGGACCTGATGTTTTCCCTGCTGTCTGGTTTCCTCCCAACAGGGACACCCAGACTGTGGTGTTTTGGGGGCCGCAGTTCTGTATGGGATGATGATTATAACCCGCAGGCATAGATGTGTGGCTCCGCCTTGCTGGCGACTGGGTGCTTGGGTGTCTGCGGAAACCCAGGAACTTTTCCCGATAACTTTTTTTTTTGGGGGGGGGGGGCAGTGCAGGGGGTATTGGCTCTGAGGTCAAACCTGCTGTCCCCTCCCTGGGTTTCCACCCGACAGCGCAATTCAGTCTCTGTAGCCCTGGGGCACACAGTTCTATCTGGGGCAGTTTGTCAGGCACGGAGGCAGGACTCTGGGCTGGCTGCTGGGTGCCCACCAAACCCCGGGGTCTTTTCCAGGGATTATCTGGAACTTAGGTCAGTCCCAATGGATGGTTTTCTGCACCGAGGGGTTTTCTCTCAACTGGAAATCCCAGTCTGACAGTTCAGACTGGGACAGTGATCAGAGCACACTGGTATGTGGCTCTGGGCTAGCAACCATGCACCTGGTGGAACCAGGAACTTTTAGTTGGGTGATCTGAAGCTGATTGAATCCTACCCCATGGGGTTTCCTCTCACCTGGGATGTTGCAACCCGCGTAGTCGTCTCGCCAGCAAGAACGCACACGGACAACAGGATCCTTCTGCAGCAAGCTTTATTGCAGTCAAGTGATGAGAGGAGGAAGACCCCGAGCCCAGGAATGGCACTGCTTATATACACCCTAAGGCGGCGTGTGGTCTATGATTGGCTGCTTACTCATTACCTCACAAGACGCCCTGGGCTGGGCCAAGACTTGGCGCGCTTTTGCCCTTGCGCATGCATAATATTACTTGTCTTCCAGGGTCAGAGCCGGATGTCGGCGCCATCTTGTAATGGCGTTTTGCCCGGGCACGCCCAAGTGGCTCTCCACATCTCCCCCTTTTTGTTTTATTAGAAGCTGACCAACAAACAAGAACACAACGGGCGGAAGTAGAGGTTTGATCCCTAGTGTGAAAAATGGGGCATTGTACTAGAGCCAGCTACAGGCCCTTCACCTGTATGTGACTCTAGACCCGTCCCGTACCTTTTTCCAGGGGAAGGATCTTGGGTACCACCTTCATGCAATCAAACTTGCTTCCCAGAGAACTGCCTATTATGAGCCTTTCTCTGTGCAGTGCTTAACCTCGCATCCCGAGTGTGAAGAAAATTAGACCATACCACTTGTGACACCCTTCCCTGTGCAATGGAGCTCGACTCCTAGCGGTGCATGGGCTGTCAGCGAAAGGCACTCAATTTTTTGTCAGCATTGAAAGCCACATTGCGGGGGAGGAACCCTGTTCCATGGCTGCAAACGCTTGAGCAATTACGACCTTGTCACGTTTTTGTTGGGCTTTGAGCTTACAGACCAACCAAAGTGAGAACACTAAACCGCAAACTAAGGCAGTGCCAAACAGGCCTACCCCCACCCACTCTTTAAAGAAAGAAAAGGCTGAAGAGATCCAGGAGGAGAGTCCTTCAGTCAATGATAGGTCCACTCGTGTCGAGTTGATGGCTATCACTGCCGCTCGCAATGATTCGAGAGTCTCATCAAACCCTTCCGACCACTTTCCTGCGAGATATAAAGATAATTTTCTAGACAAGTTAGCTGCTCGTGTATAATTATCATATTGTACACTGGTTACGCACAGGGCGCCTAACCTTCTTTCGCACCCCAATTGGGCTAATAAGAAGAGAATATCCAATCTTTCTTCTACTAAATCAATGCGTTGATTGACCACCATCAACCCGCCTTTTAACTGGGCACTAGTAGAAGTATGAAGGTCAACTGCCTCTGCCACTGTTGCAGATAGTTGATTTAAAACTGCACCTGTTTGGACTGTGGTTGACATGGCGATTCCGGCGGCTGTAGCTGCAGCCGCACTAATGGAGATCGCCGTTATAATAGCTGCAGTTATCCCAAAATCTCTTTTTTGTCTGAATAATGACAAAGTAGATAGGGTTTCCACGGGAACAGGGACCCATTGTGGCACTCTAGCAATCATGGCGCGCTTTGCTTGTTTGGCATCCCAACACTGAGACATTATGCAAGAATCATTAGTGCAATTTTTAAATGAGGAATCTGAAAGAATAAACAGGAAGGGGGGATAAACACATACCGGGGTAGGTGAGAAGTTAATTTGCCTTTGGGTTTTGTTAGCCCCAGTAATTTCTGTAGTAGAATTAACGTGTACACTTGAGGTTCTATCAGGTCCCGGAATTGCTATCTTATGATACTGATAAAATTTGGAAATGCCATTAAAGAGGGCCTTTCCTGTGGTTCCACCCTGAATAAAAACCAACGGACTGAGATCTGTACAACTACCATTAATTCCACATAGTAACCATTTATAGAAAGGATGTGTCCCGAAATCTTGTATGAATATCCCCTGTTTCATATCCCCTTCTCCCCCCGGATCGGACCTCATATTAGGGGAGAAGGAAAAGGTCTTATCCTGGTTTGCCCAGCTAGTGAGAGAGGATTGACATTCATACCAAGGAGGAATGTTTTCTTGATCATCTAAGCTGCAACGAGGAGCCATCCTAGGTTGAGGAGGACGTTCCTCATAAGTGGCTCCAGGCAATATAAAGATACCATTGATCCAAATTGCCTCTTGCCAAAAGGTTCTGCTTGTAATAGTTATATCAGGATTACTGGTATTCTGGGTAGTATGTAACCAGCCTCCTTGTTGGTCATTAAACATTCCCAAGGTCTGGGTTGCTAACTTGATACAGTCTCCATCTTTCTCAAATTGAAAGCAGAGAGAGCCTTTCTCTATCAGGGAACGACTCTCTCCTAAAGGTGCCCACACAGGGTCATAAGGGAGATATGGCAAATTCACAGTTTTGTTAGTTATAAAAAGCTTAGGGAAAACAACTGAATTATGTCTAATTGGCATAGGCTTTGGATAAGCAGATAAAATGGCCCAACGTTGGTCCCCTATAATACTAGGAACCCAAATCAGGAGGATCCAAACAAGCACAGGAACCTCTGCAGGCACGTCCTTTGGGGAGTCATCTTCAGGTATCACAAGCTTCCGTGTCAAGCGTTCCAGTAACCAAAAGGGATTATCTTCTTCCTGTGGGAAAAAACAGACAGCTCCTCTGGATCTTATTAAAATAGGATCCGGGCCTTTCCATTGACCAGTCAGGACATCTTTCCATTTGACCATTTCTTTAGGCCTATCAGGCTCCAGACAATGACGATCTGCTGCCGAACGGCCCTGACTGTCCAAATTTAGAAAATTAAGGGTGAAGAGTGCTGTAGAGATAGTCACTCGTGGTACTGAGGGCAGAGCCTCCTCGACTCCCCCTTTTTGTTTTATTAAATAAGATTTGAGTGTGCGATGAGCTCGTTCTATGATGCCTTGTCCCTGAGGGTTATATGGGAGACCTGTCAGATGGGTCACCCCCATCTGGCGACAGAATTGTCCAAATTTTTGGGAAGTATAAACTGGTCCATTATCAGTCTTAAGGACTTTAGGCTTTCCCCAGGCACTCCATGCCTCAAGGCAATGCTGGATGACATAAGCTGCTTTTTCCCCAGTTAATGGGGAAGCAAAAATAATCCCAGAATAGGTATCAATAGAAACATGCAAATATTGTAATTTACCAAATGATGGGATGTGAGTAACATCCATTTGCCAAATTTGTAATGGACGGATTCCCCTGGGATTAATTCCAACATGAGGCATAGGTAAGAATTGACAACAATTTTGACATTGGGTTACTATATTTCTAGCTTCTTTTCTAGTTATGTCAAATCGACGACGCAGTGTCTCAGCTGTGACATGAAACTTTTTATGAAGCTCCTTAGCCATTTCCAATTTTGATAAGAGGGCGAACCCAATTAATTTTGTGGCTCGATCTGCCAAATCATTCCCATGGGACATAGGCCCCGGCAGGCCCAAGTGGGCTCTAATATGCGTAATAAAAACAGGGGATCTTCTATTAATCAAGGCAGAATGAATCCTTTGAAAAATTTTTGCAAGTTTACTAGATGCCTTAATTAACCCAGCAGCTTCCAAAATCTTTGTTGCATTAACCACATCCGAAACAATGTTTAAAGGACCCAAAAATTTCTCCAAAACTTCTAATACCACTAGACATTCTACAATTTGGGGCGAGGTTTCATGATATTGTTTAGAAACCACCTTGTTATTAGCCACATAGGCTCCCACACCTGTCTTTGACCCGTCAGTATACACTACTAACCCATCCCGAAGAGGTTCTGCGGAGGTGATGCGTGGGAACACAACTTCTTGCGTCAAAGCAAATTGTAAAATGGGATGTTTAGGATAATGATTATCTATCAAACCACCAAAGGAGATTACTAGCACTGCCCAAACGTCTGAGGTAGCAGATAAAGTTTGGACTTGGTGGGCAGTATAAGGCACTATCAGAGCCCTAGGTTCTCTTCCAAAGTGAGTGGTGGCTGCTTTTAAACCACGAAGGGCAAGTTGAGCAATTGCATCTGGATACCATTCAATAATTTTTGCAGGGGAGGCATTGGGATGTACCCACAGTAAAGGCCCGTCTTGCCATAGCACCGCTGTTGGCAGATTCTTGGTCTTAAAGACACATAACTCAAAAGCTCTAGTTTTATCTATACGTTTTAACTGAGCATCCTCCAAGGCCTCCTCCACCATGTTTAATACCCGATCCGCTTCGGGAGTCAGTGTCCGAGGTGAAGTAATATGAGCCTCTCCCTCCAAAATGTCAAATAGGGGCTTCAATTCAGCAGATGGAATTTTCAAAAAAGGTCTAAGCCAATTTACATCACCCAATAATCTTTGGAAATCATTTAGCGTGTGTAAATGATCCCTACGGATCTCTATTTTTTGAGGAACTACATATTCTGGATAAATAACAGTCCCTAGAAAGGAACCTACTTCTGAAATTTGGACCTTTTCAGTAGCAATATGTAAGCCCCATTGTTCTAGAGTTTTTTGTAGCAGAGGATATGCAGTCTGCAAGACAGCTAACTCTTTATGGCACAAAATAATGTCATCCATATAATGGATCAACAGTAAAGAAGAAAATTGTTTTCTAACCGGTTCAAGGGCCATTTGAACATACAGCTGACACATGGTGGGGCTATTGGCTATGCCTTGAGGTAAAACTCTCCATTGATATCTTTTGTCTGGCTCATGGGGATTAACAGCAGGTAGAGTAAAGGCAAATCTCTGTCTCGTGGGCACAGAGGAATGAAGAAGCAATCCTTGATACCTATAATTATGACTCTCCATTGTTTAGGCAAAGCGGAAAGTAAAGGTAGGCCTCGCTGAACAGAGCCAAGGAGCCGCATCTGTGCATTAATGGCCCTTAAATCATGAAGAAGTCTCCATTTTCCAGACTTCTTTTTAATAACAAAAATAGGTGTATTCCAGGGAGAAGTAGATGGTTTCAAATGACCAAGCTGTACCTGTTCTTTAACCAGCCTTGTAGCGGCTTCCAGCTTTTCAGAGGAAAGGGGTGATTGAGGAACCCATACGGCCTCCTCTGTGAGCCAAGATATGGGCATGGAACCCTCAATGGCAGCTAATGAAAACCCAGGCCTTGTTTCCCTGTATTACTTTCCTGTGAAATCGGGTGTAATCTCCCTCGTTCCTGTTTACCAAGGCCTTTTCCTTCCTTATAACCCATCCTTTTCATTATATCAACAGCTTGTTGAGAGTACTCATTGGTCAATGCCAATCCCAAGTCTTGAAAGATGTCTCTTCTCCAGAGATTAACGGGGAGAGGAAATACATAAGGTATGAAACTTTCTGTCTGACCCTCTGTTACTTGCCAGGTTAACGGGCGTGAGCTGACTGCGGGGCTGGCTTCATATCCTAACCCTTGTAAGGAATGAGATGATTGTGTAACGCCCTAGGCCACCAATTTGAGGAGATAATGCTCCGGTCAGCCCCAGTATCTAAAATGTCAGTGAAAAGTTTCCCCTCTATCTGTAATTGTAAGGTGGGCCTAGTTTTTAAATCAACCACCAAGTGAGCAAAGTCAGTTCCTGAAGAACCGAACCCTTTGTTGCCCCTTGTCATTCCTATGGATGGGAAAACATCCTGCAAGCTTGGAAGGAGAACTAACTGGGCAATCCTATCTCCAGGGGAAATGGAAAATATTCCTTGCGGACAAGAACAAAGAACTTGAAGCCTTCCAGTATAATCTTGATCTATTATTTCAGGATGGATAATAAGCCCCTTTAGGGTAAGCGAGGAGCGTCCGAGTATCAGGCCAACACTTCCCTCGGGCAGAGGACCCTCAAACTCAACTGGAAGGGGTTGAACACCCAATTGGGGCATCAATAAGAACTGGGAGGTGGAACAGAGGTCCAATCCTGCTGATCCTCCTGTTGCTCTACAGCTGGATAGACCCTCCTGCTGCCTGCTTGTGTCCCATATCTTTTGGGGCCCTGGGAACTGGGGCCCTGAAACCCGTTTTTTGGAATACTCTCATTCCTCTCATTAGGGGGGGCTTCATGCTGAATAAGTTTTCCCTGAATATCCCTAACTGAACGACATTCATTGGCCCAATGATTACCCTTCCTACATTTGGGGCACAATCCTGGAACTTTCTTTTGTGCAGTAGCATGGCAATCTCGCTTCAAATGGCCTGGTTTACCACAGCTATAGCAGGTTTTATTGCCTCCTGGACCTGAGCGGCTCTTGCTCTGCAGGATAGCCGCTGCAAGGCCAGCATTGGTAAGTGGGCCTCCAAGTCCTCGGCAGATCTTTATCCAATCTGTAAGCCCTTTGTTCCTTCTAGGAGTAATGACTGTCTTACATTCTGGGGAAGCATTTTCATATACCAGCTGTTCTATCATTGGCCTGACTCGCTCCGGATCTCCAAATATTCTACCTGCTGCTTCTGTCATTCTGGCCACAAAATCTGAGAATGGCTCCTGAGGACCTTGTATAATCTTTGTCAGGTGTCCTCCGGCCTCGCCCTTCTTTGAAAGGGCTTTCCATGCTTTAATAGCGGCAGCAGAGATCTGACCATATGCCCCCCAATCATAATTTGTCTGGTTATTGACAAACTGTCCTTGCCCTGTCAACATTTCAAAACTCCACTGTTGTTGATTGCCCTGTGCAAAGGCATTTGCCCGCGCCTGAGTCTGACACGCGTCGTGCCATAAGGCTTTCCACTCTAGGTATTGTCCCATACTGGGGAGAGCAGCTTTTACGGTCATTTGCCAATCGTTTGGAGTCATAGCCGCAGTAGAAAGTCTTTCAAGCTGCATGATTGTAAAGTTGGCATCTATTCCGTATTTGTTAACTGATTCAGCAATTTCTTTAACAAGGGGATATTCTACCGGTGCATGAACACGGTCCCCTTCCGTGGTCTCAAATATGGGGAAGGCCTGCAAAAGCTTCCTTTTATCCCTTTTCGAAAAGAAGGAATCTAAACCGTGCCTCTCAACATAAGGTGGAGGGGCACTAGGGCTCAATGGGAAAGCCCCGCGAATTCCAGCTCCTCCCCTCTTTTGCTCTCGATTTGGTGGTAATGGCTGCTCATCAGGGTGGTACCTCTCTTCCTCATAGCGAGCCGCTTCCTCCTCTAAGTCCTCTTCCTCAGAGGGACTCAGCTCCTCAGATTCAGAACTATCAAGCCCCAAAGCCTCCAATTCTTTTATTGGATAGAGAGGCTTCTTTTTTGGGTTTTTCTTTCCCTTTTCACCTTTCTCTCCCAGGGCGTCCTTTCCCTTGTTTATCCTGTCTGTGGACTTACCATCCACAGAAGGGCCTTTTTTTCTAGAGACGTCTCTTTCTTTTTCTTTAAGGGCCCCTAACCTTTTATCCCGTTCTGTTTCTGACATGCTGTCTTGTATTTCCTCTAACACCCCTTGGCCAGCTGCCACAGATGAGCGGCATTTCTTATCTTCTAAGCAAGATTTTACTAAAATCCACAATGACCTAGTTCCAACTTTTAGCTTTCCATCTTCTCCCTCCGTAAATCACCTTCTAGCTTATCCCAGGAAGCAAGTATCAGCGACCCTGAACATACAAACCAGGGAGCAATGCGATCAATTTCCGTAACAAATCCTTCCAACGTTCTTTTTGAAAGCTTTAGTTCATGCTGTTTTAAAAGTGACTGAAGTGACGTGATCATCGAATGTGAAGCTCCCATGCTACTCCGTTATCTACGAGAGAAACTGACACAGGGAGGGGCACCGCGGCTTATTTACATCCGGCTAACAGTACCCAACGGCACACCAAAAGGGGGGACACCATGGCTTATCTACGTCCGTCTGACCGTGCCCAACGGCGGTGAGCCTTTTAGCAAGAATATTTGTGGAAGCAAAATAAAACCAAAAGAAGGAGAACGAGCGCTGCTATCACAATAGGGAAAGCTACAAGAGCTCCTGCCAATTAGGGTGAAAGATGAGACAATTCAAGACCAAACATGCCTCTCAGAACTTACCTTAGTGCTGCAGTTCTGAATCCTCCCCGCGAGCGGGGGGTCTCCTCAGGGCTGGCGATGAAAGACTGCCCCGGCGTCCCGGGTTTCAGCACCAGTTGTTGCAACCCGCGTAGTCGTCTCGCCAGCAAGAACGCACACGGACAACAGGATCCTTCTGCAGCAAGCTTTATTGCAGTCAAGTGATGAGAGGAGGAAGACCCCGAGCCCAGGAATGGCACTGCTTATATACACCCTAAGGCGGCGTGTGGTCTATGATTGGCTGCTTACTCATTACCTCACAAGACGCCCTGGGCTGGGCCAAGACTTGGCGCGCTTTTGCCCTTGTGCATGCGTAATATTACTTGTCTTCCAGGGTCAGAGCCGGATGTCGGCGCCATCTTGTAATGGCGTTTTGCCCGGGCACGCCCAAGCGGCTCTCCACACTGGGAAACACAATTGCTGGTGTTTTAGGGCCCAGAGTTCTGTCTGCTGGTCACTGTGCAGATCCTGCTGCGCTGCTAGTCAGAAAGTGTCCTCCTAGTGCCACCATCTTTTATTCCCCCAAATAGCCACTTCTTATAACATGGCAGCCTACTATCAAATATCCCTGAGATTCTCCCAAGGAACTGTCTCTGGCCTCAACAATATTTTGTTGGGATGCAGTAAAATTAGCTCAGTTCTGGGGTCATATCCTCAGTGTGGCAAGGTAGTAGATCTAACAGTGTCTGGAGCCAGAAGGTTCGGAGACACTGTCTGCTCTGGAGAAGAATGAACTCAGCTAGCTAATTTTTTTAGTCATATCTTAGTTCCAGTCCAATCACTCCACGTGCTTCCAAGACCTCTCCTCCGGATTCTCCACACCTACTCCAAGAAAATTCTTTAGGTGTACATTTAAAAAACTTTTGGGAGAGTCAGCAGAGGTGGAAAGTTTGTATCAAAGAGACTTGAACATGGGAACCTCCATTTACCTGAGATAACCTCTGTTTACCCAATTACTGTTGGAGCTGTTATCTAAGGAAATTGAGGCCACTTTTTGTTATAGAAGTGTGTAAGCTTAGAGGCCTTTAAAGTGGGCACTAGGTATAGAAATCTGAAATTCTCCAGAAGACATCATAGCGGAAAATATGGAGGAATGGACAAATGGACTATTCCCGAAACCAACGTGGTGGTTAGCCATGTGCATAGTGAGACCAGGTGCTTGCTCGTGAGATGGCTGTCCTGCCTGGTTCTAAACTCTCTGCATGGACGTGGCATGGCTGATTAGAAGTCTGCGCAAATGAAAACTCCTCTGCAAGCCAGCCTCTAGCGGCAGGTGTTCCACGGGAAATGTAAAATCTTGCCTGTGGAGCCTGAAGCAGCTGTGCAATTTAAAGCCGTCTGTATGTGCAGGGTCCCAGCAATTGCTTACCTAGAAGCAGGCTGTTTGTCTGAAGCAGCACATGAGTGTTTTAGTTTCCCCAAGCCAATTTTGGTGCAGCTAAAGTGTATGCCATGTATCCAAGGCTCAGAGCACTAGGCAGGACACCAAGTCTGAGCAGCTCCGAGCAGCATGACAGTTGTGCACTGTAAGGGCAGGGCAGTTTAGAGAAAGTAAAGGTTTTAAGGGATAGGTGGTTAGGGAAAGATAAAGCAGTAAAAAAAAAAATTGTTGCAGGTATCAGTTAAAGGGGTCCTGGCATGACTAGACCAGGTGCTACCAGGAGAGCCCTTCCCAGCCAAAAGCACCAATGTTAGGACCAAATAAAACAATGATGATGATGTGCACAGCAGATTTTATATGAAAGAGGTTTATTAGCTGGAGATGAAGAGATAGAAGGAGAGAGCAAGACATGATTGGGGAGATGAGGGGGACTCCCCGACAGAGAAAGGGGAGAAGGCAAGAGTGTTGGGGCAAATTAGACAATGATGAGGTGCACAGCAGATCTTGTATGAAAGAGGTTTATTAGATGGAGATGAAGAGAGAGCAGGATATGATCGGGGGGAGGGGAGTCCCCTGACAGAGGGGAGAGGCCAAGAGAGACAAAGTAGTAGGTTGATCTTTTTAAGGAGCAAAGTAACTACGCCTGTCAAGTGTGGCCACCTGCCTGGTGATACATGATGATGTCATAGGTTGCTAGGGAACCCAGAAGCAGGTGCCTAAATGCTTACATTCCTCCCTTTTTCTATAATTAAAAAATGAGGAACTTGGGCTGCTTCTCATGTAAGACAAGTTAAAGTATATAAATTTAGGTTCTTTGGAAGCAGCTCTTGGTTGTCATGCAAGGGGTTAAGAGAGAGAGAAGAAATAATAGCAACAAAATGGCCAGATTACATGGTCAAAAGGAGGAAGGGAAGCCACTGCCCTAGAAAGTTTAGAGTAGAGGGTTGCCAGTAAAGAGTTGCCAGCCATGCAAGGCAGCAGGTAGGGACTGAGGAACACTGCAGCTACTTGTCCTGGTCCTGAAGCACACCATTCCAGTCTTTTGTTAATAAGTGAATAACGGGCGTAGCTTTTCTTCTGGCTGCTTCCTGCTGACACTGGGGGTGCTGTAGGGAGTCAAAAGGCTAAAATGCTGGCCAAGTCCAGGAAGAACAGGCTGTTTTAATGCTGTCCAGGGTTTTTAAGAACATCCATGGCTGGGAGGGAAAGTGCAGGTCCAGCTTGATGGAAGTCTATGAGGTCAGACTGGAACACCTGTGGTAGCTGCTTTGGCACTGTCGTGGATGTAGGAAACATCTGTGTGGCAGGATAGGGAAAAATATTAATATAGGCAGAAGATAAAGTTAAGTAGGTTATGGAGAAAATTCTTTAGGTGTACATTTAAAAAACTTTAGGGAAAGTGATCAGCAATGGAAGGTTTGGATCAAAGAGACTTGAACATGGGAACCTCCATTTACGTGAGCAAACCTCTATTTACCCAATCACTGGCAGTACTTAAAAAGGTCTTGCTTTGGATCTGTCATCTAAGGAAATTAAGGCTAAGTTTTGTTACAGAAGTGTGTAATCTTAGAGGCCCTTTAAAGTAGGCACTAGGTGTAGAAACCTGAAATTCTCCAGAAGACATCCTAGAAGATAATCTGGGAGAACAAACGAATGGACTATTCCATTGGGAGGGTAGGAGTCAATGACCTGTCAAAGCGTCCCAAGAAGAAGGTTTAATCCAGTAGAAATGGTCCTACTTGATTCAACAGCTTGTCAGCTTTGGGGAGAGACCAAGGGTACAACTACCCATAGGAGGCACAGTTTACCTAGTGCTAGGATTTTCATAGGCAAGCGTGGGGGTGGGGGAAACTGTGCACTTAGAGGGAAAAAAAAATCTCTCCCAAGGGAAAGAGGAAGTCCTAAATGGAGGTCAGCAGAAAGGGTCAACCGTAGCCAGTGAAGACTAGCTGAGTGAGGGTCCCTCCGTCTCAAAAGATAATAGGAAGTTGCCAGAGCTCAGTGGTCAAGCTTCCCCTACCAAGAGAGGCATTTTATGCTGATAAATGAGGTGAACTCACCAGTCCAGCCGGTTTTGCATGTAGCAGATAGCAAACTGGTAGCCAGGAAAGGGAAGTCCAAAACCAGGGAAGGGGAGGAATCCCACCTTATGAGATAGGCAATAAATGTAGTACTTATCTGGAGCCCAGTTGACCTGAGAGGTGGGTTCAGGTGGATTTCCTGCAGCTTACAAGAATTACTTTTTTAAGTTTTACGAAGGCAATAAAACTTTAGATATTTAAGCATCTTAATTGTGATTTGCACTGAAATATACATAATAGAAAAGGCAGTAGGCATTGTGTGAACAGCATAAGCATTCTTTAAGGTGAGCTCTGAAAAGACAGAAGCCTTTCGTGAAGTAGAAGGGACAAAAGCTCACTTGATCTTAACCTTTAGTGTAAGTATACATTATGGAGATTTAAAATCTGAGCTTAGAACCATAATAGTGGGTGATATAATGGAATGTTTTCGTATTAGAGTTCAATTAATAAATCAGAGCTCTGTTGATAAAGGTCAAAGCTCTGGACAATCATAATAGTAGCATAGCAAGAGGAGAAACTACTAAGCCTTTTTACCTATTTAGGATACCTTAAATTACCTTAGACCTTGCAACCTTTATAACTTGCATTTGCCAACTTTAAAACACTTTCTTAGACTTTCAAACATTTATAACTTGCATTTACCAACCTTAAGATGCTTTTTAGACTCTCAAACATGTATAACTGGCATTTACCAATCTTAAGACACTTTTTAGACCCTCAGACAATATGTTTTGATGGGAGCCTTTGTATCTAGTTATTTACTGTGAGACATAGGTGAGACTGCTATGAACATTTATTGTCCTTATCTAAAGGGATGGTAAAAGGTTACATCGGAGTCCTGTTTCTTGAGTCTGGCAGCAAGGCATATTGTGTCTAGGCCTGACAATAACAACTCTAGGACCCAGGCTTAAGGCCTGGTCTCCTGTATATGAAGAGAACTGAAGAGGCATCTGAAGTCTCCCAACACAGAATTTGGCAGCATGTCTGTGGGACCCCAGTGTGAGGCCAAAACAGACCAGCAATGTTACCCTGGGCTGTGAGAGGGTGGTGGAGGTTACTGAATCAAGGAGCCATTTGTCCTCTGCCAGGCCACGGAGCTGGAAGGCTTTAAGTGTCTATGTCTCTTGTGCTGGTTGAGCCTCTGTGGCTGGGCACAGAGGACAAACCTGCATGGGAGCATTTTGGCTTCCATAGGCCAGTCTACCAGCAGGCAGCCATGGCTTGTTGAGGCAGCTGTGGGACCAGAGTCCCCCTTGGCTACTTTTGAAACAGTCACCTGGCGGAACTTTTGGCTATACCCCGGCAGGATGGGACACTGCAGACCTTTTGTTTTCTTTGTGGGAATGCCAGCAACCTCAGAGCAGCAGCCAAGGTCTGGAGCATAGTTTTTGATGTAGATGAGCCTTTTGGGAAGGCTGGACGAATGTGCTGTGCACTAAGGGCAGGGTAGGTGAGAGAAAGTAAAGATATTTAGGCATACGTGGTTAGGGGTAGATAGACCAGGAAAAAAAATGTTGCAGCCATCCATGTCTGATCAAGATTAAAAGAGTCTGAAAGGTGTCCTGGCATGATGAGACAAGGTGCCAGGAGAGCCCCTTTCCCAGCCAAAAGCACCAAATGTTGGGACAAATTAGACAGTGATGAGGTGCACAGCAGATCTTATGTGAAAGAGGTTTATTAGATGGAGATGAAGAGAGAGAGAGCAGGACATGATTGGGGGAAGAAAGGGGGTGCCCCAACAGAGAGAGGGGAGAGGTCAAGAAGGCAAGAAAGGCCAAGAGAGAGACAGTAGTGGGTTAATCTTTTTTTTTAATTACACTTTACTCACTTTGTATCCTCCCCCCCCCCACGGTTCCCTCCCTTCCTCCACCCTCTGCATGCATGCCCCTCCCCAATTCCACTGATAGGGGAGGACATCTTTTCCTTCCTTCATATCCTAGTCAATTAGGTCTCATCAAGAGTGGTTGCATTGTCTTCTTCTGTGGCCTGGTAATGCTGCTCCCCCCTCAGGGGGAGGTAATTAAAGAGCAGGCCAATCAGTTCATGTCAGAGACAGTCCCTGTTCCTATCACAATGGAGCCCACTTGGATACTGAACTGCCATGGGCTACGTCTGTGCAGGAGTCTTAGGTTATCTCCATGCCTAGTCCTTGGTTGGAATAGCAGTCTCAGGAAAGACCCCTGTGCTCAGATTTTTTGGTTCTGTTGCTCTCCTGTCCCTGCAGACTATCAGTGTAGATACTGAGACTTATGGGCAACCTTTGGGCAGAGTGCAGGGAATCTTAAGAAAGAAGTGGGAAACAGTAAGATCTGGAGAGGACGGGTTAATCTTTTTAAGGAGCAAAGTAACTACACCTGTCAGGTGTGGCCAACTGCCTGGTGACACTTGATGACATCATAGGTTGCTAGGGAACCCAGAAGCAGGTGCCTAAATACAAAATGCTGAGAGAGAAAAAGTGGCAGGTTGGTCCTTTTAAGGAGCAACATAACCACACCTGCCAGGTGTGGCTACCTGGCCTGCAACACATGATAACATCATAAGTTGCTAGGCACCCCAGAAGCAGGCTGCCTAAATACTAACAGTGGCACTCAAGGTTCTGGACCGGAAAATGTGGGAATGCTCCAGATCCTGTAGGACAGTGGTTCTCAACCTTTGAGTCATGAATTTCTTGCAGTTCAAAGGCTCCTTTCACAGGGGTCGCATATCAGATATCCACATTAGGATTCCTAACAGTAGCAAAATAACAGTTATTGAAGTAGCAATAAAACTAAATTTTGTGGGTAGGAATCAGCACAACATCAGGAACTGTGTTAAAGCGTTGCAGCTTTAAGGAAGGTTAAGAACCACTGCTCTAGCCTATTGAGAACAGCTCTGGCATTTACCCATTAGGTGGCACTGCTGCACCTTCTGCTGTTACAAGTGCCCGACTTCCGAGACAGTTCTATCATTGCTGCTGGTATACTTGTGCCCACCTCCCAAGACACACGCACAAAGAAAGAAAAATCTATGATTTTGAATTTTTATGTTCAGCAACCAAAGCAAAAGAATCCTCTCTTCTGTGAAGATGAATGAAAATAAGTAGGTTTCTGTTTTTATGGAAATAGGAGATTTCCAGGGCACATAGGTCCATAAGCCCATCATCTTAGTTTACCTGTATTTCAAAGCAGGAATTGATAAAGGATTTATTTGTGGTTTGGGTAAGTGTTGATGAGTTGGCTTATTTTAAGTGCCATTATAAACCAGAAGATAAGAACTTATTCAACTCTAGGCTTGGGGAAATGAGTTAGAGGCCACTTGCCTCACAGAAAAGTACTCTGCATTTTCTTAAGGAGCCTTAGATCCTGGATTTTTCTTGGGCAGTGGATCAGAAACTTCTGCTCTTAAAGTCCTTTGTTCTCCCATTGAGAGTTTTGTTCTGACTTTCCTTCAGTTTTGCAGGCCCAGGGGACATCCTGCAGTCTTATTAACATACTAATAGAAAAGATGTTTCCACGTGTGAAGGATTAGTTTACAAGTGAATCATGGTGATAATGGAGTCTTATAGGCTGTTTACTTTGCATATTAATGGTTACCTTTTTAGTCCATTCTGTTGCCTACTAGTTTAATTCCCTTCCTGCCCTCCCTGTGGCCATCTTAACTATTTATGGGAAGCCAGGAGACAAAAGCTAGAATATTATGCACATTTAGCTCTGTAGTGAGCTGGGTTCCATTCCTGGGTGGAAGGGAGCAGGATTCCTGGTTGCTTCTGGTTTCTATTATGGAGACAGTTATTTAAAAGTCTGAGCCGAGAAAAATGGAGTCTTTTTTTATTTTTTTTGTTGTTCTGTTCTCTTTTGTTTTATTCCCGCTTCCCAAGACAGGGTTTCTCCCTGTATCCTGAGAGAGCAAAGGATTAAAAATCAGTGGCTATTATTTTAAAGTTTAAAGCACAAGCCTGAACTAAGGCCAGCCAAATGGAGATATGTCCAGCCACCTCTAGGGAAGAACTAGACTTAATACCCTGAGGGAAAGAGTAGCCTTACTGCATTATTTCCTGCCCACTAGAGATACAGTTGCTAGGAAACAGCCCCCTCTCCCCTAGGGCAGCCAAAACAAGGGAAGCTAGACAATTAATGGTTTGGGGGCCTTCCTGTACCCAATCAATTCAAAATGCAACATCCCTTTTGTGTTTCCACCAATAGATACTTGCCAGGCAGGAATCCCTCTGCTTTGGGCATGCTGGGAAGAACAGGACTCTTTAAATCACCCGCCTAACCTGAGCACAAGGCTCTCCTGTCTCACCACTTTGGGAGTGAGGGTATGTGAGCCCAAGCTGTAGCTTGTAATAAAAAGATCCTCATGTGTTTTGCAACGGACTCGACTCCTGGTGGTGGTCTTTTGTGGTCTTGTGCATCAGGCACAATAATCCCTGGCTGTCCTGGACGCATTGTACACCAGACTATGCTCAGACTCACAGAGATCCATCTGCCTCTGAGTGCTGGGACTAAAGGCCTGTGCCAGTGCACACACATACACACGCACCCTGGTGAAAAATGGAGTCTTGATACCGCCCTCCTCTATTGTTAAAACCAGCTATGTTTTTTTATTTAATGTGGGAATACTGAGATCCCCACTCATTATAGGCCTTGTCAAGTTGTTTATATTCAGGTGTGGAAGTGGAAACCCTTTGTATTTTGTCTTGGATGTCAGCTTCCTTGTGAGCTCCTGCTTATCTGTAAGGGTTCAGATTTTCTGAGTTAAAAAAGTAGGGCCCCTCTGTCTTTCCACCAGTACCTCTCAACCTTCCTAATGCTATGATCCTTTAATACAGTTCCTCATGTTATGGTGACTCCAACCATAGTTATTTCTGTCTCTACTTCATAACTAATTTTGCTACTATTATGAAACCTAATATAAGTATCTAATGTGCAGGATATCTGATATACAAGAGCCAAAGTGGTTGAGACCCACAGTTTGAGAGCCACTGTTTTGGACTATATCTTCTATCCCCCTGGAACAAAACACTGTTCCAGGGATTTGACTTTATACCAACTGTAGCATCCTTAGACTCAATGGTGGGGCATAATACAGAAGGTCATTTCTAATAACTTCTGTCCATTTACATCTCTCCTACTTTTACTGTTGGCTCTGATTTTACCCATCCATGATATTTCTTAAAAGTAAAGAAGTGAACCAACTCTAGGAAGGAAATGAAACAGAATGGTAAAGCAGGAAAAAGACAAACTCTATCTCAAGAGGATGACACTATTTATTATAACAGTGAGGGGCCACAACCTTCCTGTGGGGTGGAAGTTGTGTGTTCAGGGGGCCTTTGGGGCAGGTATATACCATGGAGTTGAGGGTAGCACAGTTAGTTGCAGGTGTTGACTCTGAATTGGTTGCAGTGTTTCTGAGAACATATGGGGTGGGAAGTTCTAGTAGCATCTGAGCAAGCAGGGTGTCCCTGATCAGGGTTGGGGGCTTCTGTTAGTATTTTGGAACACAACCTGCTTCTGGGTTGCCCAGCAACCTATGACATCATCATATGTCACCAGCCAGGTGGTCACACCTGGAAGGCATGGTTACCGTGCCCCCTTAAAAGAGCCAATCCGACATGTGGTGACTCTCTTACTCACTTTCTCTCTCTTATTCCCCCCTCTCTCTGGGGCACCCCCCTTTTCCCTTTCCCCCTCTCTTCCCCTACCATGTCCCGCTACCCACATCCTCCATATCCCTCCTAATAAACCTCTCACAGAGAATATCGGTTGTCCCCCTGCTTCTATTTTTAATTTATAACATTGGTGCATATTAAAACTGGGTCAATTTGCTACATCTCTACTATCAAAAGGTTAAAATATACTTGGTTAATTTTAAATTTGGTTTATATGATTATGCTAAATTGTTAATTTTAAACTTATAGCTCAAGGGTTCCTTATTATGTACAAGTTGTTTACCAATATTCTAAATTAAAATCATTAACTTTTAAAAATATATTTATATTAAAACTGGGTCAATTTACTGTATCTCTGCTATCAAAAGGTTAATATAAGCTTGGTCTTGTTCTCTTAAAATGATGTTGTTGAACTGTAGTATAGCCTTAGACTATTACAAGCTATAAACTTTTATATAGTAAATCATACAAAAACTCTTATGCTCTCACTTTAATAAATTATATTCATGACTTTTAAGATTCTAACTTAGGAAGGACAAAACCTAAAGTCCTAATATTTAATGGTTCAGGGTTAGAGAGGATAGAGCTGTAGTTTCGCTGCGATCTTTGTGTAGGTCTCTCAGTTATATTCAGTCCTCTGATTAGTGCTAAGTGCAAAGCTTTTTACTGTTCAATTTTAATGCAAGTGGTAGGAGCAGCAAGATTTGCTAGCCTCTCTATGAACTGTAGCTGATTAAAAGGTTTACTTTGATTCTAGTTCAGAAAGAGCAGATTTAAAGTTATGCTAACAACTACAGTTGGTTAAGATATTGAGCTAAAATATGGTTCTAGATAGCATTCTGTTTTATAGGACACAATTTAGAGCAGATAATAAAGACAAACAAAGAGTAACTCAGACATGCTGACCCTCAAGCTTGTCAGAGATCTGATGAATATGGCATTTTAACATGTGTAAGCTTATTGTGACAGAAAGTCCCGAAATCCTGGCAGTAGCTCTCCAAGGTCTCCGAGAAGATTTGGGCACAACAGATGACTGCGACTCTGGATTGTGGTATGCTAACCACTGGGCAATACTGCCTAAACTGTGGACAAAACTGTGGACACCTGGAGAGTCAATGTTTCACGTTGCTAAGGGTGAGGTGAGGCCATTCTCTCGTCTCTTTCTCCACAGAAACAGTCTCGCCTTCTGTGCCTAGCTGGACCACCTCTGCCCATGACGTTATGAGACCACAGGAGCCAGGGACACTGCCTAGGTGATGGACTAACTAGTCATCTCTGTCATTTTGATTGGCACATGGATTGGTATATTTATTTAGCTCATAACTTATCCTTCTCAGGTCTCTGATCACCTTGACGGCTAGGCTAAGCTAATGGTAGCTTTGCAGCTAAAGAGCAGACAATTAGATCCACTGTTAGCTCATTGATCAGTTTAAGATATATCGCTAGATAAAATATATATAGCTTATGTAGGATCTGAGGATAAAAGGAGTTTAAGTTGTAAAAATACAAGTTTTAAAGGTTACAAGGTTAATATTTCTTCCTGTTGTTATGCTACTGTTGTATTAACTGTCCAGAGTTTTGACCTTTATTAATAGGGCTCTAATTTATTAATCTGACTCTGATACAAAAACATTCCACTATTCCACTATTATGGTCCTAAGCTCAAGATTGCAAGCCTCCACAATGTGTATGCTTCTACTAAAAGTTAAGATCAAGTGAGTTTCCCTTCTACTTCATAAAAGGCTTTTGCCTTTTCAGAGTTCACCTTAAAAAGTACTTATGCTGTTAACACATATGTATGTCTACTGCCTTTTTCTCAATGCACAGTACAATTGTAATACTAACATGTCTAAAGTTTTATCTCCTTCTTAAAACTTAAAAGTAATTCTTCTAAGCTGCAGAAAGTCCACCTAAATCCACCTCTCAGGTCAACTGGACTCCAGAGAAGTACTGCACTTACTGCCTATCTCAAAAGGTGGGACTCCTCCCCTTTCCCTGGTTTTGGAACTTCCTTTCCTGGCTACCAGACTGCTGTTTACTGCATACAACCACTGGCTGGATTGGTGAGTTCACCCCATTTTCTCAGCATAAACGGCTCTCTTGGTAGGGGAAGCTTGACCGCAGAGCTCCGGCAATTTCCTACTATCTTTTGAGACGGAGGGGACCCCCCCCCCTTCAGCTGTAGCCTTAACTGTCTAGTTTTGACCCTCTATGCTATCTTCCATTTTAGGGCCACACTCTCCCTTCGGCAGTATGCCCCCTTTCTACAGTCCCCCCCCTCGTGGGAAGACCTTGCTAGGCAAACCATCATGCTCCAGCCGTGCCTCACTGGGCACCGTGCCCCGGTCCCTGGCCAAGAGCTGATGAGCTATTGACCAGGCAGGACCCTCGCTCAGAGTCACACTTTCCCTTGGGATGCCACTGGAAGGTCTTGACTTCTCTGCCCCCAGTGGGAGATCCCCAGACGCCCGCGCTCCAGATAGGATGTCCTCTGGAGAATTTCAGGTTTCTACACCTAGTGCCAGCTGGCACTAGGGCCTCTAAGTTTACATGCTTCTGTAACCAAACCTCACCTCTATATCAGATCGAAAACAAAGCCTTCTTTAAATATTGCCAGTGATTGGGTAAATAAAGGTCCCCCCAGGGAGACGGAGGTTTCCATATACAAACCTCATTGATCCAAACCTTTCAATGTATGCCTGCAGGATTTTCTACCTACTCAACTTTATCTTTTGCCTATATATGTGTTTCAGTGTCCTGCCAGACACAGATGTTTCCTACAGCCACAACAGCGCCAAAGCAGCTACAGGTGTTCAACTCTGACCTCACAGACTTCCAACAAGCTGCAGGTGTTCAGCTCTAACCTCACAGACCTCCCACTAGCTGGACCTGCACCTTCCCTCCCAGCCATGGGTGTTCTCACAGACCTGGGACAGCACCAAAGCAGCCTATTCCTCCCGGACTTGGCCAACATTTCAGCCTTTTGACCTCCCTACAGCGCCCCCAGTGTCAGCAGGAAGTAGCCAGAAGAGAATCTACGTCCATTATTCACTTGTTAACAAAAGGCTGAAGTGGTGTGCTTCAGGGCCAGGACAAGCGGCTCCAGGTTCTCCCAGCGTTCCCCAGTCCCTACCTGCTGCCTTGCATGGCTGGCAACTCTCTCTATTAACAACCCTCTACCCTAAATTTTCCAGGGCAGAGACTTCCCTTACTCTTGATCATGCAATCTGACCATTTTGTTGCTATAATTCTTCTCTCTCTCAACCTCTTGCATGACAACCAAGAACTGCTTCCAATGAGTCTAAATTTATATACTTTTCTTACCTTATAAAAAGCAGCCCAAGCTCCCTATTTTTAATTATAGAAAAAGGGAGGAATGTTAGTATTTTGGAACACAACCTGCTTCTGGGTTGCCCAGCAACCT
>NW_026592776.1:5373654-5394711 GCF_907164565.1 Psammomys obesus | reverse complement strand
CCAGCAACCTATGACATCATCATATGTCACCAGCCAGGTGGTCACACATGGAAGGCGTGGTTACCGTGCCCCCCTTAAAAGAGCCAATCCGACACGTGGTCACTCTCTTACTCACTTACTTTCTCTTACCCCCCCCCTCTCTGGAGCACCTCCCCTTTCCTTTTCCCTTTCCCCCTCTCTTCCCCCACCATGTCCCGCTACCCACATCCTCCATATCCCTCCTAATAAACCTCTCGCAGAGAATATCGGTTGTCCCCTGCCTCATTTATTTTTAATTTATAACAGATTCACAGTGGGCCATCTCTGGGTCATACTTGTAGCTCAACATATCCCATATCCCAACTCTGAAGGAACATAAAATTGGGTTGGGGGATTTTATAGGTGGGCCTGCATAGGGGTTGGAGATAGGGTCATTGTTCCAGGGTTGGAGGTCTGCTTCCTGATGAGCCAGGGGGGGAGGTGGTCTCTATATCTATGTCTGGAGTGAGGAAGACTGGCACATTACTCCCCCCGGGATAACAAGAGTATTTGCTGTTCTGGCATGCAAAGTAGATTCCATTTGTTGCCTTGGCTTTAGGCTGCAATTTGTTTTACTATATAGCCTGCCTCTCCCAATATCTGTTTGGACTGGGGGACCCACTATGTATGGTTCGTTGGTGAATTGGTTGATCTGTGTCAGATTAGAGATTCTTCCTCTGGTATGTTTTTTGGCTATCCGTTAGATAAATCCAGCAATCCTTTTCCATCTCTGGGTCAGCCTTGGATACATGTGAGGCATAGCTGGAGTTTCCAAGCTGGGACATTTTTAACTGTGGGAGCATCAGGACCAAATTTGGATTCATCTGAATGGAATGGAGCAGGAACCCGTGGATTAAGTGACTCGAATTGCTCACAGGGATGGAGGCATTGGCTAGGGTGATGAACAGCCAGAGGATCGTTAGGATGTTACATCCCCTCCACTGGTGTTTTTGGCATCATCCATTCCCAAAATTGTGAGGCCTTCCCCTATTGTTGTGGCTTTATTATCTTTAGTACCCAGTAGATGCCCTGTCTGCTCTCCTACATTCCCTGACATAGAAACCCCTTGTCCTTCTGTGAGAGCCTTGTCTCACACCTTAGCTAAGGTAAGTTCTACACATCCTCAGATTTTGAGAAAAGACCAGTATTCACCATCATTTTCATTTCAGGATACTTCCCTATATGCTATATATTCTCCATGGCCTTCGACTGGCACAGTGGGCCTTGCAAAAATACTTGATAGGGCCAGTGGTGCAGCACTTTTTTGTGTTGGCCAGGACTGTCAGTTGGTAGTTAGCATTAGCTTTGTAGTCTTTTATGTACCGTCTGAAGGAGAGAAAACAAGGTCTCAAAAGTGGACAAGCTAGTTTTGTTGACTAGCTCCCCCACCCCACCTCACCCTGTGGTATAAGGCACCCTCCCAAGCCAGTTGGTGATAGGTAGCACTTCCTGCCTGGGCAGGAGTTTGTGGAGCTAGAAGAATAGCAGTGGGGCTCAGAAACTAGAGGATCTGGGTCAGGGGTTAGGCTGGAAAGGGAGTTGAAAGGTCAGCATAATATTGAAGCGAAGATATCTGTTTGAGGGAGAACAATAGGGACATATCTTATAGCCAAAGGGTATCTATCAGTAGTCTCTAAAAGAGATGACATGGTCTAAAATAGGCTGGGATCTGGAAAAGGTCTTCTGTGAGCACTTCCAGGGAAAGCAGAAATTGAGATTACTCAGGGGCATCTAAGGTGTCTGGAAGGGAGTGTCAAAGCAGTTGGTGAGAGCTCCTTAGTGCTTTGTTGGGACTGTGAAGCAGGAAGAAATGTCCTTCTGTCCTGGTTCTGGTGTATGAATGAAGGTAGCTACCACATAGGAATTTGTCTGGTCTTCTCTGACTTTTGACATATGCTACTCTTCTCTGTTGGACCTATCACAGCCAGATGGCCCCTGAGCTGTATGCTGCAACACTCTTAGGAGTCCTGTAAGGCAGCCTATAGGGCTAAATTGTCACCACAGAAGCTCTGCTAGAATGACCCACTTTTGATAGGACATGGTCAGATGGAGGGTCATTTGAACCTCAGACTGCCAAAGAGTCTGGCAGGTAGTCACAGGGAACCCTGGCTGTCCTGGTCACCTTTACTTACATTGACCACTGCCTCTCCCTCCTTAAGGCCCCTCCATGGCTGAAATGTACCTTTAAGAGAGCTCCTCTGATTTAGTCTCCAAGTCAGTGAGCCACTGTCTGAGTAAGAACCTTGGTTAAAATGCCAGCACTCCATTTTAGCCCCTATAGAGAAGGAAGAGATTATTTAGAGGAGGAGACTGCCCCCCCCCTTAGAATTCACAGATTCAGCCAGTCCTAGGACCCAACTGTGTCTGAAGGGGATTTAAGAATTCATCCCAATTTGCCCTCAGCTTCACCTGGTTTTGCCCTCACCTTTGCCTGACTGGCTTTTACATCTGAATGGTTGAAGTGGGCAGGATTATGCTACACTCCAGCTGAGTCAGAACCAAGCTCTTCCTCTTGGGAAATCTGGAGAAGGTGGCCAACCGGAAACACTTTTCTTACCTTTTACAACCAGTGATCTGTATAATTGGAAGACCCATAGAACCTTCTCTTTTCTGAGAAACCTCAGGCCCTCTCATCAGCCTGTTGGGAACCATTTTCTTTGTCCATCAACCTACCTGGCTTGTAAGCAGCCTGTAAGTATCTTTTTTTACTGCTGAGGAAAGGGACTGGATCATGTCTGAGGCCAGGAAGGCTGCAATGGGCCCAGGAGCCATAAGGTTTTGATACAGAAAGAAAAGCTGAATGAATATTGCCAACCTTACCAAACTGGAATCTCACTCAGCACCTATCCCTACGCCCTACTGACTAGAATCAGAGGAGCAGCCAGAATGTCAAATAATCTCTCCATAGTATCTGAGGCAATTCACAGACATCAGAATCTCAGGGTTCTTGGATCGCCTTTGAGAGGCTTACCAGAAGTTCACACCCATTGATCCTGATGCCCCAGACGGACAATGGGCTATTAATATTGCTTTTGTCACCCAGTCAGCTCCAGAAAGTTAACAGAAGTCAGAAGGGTTTGAAGGAATGAATAAGTCATAGCTGTTAGAAATAGCTCAGAAGACTTTAACAGTAGAGATCAAGATGAGAAGAAAGACAAAAGGCTCACCAAGATAATGGTGATAGTGCTCAGAGAAGGATCCTAGGAAAGCCAAAAGTACCTCAGGAGACCAAATCAGCACTGAGCCATGGTGGAGAAGGACCAGTGTGCCTATTGTACAGAGAAAGGGCACTGAAAACAGCAATGAATGCCCAAAGATTCACAGACAAGGAAGAAGAGAACTAATCCTCAGTCTGCCCAGATCAGATTGATGGGACTGAGGCTCTGTACTAATAAGTCCCCTGGAACCCATGGTCATGGGAAAAATAGGGGGTCAAATATGCAGGAGTGGATGTAGTGGCACTCATAGAGGTAATCTGGACCCCATCTCTGCCTCAAGGGACATCAGCTCAAAAGGCAGAACTGATAGCCTTGGCCCAGGTGCTGAAACTGGAAAATAGCCACATGTCAGTATCTATACCAATAAGCAATATACCTTTGCCACTGCATGTGGCAGTGCATCAGGAATGGGACCTGCTGACTTCAGTGGGAAAAGAAATCTCAGCTCTACTAGCAGCTATTAGTTACCAGAGAAGCTTGCTATTATCCATTGTCAGGATACCAAAAAGGGTACTTGATTGAAGTCCATGGCAACAGATTTGCTGATACCACAGCAAAAAGCAGCCACAGTGTGGAAGAATTTTAATTCAGAGCATGGCTGTTCTGCCAGTAGATCATATCCAAAGACCTTCTAGGTCTGTGTGATCCAGCTGGAATACAAATACACCTTTAATTTAGGAGACGGAGGCAAACAGGTCTGAGTTCAAGGCCAGCCTGGTAAAGAACAAGTTTCAGGTAAAGAAAAGCTTAGTTCCAGGAGTGGTGGTACACACCTTTAATTGCAAGCAGTGAAGGTAAAGTTAGTTTATAGAAGGAAGCATGTTTGAAAGTAATACTTAATTGAGTGGCAGAGAAAGATTTGACAGAAGAGGATATGCACAGCTGTCACAAGAAGAAAGGAAAGGGATGTTACTTAAGGGAGCAACACAGAGAAAGAGAGAAGGCAGTTTTACAGAGAGAAGAGTTTTACAGAGAAGGAGAGTTTTACAGAGAGAGGTTGAATGAGAGAACAAGCTAAACAAAGGTGAAGTCAGAGCAAGCCAAAGAATGAGAAGGAGCCAGAAGATTAGAGAAGATTACTGGAGTTAGTTTGCAGCCAAGCAGAGCAACTCTGGGTCTGAGAGAGAAGCCAGATTGAATAAGTCAGCTGAGAGAGGAATTTGAGCCAGAACAGCTGAATTGAACCATCAAGCCCACAGCTCAGAACAGGAAAGGATGAACTTATTTAAGCAATAAGTCTCAGAGGCTGAAAACATTCTAGGCCTAGGTTAGATTGTGTGGAGGCTAGAAGCTTCCAGGACTAGGCCTAGGTTAGCAGATGGAGGCAGAAAGCCTCCAAGACAACAATTGAAAGAGGCAAATAACTTTTACAGCCACAGAGTACTACAAATATTAGGCCCTTCCTCGGTCCTCAGCCTCCTACCTGAGCCAGACTTGCTGGAATGTCCCACATATACCAGTGAGGAAGAAAATTGGACTATACAGCAGCAGTCTATTAAGATGGAGGACTAATAGGGTCCTCCAAATGGATGCCTCATCCTACCAGAAGGCCTAAGGCTAGCCCTTCTCTTACAGATTGAACCAAATTAAAAGAATAAATCAGGAACAGGTACTTCTTAATTCACCTAGATAAAAACCAGTTGTAAAAGTTGTTCTTATTTCCTCAGAAGAGGGGATAAAAACCGGGCATGTTGGCGCATGCCTGTAATCCCACCACTCAGGGAGACAGATGGCTGTGAGTTCTAGGCCAGCCTGGTCTATAAAGTGAGTCCAAGAAAGCCAAAGCTATACAGAGAAACCCTGTCTTGGGGGAAAAAAGAAGAGGGGACAAGATCAGAGCTGTACCCAAGATTTACAAATACATATCTTGAGCTGAGCCCATAGTGTTCTAACTACCCCTAGGCCTAGGGCTGGCAGCTTCTTGCCTCCGTACAGTCTGCAGGCCTGAACAAAGGCTTCAGCTTCCAGGCTCTATCTGCTAATCTAGGCCTAGAATGTTTTCAGCCTCCAATACTTACTGCTGAATAACTTCACCTTTTCTAACTCTTTCTGAACTCTGCCTGGCTGGTCAACTCAGCTGTCCTGGCTCAAAATTCCTCTGATTCGAACTGTGTTCTCTTTCATTCTCACTGAATTGCTCTGCTTGGAAAAACTGCCTCTGAACTCCAGGAACCTAACTCTCTACTGTCTCCACAATCTCTTGCTCACTTCCTTTGCACTGCTCTTAAGTAGCTTTGTTTTCTTGTCCTCCTAAGAGTTGGGTGTGACCTATCTCTGATTCATTCTGTCACATATTTCTGTGATTCATCACTTTGGCTACCCCTCAATTAGACTTCATTGTTTGAGATTAAAGGTGTGTGCTAAATTCCAGACAAAGGGATTGAAGAGGTGCACTAAGATCATGTCTGTATTCCAGCCAGATTACACAGACTTAGGTTTTTGGATGTGATCCCTTGCCAGAGAAGCCACGTTGCTGGATAAAATTCCTACACCAGCACTCGTGGGTGTTTGGGAAGGGGGCCATAGTCCCTGTCAACACTGGAATTGGACTTTACTGAAGTTATTCTGACAAGGTTTGCTACTGGTATTTGCTGTTTTTTGTTTGTTTGGTTTTTTGTTTGTTTTGTAGATACTTTTTCAGGATGAGTAAAAGCCTTTCCTACCAAGTCAGAAACAGCTAATGTAGTTCTAAATAAGAAACTACTAATGGAGATCATTCCCCAATTTGGCCTTCCCTTTTTTGGGGGGGTCTGACAATGGTGTGGCCTTCATAGCCGGTGTCTAAAAAAATGGCTAAAACTCTAGGAATGTATTAGAAATTACACTGTGCCTTTAGGCTTCAAAGCTCAGGACAGGCAGAAAGAAAAAATAAGTTCTGGGCAGAAACCGATGAGGGGTAGACCAAATTGCTCCTTGCTGCTCTTTTTAGGATCAGGTGATCCCCATACAGAGAAAAACCGACGGCCTCCACTTATTCCCACCAAGGGAAATCCATGTCACTGCAGTAGACAACTAAAGACATCCTGAGTTGTCTTACCACCCTACCCCTGCTCACCCTTGATTGAACCAACAAATGAGTTCCACACAGGGACTTGGTGTGGATCTGCCACTTACCCAGCAAGACTCTAGAACCTCCCTGGAAGGGACTGTGTCCCATGATTCTAAGAACACCAATGTCCCGCAGTGGTAGGGACCACAGCTTGAACCCACCACTCCCATCTAAAGGCAGACACAACGGGCCGGGAGATAGGTGGAAAATGTAGGATAATGTGAGATCGGCAGTACCCTCTAAAGGTGGGACTTATCCACACCTCAAAGTCAGACTGACACTAATTTTGATAGGTAACGCTCATGTGACCAGCTAAAAATGTTGATGTCTGGGGTTGGGAATGGTCTTGAACCACAGATGGGAATGTAATAGGCATTTTCTAGAACACCGCCTTCCACCTGTCTTTAGATTCCATCTGTGAAACTTCTTGGACAGCAATGAACTTATGGCTGAACTGGTGAAGTTATAGTCCAGTTCACGTAGGGTATGGGACCAAAATGGGGAAAATATCATTCTGGTTCTTACCATTTTATGCATGCCTGGCTGACAGGCCTACACATTGTTATAAATGGAACAGAGATCTCACCCAGAGCTGTGAGACTGAGTCTGACCAGAGCAGATGTTAAGACCTGTATGTCTCCAACAAGTATATCATCACAGAGATTACAAACCTGGGACCTGAAATCCTTAAAGATGTGGCCTGGAATGAATTGAGCAATTGGCTTACAGACTGGATCTGGCAATTCATGATTAAAATTAAAAATTATGGAAATAGTCCAGGTGTAGAATTCACTATAAAGAGAAAGGTACCACCTCACTGGGCCAGTTCTATAGGCCCCACAAAAAGATGACTACCTCAACCAAATCCTAGGATGTCTCCTTTCCCTGTTCTTCCTCCCCAGGCCACTTCACTCATGGTAATAAAGCAATCAAAAGTCACAATCAAAGGACAGACCTATGGTAACAGACTCAACATCAACCCTACTTAAGAACAGAGTTAAAGTGTCATCACCCAATGATGTCCCTGAGCTCAAGACCTTAAAGTTATTATATAATTGGAGATATCATACACTCCCTAGCCTGGGAAGAGATTACCGGCCCTTGCATTTTAAATTGGTTGCTAACATACATTAAAAGAAGAATTATCTCTGTTAAAATATTAGCCCTATAATCTCAGCATCAACCTGAACCTAAACATGAATCAGTGATTTGATTCATATGACATAAAGCCAGTGGGAAATGTGATGGCCAAGGAAACTCCATTCTAATAGGTAAGTATAGAATAGTTAAAAACCCTTCTGCACAGCATGTCTTTGATCTGGCTTAAAAGCTGTTGCCCTACTACGAGTATTTAATAAATTTGGCTAATTACAATTTGAAGTGAGTTTTGTGGTCTTTTCCCTGTGGTCTCAAATTCCATAACAGATCTAGTGAGGGGATATTGCAGGATATTTTATCACACTATATGTTTGTTTGCCAGAAAAACCTGGTTCTAGTTGTGGTGTGGCTCAGCCTTAGCACACAGCTTTAATCCAAGAGTTTTTCTGCTTGAATATTATAAAAAGGATTGAATAAAGTCAACCTTAGGTCAAGAGGAAGAACAAGCAACTAGTTAATAGGAAGTGAACATTGCAAAAAAAAAAAAACAGTAAGAGGATGTCAGGAGGACAGATAGACATACAGTAAGTAGAAGGGAGAGACATTGAGACATTCAGTTTGAGGGATTATTTTTTCTTTTTTTAAGACAGCTTGGGGAAGGAGGCTTCCTTCTTTTGGGATGTTGGCTGTATAGAAAGATCAGTTGAGTGCGCTCTCTGCTTCTCTGAGCTAGCAGGCTTTCCCCCCAGCATCTGGCTTCCACGTCTTTATTTTTAAAATGGAACATCTGAGATTTTGTTAAAAACAAGGGCTCCCCCTCTAGGGGAATTGTCAAAGATATGGGCATTGGAGTAGGAGAAAGACTGAGTTCCCCAGAGTAAGAATGATGGAGACCTGATGATATGGAGGGGTTATTAGAGACAAGTGTCATGGGTTTGAGGGGCGGGCATAGCTCAAATATGAGGTTGAACTCTAATAATTAAGCATGGAGAAGCTGCAGTCTGGATGGGAGTCATTTTAAAGCCAGTGCAGTGGCTGAGAGTCTTGAGTTAGTATGTAATGAAGATGGGTAGAGGGATTATGAAGTGAGATGTTTGCTTCAATGACAAGCAGGGCCATAGTGGCTAGGGTCTGGAGCCTAGGTGACCATCCTCTGGTGACCATGGGTAGCTCTCTGGTGATATGAGTCATGCACACCTTTGACAGGGTGTTGCAAGGGCCTGCCTTTGGTTAGGTTGTAAGAAGAAATAAAAGGAGTCAGGTGGTGGTATACATCTTTAATCCCAGTGCTGGGGAGGAGGCAGAAGCAGGTGGATCTCTGCGTTTGCCAGTGTGGTCTGCAGAGTGAGTTCCAAGATGGCCAGGGCTAGAGAAACCCTGTCTTGAAAAACCAAAAAAAAAAAAAAAAATGGATAAATGAATGAGAAAAAAAGGAAATATTTTTGTTGATTTGGAAAGGGATAGAGGTTCAGGAGAAAGTGGACTTAGACTAGATATGAGTAGGTTTATGGGATAAAGGAGAGAATGGAGAGAGAGTGATTCTTCTGGGGGCCTCCCTATACAAATGAAATGATAAGGGAAAATTTGGACTTGTTAAATGGCCCCTAGAATTGCACTGCCATGTTCCGGAGACGTGACATCTCAACGACTCTGGATCTCCATGAGTGCCGTCCTCCCAGCCTGCCACAGCAGAAGGACTTCCTGGTGGACATGTGTTGAACCTGCACAGCTCCGGAAGCATCCAAACCAGAGAGGATTCCCCAGTGGAGCCCTGCATCAGCAGATTTTTCTGCTGGACCATCTGTTCCCCACTCTGTGAGATGTCTTTTTAACTTTTGTTAATTAGCATGGCATTCTAAGGAATGATTGTGTAAATAAACTGAGCATATTCAAAGACAAATCTTTTGTGGACATCCTTGTCAAGTGTCTCCCAGCCCACTGGCCATGCTGTGGCCACTCCACTGGGAAAGCGGGAGTGATAGCCTGGTTGATTTTCTGAGGTACTGGACCAGTTGATAAGTACCATTCACTCTTTTGATGCCTAGAATTGGAGTGTTGTGAGGGCAGTTGATGCAAGTTTAAGAGTGTTACTTGCAAGTAGCTACTCAATAAATGATGGGCACATGGCACAATGCGGGAGTGAGGGGAAACTGGTCCTAGACCATGAGGGTAGAAGGATTTTTCAAGGTTATGAGGACAGGATTGTGATGGACATCTATTGAAGGGTTTGAGGTGTCCCGGACTTAAGGAAGAGGCTATGGGTGGAGGTTTGACTTTGAGTTAGGGGCACTGGCTAAGTCGAGGCTAAGAAGGAAAATGATGAATATTTTAGGGAGGCAGAATATTATAGAAACTTTAAGTTTAGAAAAGGGATTTTGGCTTAGTAGTAGGAATGGATATTGACAGTTGTGTTACCAAAATGGCAAACCCAGTTAGGCCTATGGAATGGGTTATGGAGAATGCTAAGAATCCCGTTACTTGTTAAATTAGTGGTTTGGGTTGGCCCATGTCATTTAGCTAGTAGGGAAAAGAGATTCCTCTGTTCAGTATGCTAGATTTTTCTGCCAGCCATTGTATCATTTACCCTAATGAGCTAAGATGAAGCTCAGTCAGGGGAATCAAGAAGTCAGTCCCCTTTCCTAGACCAAGGCAGTGGCTGAGGGATTTCATCAGAGGTTAGAGTGGATGCCAGTGCAACCTGATGGACAGTCCATCTTACAGTGATCCCATTGTCCATAGCTTGGACAAGCCTTGGCGAGTGGTCATGGGCTAGGGCATTCCTTAGCTCAGTGGCCAGTTTGATTACATTGAAAAATTGGTAGGACATGGAGTGGGATGGGGTGGGAAGTAAGCTGTGCCCTGCCTCCTTAGATCACTGGGTAACAGGGGGGACTGGTTGGGTTGGGGAGTTGTTAAGAGCTGTGACCAGGAATTGGAAGCTTGGATGGTGTTCTTACCTATCCCTTTCACAATCTCTTTCTTTCCTCTGCCTTCCATGTGCCTTTATACATGCAGACATGTGTACATATACACCACACACCCAGGAAAGGAATGGGGTGGAACACTGGAAGAACTAGAATTAATGGACCTCATAGCGGACCTCTGCAATGAAACAATATTTGCTGGGTATGCCTGGACTCCCAAAGGCCATGGCTACATGCATGCAGAAGACCTGGCAAAATCAAGCCAGCCAAAAGCCCAGCATGGATGGAGGAGGTGGCCATGAAGTCCCACCTCTAGCTGGAGAACTACTGGCAACTGATGGCTTCTAGGGGAGGAGGAGTACATTTTCTTCAGGAATGTGGGCCCTGAGAAGCTACTCATGCTCCAGTTCGATGGTCCTACACCCATGCACATACAGACAGCACTACAGGGACTCAGTGGATTTTTAAAAGTGGTAAATGAAGTTGGGAGGGAAAGTGGTGGTGGAAGGGATATGGGAAAAAGTGGAGGGAAAGGTATTGGGGGGGTAGGTTTGATCAAATTATATTTATACATGTGTGACATTCTCAAATTATTAAAAGCTTTTTTTTTTTTTTTTCAAAGAAATAACCTTAGGCTGGTACTGTAGGTCAGTGGTAGAATGCTCGCTTGGCAACCATGATATTCTAAGATTAAGCTCCAGTACTGCCCACCCCCAAAAGTAGGTTTGCCTTACCCGGAGGAATAGCCTTCCCTTTGACTCACCTAGATATGCAATGTAAACAAAGTCCTACTGTTGGAGGTACAATCATCCTTATGCCCACAGATTGCTAGGGAGACAAGAATTGTTAATCACTAATCTTGAAAAATGTCTACTTAACATATTTAACACTAGTTCAATGCTAACTCATCTGGCATGTGGTGGATACAGAGTGTCATCCCACGGAGAGTTGATATTTCTAAGCAGAGTTGATTACCTCAGCTGTCAAAAAAAAAAAAAAAAGTGGAGTTTAATTTATAGTCAGAAACTGACAACATTAAAAGTTCTGAAAGTAAGAGGAATCCGTGAGAGTTTCTAGGCATGCTTCAGTTCTGGCAATCTTGAGCTCCTAACTTTGGAATAATATGAAATCTCTGAAGCCTTGAAAATGCTCAGTTCTTAGCCCATATTTTAATTCTAGAATGCCAATGGGCATTTGAAACACCACGAGCCTTGGGCATATCTAGCCCTTACGAGTCCTTCAAGTATCTGTGAGCAGCATGGCATAGATTTGGAGATACTGATTCAGATATTTGAAGGGTCAGTCCTCATAACCTGAGGCTAATTTCTCTGAACAATTGAAACAGACATCTAAAAGATGACCAATCTGCCTAAAGGAAGTTGCTGTCACTTTTGATATCTAACAAGATGGGGAGAAGTAGGTTTGGGGGACATCAATTATGATTTTTGTACTTCTTCAAAGTGTTGGCAGTTTTAGAGGAGAAAAGAGGATCCTGGATAAGGTTATGAGCTTGTGCGTGCCCTCCAGAGTGACTGGTACCTCTGCACAAAAGGCTGAATTATGTGTAGTCACTAGGTTTTATAACTGTTGCAAGGAAAACAAATATGTTCTGATCCAAAATATACCTTTACAATAGATCATTGACATACAGTCATTTGGAAACAGATAATGGAAAGACGGCAATCATCTGATGGAAATACTGGTCCTACTTATACCTTAGTAGCCCAAGTAGCTATTATGAACTGTTCAGGGCTTCAACAGACTGACTCCCACAGACTGAAGGGCAATAAAGAACATACAGAGCCACAAAGCAATGTGCAAGAGAGATACTTACTGGGGTTTAGATACTTGCCTAAGTTCACACCTCATCTCCCAGAGCTTAGTGAGAAATGAGCCAGAGAATGGGGCTTCACTCATAGGAACTTTAATTATTATGGAAATTTAATGACAACAGAATGGTTTTACTATTTGAAACCCTGGTACATCCCATTATAAGACCCTCATGAAAGGACAAATGGTAACAGGGGTGAGCTAAAAGAGCTAACATGGTCTTATGTTAAAGGGTCAGACTTTTGAAAGACTATCAAAAGGATTACAAGGATGCTTTTGTGTGGCAGAAAATAACTCCCGAGACTGAACACAACCCACTTCAGAAAGGAGTGCAGTATAAGAGGAAACATACATCTGAAAACTAGCAGATGCTTAAAACAACAGATGAACAGGGTGGGAGGTGAAAGGGCTGGGAACAAGAAGGGAAACTGAGGGGGACATCTCTTTGTCAAGGTGGAGGCCTGTGACATGATAGGCTCCTGGGAGGATATGGGTGTGATTCTAGCTGAGACTCCTAACAGGGGTGGGGGTGGCATGAAGATTGAAGTGGCTACCTCTTAGCCAGGCAGGACAAAAACCTTCAATCCAAAAATTACCCTGCCTACAAGAGGTACAAAGATAAAGAGGAAAAACAAAGATTGAGGGAATGTCCAACCAAAAACTGGCCAACCTGAGACCCACCTCATGGTGGAGAGCCAGCCCCTGACACTATTAATGATACTGTGCTATTCTTGTAGACAGGAGCCTAACCTGACTGTGATCTGGGAGGCTCCAGCCAGCAGTGGGTTGAGACAGATGCTGGGACTTGCAGCCAAGCATGGGGCTGAGCTCTGGGGGTCCTGTAGAAGTTTGGGGGAAAGATCGAAGGACTTGGAGGGGACAGGAACCTCACAAAAAGACCTACAGAGACAACTAACCCAGTCTCATGGGGGCTTTCAGAGACTGAGACATCAACTAAGGAGCATGTATGATCTGGACCTAGGCCCCTGCACACATGGGGCCAATGAGCAGCTTGGTCTTCATGTGGGTCGCCTGGCAAGTGGAGGGGGTGGGGCTTTTCTAACATGGACTCTATTGTCTGCTTTTGGATCAATTCCCTCTGGCAGGGCTGCCTTGCCTGTCCTCAGGAGATAGGGACTTGCCGTCCTGATATGACTTGATATGCTGGAAAGGGTTGGTATGGGGGAAGGGGGATTCCTCCTTTCTTGGAGTAAAGGAGAGGGGAAGGGGGAAGGAGAGGACAGGGGCAGGGACTGAGAGGAGAGAAGGGAGGGGGCACCTTTGGGATGTAAAGTAAATAACCTGAAATTAAAAAAAAAAACAACACATAATTTTAAGCTGTTATTAGTATTTGTGGATACTTTTTCAAGATGGAAGACACCCTACTTTAGTGGCAGATACTGGGGTCTAATGGGCACCTACTAGGTTTCCTGGGTTTTGTTTCTTAGCAAACAGGGAAGACAGGAACATGTGGATAGTACCAGAAGCAGAGACCATTTGTTAAGAAATAGGGCCAGGTGTGTTAACACATGCCTTTAATCTTAGCAGGAGAGTTGCCACGAGTTCAAGCCAGGTTGAGCTGTATAATGAATTTCAAGGCAGCCAGAGCTACATAGAGCAGTGTTGGGAGAGGTCTTATGCTGTAGGTCTTGCTGTGTAGCACAGGCCTTAACCTGTCAGTCCTCCTATCTAAGCCTCCCAAGCATTTATGTGGCAGATGTGGACCACTGTGCTAGGATTTTAGTGTCTCTCCTTTCCTTTTTTTGGTACTGCTACGCAAGTGCTGTATCCCTGAGCTCTAAATGTATATCTCCAGCCTTTCTAGTCCTTTTCAATAAATAGGTAGTGATCAGCCTGTGTATCTAACTTAACAATAAGAATGCAGTTCAGGTAACACCTGGATCCTGCAGCAGTCCCCCTCGCCTAAGATAACACCCAAATCCTGTGGAAGATTATTAGGTCTCAAACCCTGGACAAAAGGCTGAGGTGCTGATTTAGCTTATCAAAGCAGACCAGGCTGCCACTTTCTCCCAGCATCCCTCAGTCTCTACCTGTTACAGGGTGTGGCTGACATACGCTGCCCCTGCCCTAAACTCCAGCCCAGGGGCTAGGCTGTCCTTCCCCCAGCTGCCTTTCCCTATATAATACAGCCATATTGATTACCCAGCCCTTTTGTCTACCCTTTACTCTTTCCCCTCCCCTACTCCTTACATGGCCCAGCTTAGGGTCATGTTCACTCTGGACTCTCCCAGATGTCTCTGCCTCTGGCTATTCTCTCTCTTTTATCTATGGTAAACTTTCTCCCCTACCATACCTAGGAGTGGTCCTGTCCTTTCTTTTTATTTATTTATTTTTCATTCAAAGTACTTGATAAGTGCATGTGCTTTTTTTCTGTGACTATCAAAGCTCCATGAGAGACCACGGAATTCAGAAATAAACACATTGTTCTGGGTGATTTAGGTTCATGCTACTAGGGAATGGAAACTTGTATTTGCCTAGAATAAACGTTTATTTCACTGTTGCCTCTTTATGTGGCTACAGCATGTGCTGAGAAGAGCCTTTTGTGTTTTTTGTTCAGTCTCTCTAAATCTTTATGCTATGGCTAAATGGTGAGGAAACATTGGAGAATATCAGATTAAAGAGATTTTCAAAAATGTGTAGCTAGGAGCTGGAGATGGCTCAGCAGTTAAGAGCACATACTGCTTTTTCAGAAGACCTGAGTTCAGTTTCCCAGACCCATATCAGGTTACCGACAGTCACCTGTAACTTCAGCTCCAGGAGGATCTGATAAACTTCTACTATGGTCTTCCTATGCTATAGCTACCATAGGAGCATCCTCCTGGTGGAGGAGGAGGGAGAGGAAGACAAAGAGGAACAGGTAGAAGAGGAGAAGAAATAACGGTTCAGTGATAATGATGCAGAGACCCTGTGCACACGGGATTGAGTTAATTATCACCAGGAAAATTTTCACATAATTGTGCTGCGCATAAGTATGGCTGAAATAAGCGACTCACTCATGGTCAGATTATTGAAGTTTGAACCAACACCAGCCATGGAGTTGTGTAGAACTTTGGGCTCCTTCTCTAGCACCATGGCTGCGCATGTGCCGCGATGCTTTCCCACCATACTGATAATGATCTAAACCTCTGAAACCATAAGCCAGCCCCAATTAAATGCTTTCCTTTGTAAGTTAAGTTGCCTTGGTCATGGTGTCTTTTGCCAGCCATAGACCAATGACTAAGACATATGGTGTCATGTAATTCAGGTGCCTTGAAGTCATTATGTAAAGAGAATAACCTCTGGACATCTGATTCTCTTTCATCTGCCAGTGTTGGGATTATAGCAATACATTGCTACACTTAGTTTATACCATTGCTGAGGATGAAACCTAGAGCCTCATGCATACTAGGCAAGCGCTCTTATCAATGAAGCCACATTCCCAACCCCTGAGATTTTGTTGTTGCTGTTTTTGTTTGTCTGTTTTTGTGTAATAAAGTGCAGTACCATCAACACAAGTAAATACAAAATTTTTATTTTCAAGATGTTAGCTATATATGGCTCTGATAAGTCCACTGATCGTTTTAGCCTATTAGTTTTTAACCAATATGTCATATTAACACGTACAAATGACTTCTTTAAGGAGATAACTAAAAAGAAGCAAAAATGCGTACTCTCTTTCCTTAAGTGTGAGAAGCTTTGGCCTGAAGGTATCTGTCAACAAATTAATTCCACTGCCATTTCTCCTCAGCCGGGCCAGGTGAAGCCAACACTATCCGAGGAGTGCTAAGAATCAGGTTCTTGTTTCTGGAAATCAAAAGGATTGAATGGGAGGTAGGTTGTTGCCGTTTTACAAGCACAAGACTGTTAATCCCCTTTACTCACTGTGGATACAAGAGCATGTTTCTTTGGAGATCACAAGATTCCTCCGTAAATAGAGAGGAAGCCCATTATGTGGTCCACACCATTTAACTCAGAAAGAGGCTTGACTGTATCACACTCTTCGCCTCTTGCAATTGTAGGAAATATGGAAATAGATGAAACTTTAAACTTACATTATAGCTTTCACAGAAACTACATTCAATATTTTAAAATTCTCATGAAATAATAGTAGTAGATCTGGTCAAGAAGGCAATTTGATATTAGTCCTCTATCAGATGTAGGGTTGGTGAAGATCTTTTCCCAGTCTGTAGGCTGTCATTTTGTTCTGCTGAAAGTGTCCTTTGCTTTACAGAAGCTTTTCAGTTTTACAAGGTCCCACTTATTAATTGTAGATCTTAGAGCCTGAATGTTGGTGTTCTGTTCAGGAAGCTGTCTCCTGTGCCACTGAGTTCGAGGTTCTTCCCCACTTTTTCTTCCAACAGATTTTAGTGTGTCTGGTTTTATGTTGAGATCATTGATCCACTTGGACTTTAATTTTGTGCAGGATTATAGATATGGGTCTATTTGCATTTCTCTGCAAGAACTCAAGGAATTAGACACCAACAAACCAAACAATGCAATTAAAAATGCAGTACAGAGCTAAGGAGAGAATTCTCAACACAGGAATATAGAATGACAGAGAAACACTTAAAGAAATGCTCAACATCCTTAGTCATTAGGGAGATGCAAATCAAAACATCCCTGAGATTTCACCTTACACCCATCAGAATGCCTAAGATCAAAAACTCAAGTGACAGCACATGCTGGAGAAGATGTGGAGAAAGGGGAACTCTCCTCCATTTCAGGTGGGAATGTAAACTTTGCAACCACTTTGGAAATCAATCTGGCACTTTCTCAGACAATTAGGAGTAGTGCTTCCTCAAGATCCAGCTATATACCACTCCTAGGCATATATCCAAAAGATGCTCAAGTACACAACAAGGACATTTGCTCAGCCATGTTTGTAGCAGCAGCTTTATTTGTAATAGCCAGGAGCTGGAAACAACCCAGATGTCCCTCAACTGAAGAATGGATACAGAAATCGTGGTATGTCTACACAATGGAATACTACTCACCAATTAAAAACGAGGAAATCATGAAATCTGCAGGCCAATGGATGGAACTAGAAGAGATCATCCTGAGTGAGGTAACCCAGAAACAGAAAAACAGCCATGGTATACATTCACTAATAAGTGGATATTAGCCGTGTATTATAGGATAGCCATCTACAGAGCTAAAGAAGTTAAACACTAAGGAGGACCCTAGGAAGGATGCTTAAATCTGATTCAGAATGGCAAACAGGATAGATACCAGAAGTGGTGGAAGAGAGGAAACAGGATGGGGGTCTACTATAGAGGGTCCTCTGAAAGGATTCACCCAACAGGGGATCAAAGCAGATGCTGAAACTCAGGACCAAACGTTGGGCAGAGAGCAGGGAGTCTTATGGAGGATGAGAGTGGTGGGATTAGAGGGACATGAAGGGGACAGGAGCCCCACAAGTAGACCAAGAAAACTAAAATATCTGAGCCCAGGGGGCCCCGCAGAGACTGTTGCACTAACAGAGGACCATGTGTGGAGAGGACCAGACTCCTTGCTCAGATGTGGCCCATTGGCAGCTCAGTCTCCATGTGGATCTCTGAGTGAGGGAAGCAGGGGCTGCCTCTATCATGAACTCAGTTGACTGCTCTCTGATCACTCACCCCTGATGTGCAGCCTTGCCAGGCCATGGAGGAAGAGGATCCAAGCAGTCCTGATGAGACTTAACAAGCTATGGACAAAAGGCAATAGTGGAGAACTCCCCCTTTCAGTGGAGTAGGGGACGAGGATGAGGGAAAGAGGGAGAGAGGGTGGGACTGGGGGAGTTGAGGGAGTGGGCTTCAATCTGGATTATATAATGAATAAATTGTGAAGAAATATTAAAATTAAAAAAAGAAGGGAATTTGATGTAAGGATTTGTAGCCAGGCACAATGAGTAGAATGCCAGTACCTTGGGACAGAAAAGTGTAAGAGATTACCTTATTTCATACTTACTCAGTGGATCTGCCTATCATTCCAAGCTAAGCTGGTTTCTTGGCATGAAACCTGAGCATTCACAAATTTGCCTTTCCTCACCTTCAGTTTAAAGCTCTGCTGTCACAGTCTCCAAATTCTTTATTATTTTTTTTTAACAAGAAGCTCTCACTTTTTATTCTGCAATAAGCTTTGAAGATTACATTGTTTATCCTGGGTGATCTGAAGCACTGCATAAATGAAGCATGGTGGTCCGGAACTAAAATCCTGGTACTCAGGAGGTGGAGGCAAAAGGATAAGAATTTCAAGGCAGCCCTCATTTGGCTATATAGTAAGTTCAGAGTTACATGAGCTACTATCTAAAAAAAGTAATGTCAAAAACATATTACAATGTGTTGTTTAAGTGATTATTTCAACATATCCCCTTCCTAGCTAGGCTAGCTTCTTTAGGACCAGGCTATGGTCTTCATAGAGGCCACCGTGTTCTGAAAAGTCTAGAAGCTGATTTCAGACTGTAGGCATGGCCTCTGGGGATAATCAGACTCTGCATTTGTGGTAGGAAAGGGGCCCTAGACAACAGATAACACAGATGCCTAAGGTTGTATTCCAATAAAGCATTGTGTAGGCTGAAACTAGAAATTGAGATAATTTTCAGGTATTACAGATCTTTTTCATTTTAAGTCATTTGAAGTATCAGACTATTGTTACCCTGCGAGCACTTGGCTCCCAGGCTGTGGTTTGCTGACACCTAGTGGTGTCCATCATTTTGATCTGTGCTCAATGGATAGCAGGCTTTCAGGACAGATTGCTTATGGCTGTGGCTCCAATAGCAGCAAGCAGGCTCCTGAGGCTAATCATGTACAGGTAGGTGTCTTTTCTCTATGTTCACATGTGCGTATCTGTATTAGCTTTCTCTTCATATGAGGATGACAGTTATATTGGACTAGAGTCCAGCCTACCAACCACAGTTTTACATTAATTACCTGTTTAAAGACCCCACCTTCAAATACAGTCACATTCCAAGGTACGGAGAATTAAGATTTCAGCATATGAACTTATTAGGTGAAACAGCTCAGCCCATAACAGAGACCATCCAAGATGCACTGTGTTATGTTGAGACTAAAAGACCTCTGAAAAGCAGATTAGCATATTGATTCAGGGGCCAAGCTACTGGTGTCTTCCATCTGTCCACCATGCTCAAGAGAGATACCTGTGCTTGGAAGGAAATTTCAGTCTTATCTTGCTTTATATGACTTCTTTTCCCACAGGAGAAGGCTTATCATGGAGGGCTGTAGCCTTCTTTATGGCAGTGCATATGGAATCCAGCCCAGTACTTGAATTGCATCTTAAACAGCCTGCCTTCTTAAGCAGCCCTCATTACTAGTCTGCCCCCGTTCCCCACCCCTTGACAGCAGTGTTGTTGATCTCATAGGATCTGGCAGCATGACCAGTATGCCTCTCCATCCAGGGCATCCTGCCAAGAGCCAATTCCTCTGCCTCAAGCCTTTAGCCCTTGCAGGGTCCTTGTTAATTCTGTCTCAGTTTAGATTCATCATCCACAGAGAAGCCACCTTCTGACTAACAAACCCCATCATTGCATATAATTATCAAGGTAGTCAATAGTTATTTATCTCTGGAACATGTTTACTTCCAGCATCACCACTGCCGCTACAGAAACCTTGACAAACATACCATAAGGACACTTATTCAGTAATGTGCTACACTTTGCCCTGGAAAATTCTGTGTGCCATAGACCTAGCAACATCTGTCATTTATGTCACTGTGACCTATACAGTTTGTTGCTGCTTTTTCATTAAAAGGTGAAGAGCATGGCAAGAGGTTACATGGCATGGTTTGGGAGTCTCTAGTTCATGATAATTTCTGTCAGCATCTGTGTCTTAGCCACTCCATAAAATTATGATATCTCAGTGAGAAGAGTGCTGCCAAAGTACAATTTCAACACACAGCCCCTACACCCTCTCCAAGTATCAATTAAATTGGAAGACACAACTGCTTCTCATAGGCATTCTCACTGACCTACTACCACCTGGCTTATGTGTCACTAATGACTGTTTTGCTCAGAGATGAAATTTTTCTTAATAGCATATTGTGCAAAATGATGGGTTTCATTAAGTTATTTTCATACATGTGAATTATGTACTTTGCTCATATTTGTTCCCTCTTTGTCCTTCCCCTTCTATTGGATACCTCTCTTCCTCTTTCCAAATAGTCTTCCTTCTCCTTTCATCATATGTATGTATGTATGTATGTATGTAGGTATGTAGGTATGTATTCAAGATATTTTCAATTTTATGTGTAAGAGTATTTTTTTGATTGCATGATGTAAGTTGGTGTGTCAGGTGCATGTAGTCAGTGCCTACAGAGGCCAGGAGAGTCCAGATCTTCGAGACCTGGGGATACAGATGTTGGCTCCCTGCCGCAGGGGTGCTGGGAACTGAACCTGGATCCTCCACAAGAGCATTGAGTACTCTTAGTCACTGAGACCTCTCAGAGTAGGAAACACAGGTTTCATAGGGACCTAGTTTTATTCTTCTACCCACGTTCCTGTGGATATCCAATTTCTCTAGGACCTATTTGTTGAAGAAGTCTTTTCTCTAGTGTATGTTTTTTTTTTTTTTTTGGCGTCTTTGTCAAAAATCAAATGGTCGTAAGCTATACAACCATTTTTTTTTTCAAATTTTGTGTATATGAGCATTTGTGTGTGTGTGTGTGTGTGTGTGTGTGTGTGTGTATGTGTGTGTGTGCACTACATGCATTACTGATGCTCACAGAGGCTAAAAGTTGAATCCCCTAGAATTGGGTCAGAAGTACAAGTAAGCCACTGTGTGGGTGCTGGGAACCATATCCAGGCCTTTCTTGTGTAAGAATAACAAGAGCTCATATATCCTAAGATCCAACAGATACATTTTTAAGAAAATTATTTGTGTGTGTGTGTGTGTTCAAGCGTGTGTGTGTGTGTGTGTGTGTGTGT
>NW_026592776.1:5321508-5373644 GCF_907164565.1 Psammomys obesus | reverse complement strand
TGTGTGTGTGTGTGTTCAAGCGTGTGTGTGTGTGTGTGTGTGTGTGTGAAGGGAGGAAGAGAAAGAGAAATTGTATAAACAGGTGACAGGGAAGTCAGAAGACAACTTTTGGAAGTTGATCCTCTTCTACTTTGTTTTTGAGGCAGGGCTGCTTTTGTTATTTCTGCTGCTACACTGTGTACTCCAGGCTAGCTAGCACTCTAACTCTGAGTAATTGTCCTGTCTTCACCATCTCATACTATCTCATTAGGACTGCTGGGATTATAGATGTGACCCAGCATAGACAAATGTATTTTAAAAATCTTGAAATTTTTTATTTTATGTGTTTTGAGTGTTTTGCTTATGTGTATACTGTGTACCATATGTGTGCATAGTACCCACAGAAGTCAGAAAATGGTGCCATACGCCCTGGATGGTTGTGAACCACCCTAAAGAAAATTGAACCTGGATCCTCTGGAAGAGCAGACAGTCTTAACAACTGAGCTACCTCTTAAGCTCCAGAGAGATGCATTTTTAGAAACTAATTTACATTGCAATAAAATAACTCACTTGAGGCTTAATAACTTTGGACAGGGAAAACATAACTTTCTGAAATACAAATAAAATGTAAAAGCTTTTTTTTTTTTTTTTTTTTAGAAAGAGGGCCTGGTATGACCCAGGCTGAACCTTGAACTTGTTGTGTTACCAAGGATAGCATTGAACTTATGATCCCCCTGCCTTGTCCTCTTGAGTGCTGGAATTACAGGTGTGTACCAACATGCCCAGTATATGTACTCTTAGGGACTGAACTCAATTTCATTCATATTAGACAGACAACTAAGCTATATCTCAAGGCTGTTAAATCTTCATTTTAGTGAATAATTTTAAGATTTCCTTTACTCAAAATGACTTTGACAAATATAAGGAAAAAATTATTGGACTTCCACTCTCCCCACTTTTCCTTTCCCTGCTAAAGAAGCAGAAATGTAGCAAGACCTCAAATTGACCTATAAGCATGTGTGTGGAGGACATTGTCTTGATTGTTAATTAATGGAGGAGGGCCCACCTCACTGTGGGCAACACCATTCCCTAGGCAGGTGATCCTGAGATGTATAGGAAAGCTAGGTTAAGAATGAACCTGAAAGAGGAGCATTCCTCTATGGTTTCTGCTCCAAAGTCATGACTTAAATTCCTAACCTTACCTCTCTCAGTGATGTACTGTGACTTGGAAGTTTAAGCTGGATAAGCTCTTTGTTCTGTAAGTTGCTTTTGGTTGTGATGTTTGTCACAGCAATGGAATAAAACTTGAACACTTGGAAATCAGAAGGACCATTGCTTATCAGTAGTAGATACACACTCTTCACAACACAGAGAAGGCTACTTGACAGAATGCAGAGGTGGAGGATGTGCGTAGTTGAGAATGAAGGATAGAAGTAAAGATGAAGACATCAGCCAGACCTTGTCAGAATAGAGATTTAAATTAATCCTTGGATGTTAGAATTAACTTGACCTGGTCCCATGTTTTTTCATGGGTTGCTCAAGCCACTAGCATAAGTTGTCTGGTGATGGGTAGGAGTCCTATTTTGTTTCACAAAATATAGCCCAGGCTATTGAAATCAGAGCACAGTTAACACAGTCTGGGTATGGTGTCCTGTCAGTAGAACCAACTTATCTTGAATAAATGTAAAAGCTTGAAAGCTTACATACTGGAGGTAGTTTTTTTCTGCTCTAAATTCAAAATGGAGCATGGGGCAAAGGACTACAGAGAAAACACAGAGCTTAGTAAAAAATTGGGAAGAGAAGCTAAAACTAAACACATGACCGTGCAATTCTACTCCCAAATAAATTCTCAAGAAAGAAAGATGTGGGAAACACGTACATACGATTGCTCATAGCGGCCCAGTTGCCTGCAATGTTTGCCACAAAGTAGCTACTCAGTAAATATATAAAATTAAACACATCTTTATATCTCACATGTGACTTCACTAGCCGAGTGACAGTTTGTTTTGTCATTAGTTCAGATGTATATTTTGTTTGTTTGTTTGAGACAGGGCTTCTCTGTGTAGCCTTGGCTGTGCTGGACTCACTTTGTAGACAAGGCTGGCCTCGAAATAACGGAAATCTGGCTGCCTCTGCCTCCTTGAGTGCTGGGACTATGGGTGTGTGCCACCATGCCCAGCTCAGATGTCTGTTTTGTAATGTAGATTAAATACTTGAAGCAGGGGTGTGAGATATGATTCAGCAATTAAGAACACTGGCTGTTCTTCCGGAAGACTTAGTTTTGATTCCCAGCACCCACTTGGTGGCTCACATCTGTCTATAACTCTAGTCCCAGGATATCTGACACCTCTTATGGCCTCCTTCAGTACCAGGCATCCATTTGGTGCATACGTATACATACAGGCAAAACACCCATACACATTTTTTAAATTAAACAAAAAAATACGGAAGCAAATTTATTTTATTTATCATTTCCTTTTCAATCTAGAATTGCTTTATTAAACATGAGGTGGAGGTCTTTTAAAATATTTTTAAAACATTTCTGTGTGTGTATGAAAGAGAGAGAGAGAGACAGGGAGACAGATGTATTTGGGTGTCTATGGAGGCCAGAGGAGGATATCAAATTCCCTGGAGTTGAAATTACAGGTGGTTGTAAGCCACCCACTGTGGGTGCTGGGAGTTAATCACAGCCATAGCTCCAGCCTTTAGGAATAATTTAATCACCCTTAAGCTTAAGAGAGCTGTGTAAGGGCTAGAGAGCACCCATATGGATGGTTGTTCACAACTGCCTCTGTCTTCAGCTCCAGGGGATCTGACAATGTCTTTGAACTCTATATGCACTTGAACTTAAATATTTTCATAGAAATTATGCAGAAGGTCACATTAATAAAGTCCAATGTTATTTGAAACATTTAAAAGTGAATAGGCTTTATCTACCAAAGCTGACCTGGCCCAAAGTATCACCTTAAAAGTATTTTCTTGTAAAGGACCTGGGTTTTTAGCCCTAGAGTTCAGTAGTAAAAGTCCATGTACACCTTTCATTTCAGCACTTGGGAGACAGATATAGATGCATCTCTGTGTGTTTGATGTCAGCCTAGTGCAAGGTATGGGGAGTAGAGGAAGCACCCAGAAAATGGGCATTGTTGACAAGAACACAGCCATGTCAAGTAACCTAGTACCTCAGACCCATGGGAATTGATAAAGTCTTCCCTGGGTGAAGCTCAGAGGGATGGCAAAGCCTTCTTCTGGTCTAACTACAAATAGTGATGGTGTATCCAGAAAGTGTCAATGTTATTTTATTAATCATTTCCTTTTTAAACTCTGTTTTCCTCGGTTTCTATGGCTCTATCTTTTCCCCACCCCAATCCCTTCCAACACCAGATAGGAGAGAAAGAAGGTTAGCAGGGAAAGTGTCAGCGTAAGTATCTTGAGCTACTTCCTACTGTTTAGGTTCATTAGGTTTCTTGGGGCAATTCCAATCTTCATAGTTAGGATATCTCCAACTTCTTCTCATCAAACTGCAGCAACAACAGCAAGGAGCAGCAGAGGGGAACATCAGCAGCCTTCTTTCTTGGAGCCCTGTTGGTGAACTTTTAAAAAAAAAGATTTATTATTATTTTTTATTTATTACAATTTATTCACTTCCTGTTCTGGCTGTACCCCTTCCTTCTTGCCCTCCCAACCGCACCCTTCTTCGTTTCTCTCCTCCTTTGATGCCCTTCCCTCAGTTCACTGATAGGGAAGGTCCTCCTCCCCTTCCCTCTGACCCTAGCCTATCAGGTCTTACCAGGACTGACTGCATTATCTTCCCTGTGGGCCTTGTAAGGCTGCCCCCTCCTCAAGGGAAGGTGATGAAAGAGCAAGCCACTGAGTTCATGTCAGAGACAGTGCCTGTCTTACTAGAGAATGCACTTGGAGATAGAGTTGCCATGGACTACATCTGTACAGAGGTTCTAGGTTATCTCCATGCAAGGTCCTTGGTTGGAGTATCAGTCTGAGAATAGACCCCTGGGCCCAAATATTTTTTGTTCTGTTGCTCTCCTTGTGGAGTTCCTGTCACCTCCAGGTCTTTCTATCTCCCCCTTCTTTCATAAGATTCCCTGCACTCTGCCCAAAGTTTGGTTGAGTCTCAGCATGTTTTGATACCCTGCTGGGTAGAGTCTTTCAGAGGCCCTCTGTGGTAGGCTCCTGTCCTGTTCCCTGTTTTCTTCCTCTTCTGATGTCCATCCCGTTTGCCTTTCTGAATGAGAATTGAGCATCTTAACCAGGATCCTCCTTGCTTAGCTTCTTTAGGTGTACATAATTTAGTATATTTGTCCTACATTATATGTCTAATATCCACTTATAAGTGAGTATATACCATGTGTGTCTTTCTACTTCTGGGATACCTCACTCAGGAGCATCTTTTCTACTTCCCACCATTTGCCTCAAAATTTTGTGATACCCTTGTTTGTAATTTTTGTAATTGCTAGTAGTATTGCATTCTGTAAATGTACCACAATTTCTGTATCCATTTCTCAGCTGAAGGACATCTGAGTTGTTTCCAGCTTCTGGCTACTACAAATAAAGCTGCTATGAACATGGTTGAGCAAATGTCCTTGCTATATACTTGAGCATCTTTCGGATATATGCCTAGGAGTGGTATAGCTAAATCTTGAGGAAGCACTATTACTAATTGTCTGAGAAAGCGGCAGATTGATTTCCAGAGTGGTTGTATAAGTTTACATTCCCACCTGCAATGGTGGAGGGTTTCCCTTTCTCGACATCCTCTCCAGCATGTGTTGTCACTTGAGTTTTTGATCTTAGTCATTCTGATAGGTGTCAGGTGAAATCTCAGGGTCGTTTTGATTTGCATCTCCCTGATGATTAAGGATGTTGAGCATTCTTTAAGTGTTTCTCTACAATTCGATAGTCCTCTATTTAGAATTTTCTGTTTAGCTCTGAACCCCATTTTTTAATTGGATTACTTGTTTTGTTGCCTTTTAACTTCTTGAATTCTTTATATATTCTGGATATTAGCCCTCTGTCAGATATAGGGTTGATGAAGATCCTTTCCCAGTCTGTAGGCTGTCATTTGGTTGTGATTACACTGTCCTTTGCTTTACAGTAGCTGTTCAGTTTTCAGAGGTCCCATTTATTGATTGTTAATCTTAGAGCCTGTGCTGTGGATGTTCTGTTTAGAAATTTGTCTCCTGTGCCAATGAGTTCAAGGCTTTTCCCCACTTTTCTTTTAACAGGTTTAGCATGTTTGGTTTTATGTTGAGGTCTTTGATTCACTTGGAATTTAGTTTTGTGCAGGGTGATAAGTATGGATCCATTTGCATTTTTATCCATGTAGATATCCAGTTAGACTAGTACCATTTGTGAAAGATGCTATCTTTTTTCCATTGTATGGTTTTGGCATCTTTGTCAAAAATCAGGTGTCCATAGGTGTGTGGGTTTATTTCTAGGTCTTCTATTCGATTCTACTGATCCACCATTCTGTTTCTATGCCACTAACATGCAGTTTTTATTACTGCTGCTCTATATTACAGCTTGATATCAGGGATGGAGATACCTCCAGAAGATCTTTTATTGTACAGGATTGTTTTAGAGATTCTGGGTTTCTTGTTATTCCATATGAAGTTGAGAATTTTTCTTTCAAGATCTGTAAAGAATTGTGTTTGTATTTTGATGGAAATTGCATTGAATCTGTAGATTGCTTTTGGCAGGATGGCCATTTTTACTATGTTAATCCTACTGACCCATGAGCAAGGGAGATCTTACCATCTTCTGATATCTTCTTCTATTTCTTTCTTCAGAGACTTGAAATTTTTTCATACAAGTCTTTGACTTGCTTGGTTAGAGTCACACCAAGGTACATTATGGGACAAAGTTTGTGGCTATTGTGAAGAGTGTTGTTTCCTTAATTTCTTTCTCAGCCCATTTGTGTTTTGTTTAAAGGAGGGCTACTGATTTTTTAAGTTAATTTTGTATTAAGCCACTTTTCTGAAGGTATTTGTCAGGTGTAGGAGTTCCCTGGTAGGATTTTGGGGTCACTCATGTATGCTATCATATCATCAGCAAACAGTAATATTTTGATTTCTTCCTTTCCGATTTAAATCCCCTTGAACTCCTTTAATTGTCTTTTTGCTCTAGCTAGGACTTCAAGAACTATGTTGAAGAGATATGGAGAGAGTGGGTAGCCTTTCTTTGTTCCTGATTTCATTTGGATTGTTTCAAGTTTCTCTCCATTTAGTTTTTTGTTGGCCATAGGCTTGTTGTATGTTGCCTTTACTATGTTTATGGAAGTGCCTTGTATCCCTGATCTCTCCAAGGCTTTAAACAGGAACAAGTGTTGGATTTTATCAAATGCTTTTTCAGCATCTAAGGAGAAGATCATGGTTTTTTTCTTTCAATTTTTTAATAATTTATTTAACATTATTTTCTGGACATTGGTGTGAGGGTGTCAGACACTTGGAACTGGAGTTACAGACAGTTGTGAGCTGCCGTATTGGTGCTGGGAATTTTACCCTGGTCGTTTGGAAGAGCAGGCAGTGCTCTTAAACACTGAGCCATCTCTCCAGCCCTCTTTAAATTTTTTTATATGGTGGATTACATTCATGGATTTCCATATATTGAACCACCCCTGAATATCTGGGATAAAGCCCACTTGGTCATAGCGGATGATATCTTTGATATGTTCTTGGATTCGATTTGTGAGTGTTTTGTTGAGTATGTTTGCATCACTGTTCATAAGGGAGATTGGCCTAAAGTTCTCTTTCTTTGTTGAGTCCTTCTGAGGTTTATGTTTCAAGGTGACTGTGGCTTTATAGAATGAGTTGGTAATGTTCCTTCTGTTTCTATTTTGTGGAATAGTTTGAAAAGTATTGGTGTTAGCTCTTCTTTGAAGATCTAGTAGAATTCTGTACTGAAACCACTGGCTTTTATTTGGATGGGAGACTTTTCATGACAGCTTCTATTTCCTTAGGGGATATAGGACTATTTAATTGATTTACCTGGTCTTGATTCAGCTTTGGTAAGTTGAATCAATCAAGAAAATTGTCCATTTCATTTAGATTTTCAAATTTTATGGCATACAGGCTTTTTAAGTAAGACCGAATGATTGTTTGGATTTCCTCAGTGTCTGTTGTTATGTCCCCCTTTTCATTTCTGATTTTGTTGACTTGGATAGTTTCTCTCTGCCTGTTAGTTTCGCTAAGGGTTTGTCTATCTTGTTGATTTTCTCAAACAACCAGCTCTTGGTTTCATTGATTCTTTGAATTGTTCTCTTTGTTTATTGATTCCAGCCCTGAGTTTTATTATTTCCAGCCATCTACTCCTCTTGGGTGTGTCTGCTTCTTCTTTGTTCCCCTCTAGGTATTTCAGGTGAGCTATTAAGTTGCTTGTATGAGATGTTTCAAATTTCTTCTTGAAAGCACTTAGTGTGATGAATTTTCCATTTAGCACTGTTTTCATTGTGTCCCATAACTTTGGGTATGTTGTGCCTTCATTTTCATTGAATATTGGGAAGTCTTTAATTTCTTTATTTCTTCCCTGACCCAGGTGTCATGGAGTAAATAGTTGTTCAGTTCAGTATAGTAGCTGACATCTGTGTGCTCCTAGGGTCTGCATGATATCTGTCCAGTCCCTTCTGGCTTCCATAGTCTCTGTTGAAAAGTCAGGTGTGATTCTGATGGGTTTGCCATTATTTGTTACTTGGCCTTTTTCCCTTGCAGCTTTTAGTAATTTTTCTTTGTTCTGTATACTTACTGTTTGGATTATTATGTGTCGAGAGGATTTTCTTTTCTGGTCTAATTTATTGGGTATTCTGAAGGCCTCTTGTATGCTTATAGGCCTCTCCTTTAAAATGGGGAAATTTTCTTCTATGATTCTGTTGAAAATATTTTCTGGGCCTTCCTTGGAGACAGGAATCTTCTTTTTCCTCTGTTCCTATTATTCTTAGGTTTTGTCTTTTCATGTTGCCTTGGATTTCTTGGATGTTTTATGTCAGGAATTTTTTAGATTTAACATTTCTTTTGATGGATACATCAATTTCTTCCATTGTATCTTCTACATCTGAGATTCTTTCTTCCATCTCTTGTAGTCTGTTGGTTATGCTTACCTCTTTAGTTTCTGTTTTCCTCCCTAAGTTCTTCCTCTCCATGATTTCCTCTGTTTGTGTTTTAATTTTTCCAATTCTATCTTCAGATCTTGAACTGTTTTGTTGATTTCCTTCACCCCTCTGACTGTATTTTCCTTCAATTTCTTCACCTGTTTGTTTGAACATTCCTGTGTTTCTTTTATTTCTTTCAGTGATTTAATTATTTCTTCTTTAAAGGCCACAAACTATTTGGCTGCATCTTCCTGTATTTCTTTACGGATGGCCATAATCTCTTTGACTTTATCTTCCTCTGTTTCTTTATGCATTTTATTTGCTTCCTCCATTATCCTCTTTGTTAAGCACAGATGTAAGGTCATCTTCTTGAATTTCACTTATTTTAGGGTGTCCAGGGCTACTTGCCATTGGACAACTGGGTTCTGGAGATGCCATATTGCTTTGCCTTTTGATGGTTGTGCTTCTACACTTGCCTCTACCCATCTGGCTTTTTCAGGTGCTGGCTGTTAGTTTCTGATGCCTGCTTGAATCCTGGGGTGGGGAGAATCCCCTTGGCAGGAAGATGGTTGTTACTGAAGGAGGCCTCCTCAGCATCTTGTGCATGGTCACCGAATGCCTGGTGCTTCTCACAGAATTGCCACAACTCACCTCAAGTGTATGGACCTGTGGGTTAACTTGGGTCATCAGTAGTCAGGGGGGCTCTCCTCCCAGCAGAAGTCCCGGAGACAGCTGCCCTGCCACTATGTTTCTTGTTCTGAACTTAGTGGGCTACTGCTGCTGCTCTTACACTGTGTTTGCTGGGCACAGCCCTCTTGAAGAAGCAGGGAGACCCGTGGTTTGTTCAGTTTAGCTAGGGAAATAGGTTGTGCCTTGCAGCAGTGTCTGGGTCACAGCCTTGTGGAGGTCTGAGGTTGGAGCTCTGTGCCCCGGCACCCAAGTGGTAGTCAGTGGCAGGTGAGTGCAGCACTCAGGCATGTGTCAGGAGGCTAGAGCCTTAAGCCTGCAGGAACCCAGGAACTTTTCTGGGGATTAGCTGGATTCCTGAGGTCGACCTGATGCTTTCCCCACTGTGGGGTTTCCTCTTGACAGGGACACCCAGTCTGTGGTATTTGGGTTACCACAGGTCAGTCTGGGATGTTGAGTAGAGCATAAAGTCACAGGCAATGGCTCCATGCTGGCACCTGGGCACCTACAGGAACCCGAGATCTTTTCCCAGGTACTTTTTGTGGTGGGAGCATGGGGGTTTGGCTGAGGACCCTGAGGTCAAACCTGATGTTTCCTTCATCGTGTGGTTCCTTCCCAACAGAGAAACCCAGTCTCTGGTGTTTTGTGGCACACAATTTTGTCTGGGACAGTGTGTCAGGTGTGCAGACGTGTTTCTCTGGGCTGGTGACTGGAGCCCGGGACCTTTTCCCAGGTGTCTCAGTGACCTGAGGTAAATTGGTCCTAATTTCTTCCTTCACAGTGGGTTTTTCATAAGAGTGGAAAACCCAGTCTCTGTTGTTTTTCCCAAAGTGCAGTCTGGGATGTAATTAAAGCAGGCAGGCATGTGGCTCTGAGCTGGTGACAGAGCGCCTGCGGGACCCAGGAAATCTTCCGGGGTCTAGCTGGGTGGCCTGAGAATGTATCTGATTGCTTCCCACACCGTGGGGTTTCCTCTCACCTGGGAAACAAAATCTTTGATGTTTTAGGTCCCATAGTTCAATCTGTAGGTCACTGTGCAGTCACTATTGTCCAGCTTCTCTCGGTGCTGCCATCTTGGATCCCCCAACCCCACCCCGTTGGTGTACTTTTTAAAAGCTTTTATTTACATTTCTTCTATCTTTTTCTCCCTACTCCACCCCAATCCGTTACAACACCCCAACACCAGGTAGGAGAGAGAAAGGGTTAATGGGAGAGGGGGTATGGTTCTCTTAGCTGCTTCCTGCAGCTGGTCCATTGGGTTCATTGGAGCCAGTCCAATCCATATTTCAGGAGATCTCCAAGTTGCCTCACAAGAGCAACCAAATGCAGCAAGAGGAAAGCAGGAGCAGCCTATTCTTTCTCTGATCTCCACACTCTGTGGGCTCTGGCATTTATTCTCTCTCCAGAGTCCTCAGATTCAAACGGTGTGCAGCTGGCAACAAGCCCCTCTCAGAGCCTGCCTGAGGCAAATAATCTGCTGCTGTGGACCTGCTGAATCAGTTCCACATCCCACACCTGGGACCCAAACAAACAAACAAACAAAAAACATGTTTATATCCACAACAGAGAACCCTACCCCACCCCCTCTCTCTGGGCTCTGGCATTTATTCTCTCCAGAGTCCTCAGAATTAAACTATCTGCAGCTGGCACAGAGCGGCTATCAGAGCCTGAACGAGGCAAATAGTTTGCTATTGTGCACAGTCTAAATCAGCCCCATATCCCACACCTAGGATTAAAACAAAAACACGTTTATAGTAGCATAAGTGAGTTTTTAAAGACACCAAAACTTTCCACTACACGTCAGCCACAGCTTCTTCCTCCACAAGGATTGCACCCTGACACTGCTCCCCTATCGATGCTTCCTCCTGAGATGAGTTAAGCCTGCCTCTTTGTTGAGCTGTATACGTGAACTTCTTTCTCCATCAGATGTTTAACAGAAGTGCGCAGGTTTTCATGCTTGTTGCTGTGGGTGTATCTTCACCAGAGAGCACATGGTCCACTGGATCCCAGCTCTGCTTTAGGAATATGTTTGTCCTTTCTTCATTCCCTCATTTCCCAGTTAAGTCCCCAAACCATGCAGGGCAGAGCACCACATAACAAATTCCAGGACAGCCAAGGCTTCATAGTGAGACCTTATCTTAACCCCCCACCCTCTCAAAAGTCAGAGAACAGTGTTGTGCAATGGATCTTCTGCAAGTGATAGAATGTTCTGCTGTGATGCCCAGTGTGGAAGCCACTAGACAGAAGTACTTACTGAACACTAAACAGAGCAGCAGATAACAAAATGTACCAGAGACAATAAGACCTAATATTTAACACAGCTAGAATGAACAGAAAACAAATCTGCAATTAAATGACCCCAATATAACCTTCACTCATGTAAGATAGTTTAATTATTTCTCCATTTCCTTCTCCTCTTCTTTTAGTTTTTTTTTTTTTGAGACAGGGTCTTACTATGTAGCCCAGGCTAGCCTGCCTCTCTCTCTCTATTGTTAGGATTATAGAAACATATGCCATGGCTCACAGTTTAATTTTTATTTCCCAACTCACAAAACAATCACAGGCTCAAATTTCACATGATCATATGTCTAGACATTAAGAAACATAACAAGTCCTTTATGCCCAGGGTTTACTCACAAAACTGTTCACCTGTTTTTAAGTTTCAAGGCTGTTTCGTGTTGACAGAGTTCAACATGCCGAACAGTCAAGAGAAAAGAGGAGAATAGAAAAGGAGGTGGGGAGCACACAGACGACCATAGCATTGTGTCAGCTGAATCACAAGGCATATAGGAAAACAAAAATCTAACCTCCTCTTAAAGCAGGCTTAGTCATTCTGTGGCTGGAATTAGGGTATCAGGAAAACAAGCAAAGCAGCAGCATCTAAAAGGCTTAATAATTAACATCCATGATTTGGGCTAATACTTTCATTGAAGCAGCCATCTCCCACCAGTTATTCGTGGAAGTATACAGGCTTTTATTTTTTTCCAGACTAGCTAAAAACAGTATTCTCTCACTTGACTCAAATTGGGACATGCCCTCCCCCAACTGTCTGATTCAGCAGATATTGGAACTGAATCTTCTGGCGGCGAAGGGTCGTTCTTGGCATAACTTTTCTGCCCATTCCTAACAAAGTATCTGGTTCTTAGAAGGTCTATCAAATTTGGGAAGCATGTGTCATTGTTTTTCATTGCTGATGAGCAAAGTACAATCTAGAATGTTGTCATCTGTGTCTCACTGAGAAGGCAAAATCCTAAAACAGCTACCTCTTCAAAGAGGGTGTTTGTTGTTTACTTAGTGTTTGTGTGTGGATGAGCTTGCACACGCACATGTCACGCTACAAGTGTGGAGTTCAAAGGACGACTGAGTCAGTACTCCCTTCTACCATGTCGGTCACTGAGAGAAAACTCATCTTTGGGGGCAAGTGTTTTGGGTTTTTGTAATTGTTTTATCGAAGCAGAGTCTTACAATGTAGTTCCAGGCTGGCCTGGAACCCACTTAGTAGCCTAGGCTGGCCTTAAACTCTTGGAAATTCTTCTACCTCATCTCCCTGAGTATTGGGCAGGTGTGAACCACCAAGCCCAGCTGAAGAAAATGGTTTTGTTTAACTCTAAAGACTGATAGTGAGTATATACCATGTGTGTCTTTCTGCTTCTGGGATACCTCACTCAGGATGATCACATGGTATATACTCACTTCCCATCAAAATACCAACACAATTCTTTATAGACCTTGAGAGAAAAATTATCAACTTCATATGGAGAAACAAAAAACCCAGACTTTCCAAAACGATCCTGTACAGCAACAGATCGTCTGGAGGCATCTCCATCCCTGATCTCAAGCTGTACTACAGAGCAATAGTAATAAAAATCGCATGGTATTGGCATAGAAAAAGAATAGTGGATCAATGGAACCCAATAGAAGACCCAGAAATAAACCCACACACCTACAGATACTTGATTTTTGACAGAGAAGCCAAAATCATTCAATGGAAAAAAGACAGCATCTTCAACAAATGGTACTGGTCCAACTGGATGTCTACATGCAGAAAAATGAAAATAGATCCAAATTTATCACCCTGCACAAAACTAAAGTCCAAGTGGATCAAAGACCTCAACATAAAACCAAACACACTACATCAGAAGAAAAAGTGGGGAAGAGCCTAGAACTCATTGGTACAGGAGACAACTTCCTGAACAGAACACCAACAGCACAGGCTCTAAGATCAACAATCAATAAATGGGACCTCATGAAACTGAAAAGCTGCTGTAAAGCAAAAGATACTGTTGTCAGAACAAAACAACAGCCTACAGACTGGGAAAAGATCTTCACCAACCCTATATCTGACAGAGGGCTGATATCCAGAATATATAAAGAACTAAAGAAGTTAAAAAGCATCAAATCAAGCAATGCGATTAAAAAATGAGGTTCAGAGCTAAACAGAGAATTCTCTGTAGAGGAATACAGAATGTCAGAGAAACACTTAAAGAAATGCTCAAAGTCCTTAGCCATCAGAGAGATGCAAATCAAAACGACCTTGAGATTTCACCTGATATCCATCAGAATGGCTAAGATCAAAAACTCAAGTGACAACACATGCTGGAGAAGATGTGGAGAAAGTGGAATCCTCCTCCATTGCTGGTGAGAATGTAAACTTCTACAACCACTTTGGAAATCAATCTGCCACTTTCTCAGACAATTAGGAATAGTGCTTCCTCAAGATCCAGCTATACCACTCCTAGGCATATATCCAAAAGATGCTCAAATATATAGCAAGGACATTTGCTCAACCATGTTTGCAGCAGCTTTATTTGTAATATCCAGAAGCTGGAAACAACCCAGATAAACCTCAGTAGAGGAATGGATACAGAAATTGTGGTACTTTTACACAATGGAGTACTATTCAGCAATTAAAAACAAGGAAATCATGAATTTTGCAGGCAAATGGTGGGACCTAGAAAAGGTGGTCCTGAGTGAAGTATCCCAGAAGCAGAAAGACACACATGGTATATACTCACTTATAAGTGGGTACTAGACCTATAAGATAGGCTAAACATACTAAAATCTGTACACCTAAAGAATATAAACAAAAAAAAAAAAAAGGACCCAGATAAGATGATCAATCCTCACTTAGAAAGACAAATGGGATGGACATTGGAAATAGGAGAAAACAAGTAACAGGACAGGAGCCTACCACAAAGGGCCCCTGAAAGACTCTTCCCAATAGTGTATCAAAACAGATGCTGCAACTCATAACCAAACCTTGGGCAGAGTGCAGGGAATCATATGAAAAAAGGGGGAGTTAGTATGACCTGGAGAGGACAGGAACTCCACAAGGACCAAATATATCTTGGCTCAGGAGTCTTTTCTGAGACTGTTTTTCCAACGAAGGACCATGAATGGATATAACCTAGAACCCCTGCCCAGATATAGCCCATCGCAGCTCAGTATCTAAGTGGGATTCCTAGTTAGGGGAACAGGGACTGTCTCAGACATAAACTCATTGGCTGGCTCTTTGACCTTCCCTCACCCCGAGGGAGGAAGAGCCTTTCTAGGATACAGAAGAGGACATTGTAGCCCTGAAGAGATCTGATAAGCTGGGATCAGATGGATGGGGAAGAGGACCACCCCCATCAGTGGACTTAGAAAGGGGCAGGATGGAGATGAAGGAGGGAGGGTGGGACTGGAAGGGAATGAAGGAGGGGGCTACAGCTGGGATACAAAGTAAATAAACTGTAATTAATATAAAAAATAAAGAAAAGAAAAAAGTGAATATTAGACATATAAGATAAACATACTAAAATCTGTACACCTAAAGAAGCTAAGCAAGAAGGAGGACCCTGGGTAAGATGATCAATCCTCACTCAAAAAGGCAAACAGATGGACATCAGAAGAGGGAGAAAACAGGGAACAGGACAGGAGCCTACCACAGAGGGCCTCTGAAAGACTCAACCCAGTAGTATATCAAAGCAGATGCTGAAACTCATAGCTAAACTTTAGGCAGAGTGTAGGGAATCTTATGAAAGAAAGGAGAGATAGAAAGACCTGGAAGAGACAGGAGCTCCACAAGAAGAGCAACAGAAATGAAAAATCTGAGCCCAGAGGTCTTTTCTGAGACTGATACTCCAAACCCAGGAGCATGCATGAAGAGAACCTAGAACCCCTGCACAGATATAGCCCATGGCAGCTCAGTGTCCAACTAGGTTCCCTAGTAAGGGGAACAGGGACTGCCCCTGACATGAACTCAGTGGCTGGCTCTTTGATCACTTCCCCGTGAGAGGGGAGCAGCCTTACCAGGCCACAGAGGAAGACAATGTAACCAAATCCAGATGAAACCTGATAGGCTAGGTCAGTTGGAAGGGAAGGGAGACCTCCCCTATGAGTAGACTTGGAGAGGGGCATGGGAGAAGAGGGAGGAAGTGTGGGAATGGGAGGGAATGAGGGAGGGGGCTTCAGCTGGGATATAAAGTGAATAAACTGTAATTAATAAAATATAAATTAAAAATAAAGACTGGAATATCAGTCTTAGGAAAGACCCCTGTGCTCAGACATTTTGGTTCTGTTGCTCTCCTTGCGGAGTCCCTGTCCTCTCCAGATCTTACTGTTTCCCACTTCTTTCATAAGATTCCCTGTACTCTGCCCAAAGGTTGCCCATAAGTCTCAGCATCTGCATTGATAGTCTACAGGGCACTAAGGACTATGCATGGAGATAACCTAAGACCCCTGCACAGATGTAGCCCATGGCAGTTCAATATCCAAGTGGGTTCCATTGTAATAGGAACAGGGACTGTCTCTGACATGAACTGATTGGCCTGCTCTTTAATTACCTCCCCCTGAGGGGGAAGCAGCATTACCAGGCCACAGAAGAGGACAAGACAGCCACTCCTGATGAGACCTAATTGACTAGGGTCAGAAGGAAGGAAAAGAAGACCTTCCCTATCAGTGGACTTGGGGAGGAGCATGCATGCAGAGGGTGGAGGAAGGGAGGGATTGGGATAGGAGGAGGAAGGGCACAGGGAGGATACAAAATGAATAAAGTGCAATTAATAAATAATTAAAAAATAAAGACTAATAGTTGTCAAAAATCAAGATTAATAAAATGGAGCCATGCTGTATAATGGTAATGCTGTCTGTGCTATCCCAGTATTGTGGCCAATAGATATAGGTGACTGTTGACCTGGTGTTAAGTTTGTTGTTAGCAAAGGCATGAGTAGAATGGCTGTCCCTTTCCCAACTACAATGACTTACTTTAAACCTTTTCACCATCACACTGAGCCAGTGTCTCTGGTCCAAAGAGGTCAAAACTGAAATTACAACCAAACCCTGAGATACTTTTCTTCCCTAAAATGCTAGGGATGTAAAGCTCTCCCCAGTGAGCACTCCCCCAACCAGGCCAGTATAAGTCCTCTGAGGTCTATGCCTGGGTTTTCCTTTCTCCCTTGTGGCACTTCCTTCCTAGAAAGTCATAACTTGGAAGACTAGACTGGATGGTTCTGATGTTAAATAGGATGTTAAATAGGATATTCAGGACGAAGCTATGAACAGGGACATTTCTGTGGCGCTTTGAGAGACAGTGAGGGTGGGATTTTGTTGGAGATGGTTCCTGTTAGCTCAACCCACCTGAAAAAGTTCTTTACCATCTTTTCCACCTTGGCACTATGAATGCTAGGAGAGGAAAAGCTGTCCCAAAGGAAGAGGCAGCCAAACCAGCCCAATCATTCTAACAATGTCACTGTTTTTTTTTTATTATTTATTTTTAATAATTTGTTTACTTTACATCCCAATTGCAGCCCCCTCCCTGGTCTCAATTTTCATCTCTCCTCTCCACCCCAGTCCTCAGAAACAGGGAGGCTTCCTTCATTGTCATCTGACCCTAGCCTATCAAGTCTGATCAGGACTGCCTGAATCCTCCTCCCCTGTGGCCTGACAAGGTTGTCCCACCAAGAGGAAGTGATCAAAGAGCTGGCAACAGAAACCTTGTCAGAAATAGCAACTGCTCCCCTTACTAGCTTACCCACATGGAGACTGAGCTGCCTATCAGCTACATCTAAGCAGGGAGTCTAGGTCCTTTTCATGCATGGTCTTTGGTGCATCAGTCTCTGCAGGCCCTGCCAACTGGGCCTAGATTTATTGGCTTATTGGTCTTTTATTTTTTTCCATGACAGGGTTTCTCTGTATAGCTTTGGCTGTCCTGGACTCTCTTACAGTCAGTCATCATATTCAATTTGGTTTTAGTGTTTTGTTGAATTGTAGTACCACTACCAGAACAAAAAGACATTTTTCTCATTCTTTTTTTTGTATGTGTATATGTCTGTGTGTCCGTGTTTATGTATATGTATGTACATGTGCATGAGGGTCCTGATGGAAGCCAGAAGAGGGTATCAGATACCCTGCAACTGGAGTTACAGGTGTTTGTGAGCCATCTGATGTGGGTGCTAAGAAATGAACTCCACTCTTCTGCCAGGGTAAGAAGTACTCTTTTTTTCTTTGTTTGTTTTTGATTTTCAAAACAGGGTTTCTCTGGATCAAAGACCTCAACATAAAACCAGACACATTAAATCGGCTAGAAAAAAAAGTGGGGAATACCCCAGAACTCATTGGTACAGGAGAGAACTTCCTGAACAGAACACCAACAGCACAGGCTCTAAGAGCAACAATCAATAAATGGGATCTCATGGAACTGAAAAGCTTCTGTAAAGCAAAGGACACTGTCATCAAAACAAAGCGACTGCCTACAGATTGGGAAAGAATCATCACCAACCCTTTATCTGACAGAGGACTCATATCCAGTATATATAAAGAACTAAACAAGCTGAAAAGCAACAAACCAAGTAATCCACTTAAAAAATGGGGAACAGAGGTAAACAGAGAATTCTCTGTAGAGGAATATCAAATGGCAGAGAACCACTTAAAGAAATGCTCAACCTCATTAGCCATTAGGGAAATGCAAATCAAAACAACCCTGAGATTTCACCTTATACCCATCAGAATGGCCAAGATAAAAAACTCAAGTGACAATGCATGCTGGAGAGGTTGTGGAGAAAAGGGAACCCTTCTCCACTGCTGGTGGGAATGTAAACTTGTACAACCACTCTGGAAATCAATCTGGCGCTTTCTCAGACAACTAGGAATAGTGCTTCCTCAAGATCCAGCCATACCACTCCTAGGTATATATCCAAAAGAGGCTCAAGTACACAAAAAGGACATTTGCTCAACCATGTTTGTAGCAGCTTTATTTGTAATAGCCAGAACCTGGAAACAACCCAGATGTCCCTCAACTGAAGAATGGATGCAGAAACTGTGGTACATCTATACAATGGAGTATTACTCAGCAATGAAAACTAAGGAAATCATAAAATTTGCAGGTAAATGGTGAGACCTGGAAAGGATCATCCTGAGTGAGTTGTCCCAGAAGCAAAAAGACACACACGGTATATACTCACTCATATAAACATACAACATAGAATAAACCCACTAAAATCTGTACATCTAAACAAACTAAGCAAAAGAGAGGACCCTAACTAAAATGTTCAATCCCCATCCTGAAAGGCAAAGAGGATGGACATCAGAAGAAAAAGAAAACAGGAAACAACCTCGGTACCTGCCACAGAGGGCCTCTGAAAACCTCTGCCATGCAGACTGTCAAAGCAGATGCTGAGCCTGATGGCCAACTGTCGGGCAGAGTGAATGGAATTTTATGTAAGAAGTGGGAAATAGTAAGAGCTGGAGAGGACAGGAACTCTACAAGGAGAGCAACAGAACAAGATAATTTGAACACAGGGAACTTACCAGAGACTCATACTCCAACCAAGGACTATTCATGGAGATAACCTAGAACCCTGACAATGTAACCACATCTGATGAGAACTGATAGACTAAGATCAGAAGGAAGGAGAGGAGGACCTCCCCTATCAGTGGACTTGGGGAGGGGCATGCATGTAGAAAAGGGGGGAGGGTGGGACCGGGAGGGGAGGAGGGAGGAGCTTATGTGGGGATACAAAATGAATAAAGTGTAATTAATAAAAGTTAAATAAAAAAATAAAAAAAAAACAGGGTTTCTCTGTGTAGCCTGTCCTGAACTCGCTTTATAGACCAGGCTGGCCTCGAACTCACAGAGATCCACCTGCCTTCGCCTCCCAGAGTGCTGGGATGATAGGCACAAGTACTCTTAACCACTAAGCCATCATTCAATTACTATTTTGTTTTGGGGACAGAGATTTGTTTTAAGTCAGAGTTTCACATATGTATGTATGTATGTACGTATCCCTGGCTAACCTACCTGTACTTCACTATGTTGACCAGGCTGACCTTAAAGTCACAGAGATCCACCTTTCTCTGCCTCTTGAATGCTGGGGTCAAAGGCATATACCACCGCCACACGTGGTTTAATTTTTTCTTATTCTAATGGGAAAGTTTCTATTCCACTGAATCTGGTAAATTACTATTTTTTTTTTTAAAAAAGATACATATTAGCTGAGCATAGTTGTACAAACTAGAATCACAACAACTCAGAAGACTGGTCTAGGAGAATTTCAGCATGGACCTTAGTCTGAGCTACACAGGGAAATAGGATCTCAAAAACACACAAACACAGACATGTGTGCATGTGACACGTTTCAGTTAAAATATCCTTTTATTCTTACATTACTAAAATTATCATGATCAATAATTGATTTTTTTCTTTTGATTTTTCGATACAGGGTTTTCCTGTGTAGCCCTGGCTGTCCTGGACTAGCTTTGTAGACCAGGCTGGCCTCCAGCTCACACAGGTCCACTTGCCTCTGCCTCCAAAGTGCTGGGGTTAAAGGCGTGCACCACCACATCCAGCAGAAATAATTTATTTTTAAGCCATGCGTGGTATTACATACCTTTAATCCCAGGACTCTGGGGGTAGAGGCAGGTCAATCGCTAAGAATTTGAGACCCTCCTGGTCTCCAAAGCAAGTTCTAGGCCAGCCAAGACTACATAGTCAGACGCTACCTTTAAAAAGGAGTATAATAAATATAGATAGGCTCATTATTTAAATGGTCATGTTGACTTGTGCATCCTACACTTACATTTCTTCGACTATGTAGGTAGTGAAGAGAAGGTAGGCTTCACTTCAAGGCCATTAGGCTCATATTAAGCTTCCATTTAAGTACCTGACACTTACTGGACAGCTTATTTATTTATTTTATTACCGTTTTGTTTCGTTTCGTTTTGATACAGGGTCTCAGTCCTGCCTCCACCTCCCTGAGCGCTTGGATCACAGGCGTGCACCACCACACCCAGCTGTACAATGAGATTTCATCTCACTGCCGTTAGAAGAGCCGTTTTCAAAATGCTGATAGTACTGATGGAGATGATGAGAAAACAGAACCCAAGCTTTGTACTCTTGAACAAATTAACACAGACACAGTGGAAAACAATGTGGGTTCCAAAACAACCAAACAACTAAAACCAGAAACTTTCTTGTGACCCAGCCATACCACTCCTGACTATGCCCCTGAAAGAGATGAAACTGGTATGTGATAGAGATGTCTGCTCTGCCATGCTTCCTGCAGCACTGTTCATAGTAGCTGTCTTAGTTACTGTTCCATTGTTGTGAAAAAACACCGTGACCAGGGCAACTGATAGTAAAAGTCTTTAATTGTGGGCTTGCTTGCAGTTTCAGAGGGTTAATCCATGATCATGTTGAGGAGCATGTCAGTAGGCAGGCAGGCAGGCATACCGATATGAACTTTGATTTTTCTCCCCCACAGACCAACTCGTTTTGTTTAGTTCATGGAAAGTTAATCACTACTCCTTAGAAATAAAGATTAACTCAGGCAAACTCAGTGTAATTTTGCCAACATTATAGTCCTTTATTTTTTTAAAAAAAGTTTTCATATGTGTATGAGTGGTTTGCCTGCATGTTTTGTCTGTGCAATATTTTCATGCAGTGCCTTCGGAGACCAAAAGAGGGCATGAGATTACGCTGGAACTGGAGTTATAGACTGTTGTGAGGCACCATAGGGGCACTGGGAATTGAACACAAGTCCTTTCAAAAAGCAGACAGTATTCTTAACCTCTGAGCCATTTCTCATCCCCCAATATGATATTCTTTTGTTTGTTATTTTGTCTTTATTTTTGAGACAGGGTCTCTCTACATAGCATTGGCTGTGCTGGAACTTGCTATGTAAATCAGGCTGGTCTCAAATGTACAGATCTTAGTCTACTGAGTAATGGGGTTTAAAGGCATGTGCCCACCATAGCCAGTGTAGTCTAATTTTATGTCAACTTGATACAAGCTATAGCCATCTGAGAATAAGGAAATTCAATTTAGAAAATGGCTCCATAAGAGCATACTGTAGCTTGTAGGGCATTTTCTTAATAAGTGATTGATGAGGGAGGGTCCTGTCCATTGTGGGTCGTATCACCTTGGGTTGACGGTTCTGGGACCTATTAGAAATCAGGCTGAGCAAGCTGGTAAATAGCACCTACCTCCCATGGTCTCCGCATGAGCTCCTGCCTTCATGTTCTTTCCCTGTTTGAGTTCCTGTCCTGACTTCCTTTGATGATGTGGAAATATAAAACAAATAAACCCTTTCCTCCCCAAGGTGCTTCTCGTTATGGTGTTTCATCACAGCAACAGTAACCCTAAGTAAGACATCCAGCTTTTCTTTTTCGATGAGTCTTTTGAATATACTAATTTCATATGATTTCTTTCTTTCTCTCTCTCTCTCTCTCTCTCTCTCTCTCTCTCTCTCTCTCTCTTCATATCATTCCCAACAAGTTTGGAGCTTTGTAGGATTCTACTTTAGGTTAGGATGAGTCGCTCATACTCACACATCAAATAAATAATCATGGGATCTGAGAAATACTATGCACCAAGTTGGAGGCCCTGCTTTCAAGGAAATTTCATTTCATATTGACAAGAGAGAAATGTTAAAGATGTGAAAAAAAATGCTAGAGACACCAGTGAAGATGAGAATCTGGAGTGGACTGTCAATTTTAAAACTACTAAAAAGCCTTAGTGGCGGTGGTATATGCCTTTAAACTCCAGCATTCAGGTGTATCTCTGTGATTTTGAGGCCAACTTGGTCTGTATCATGAATTCAGGACAGCCAGGGCTACACAGAGAAGCCCTGTCTCAAAAAACCAAGAAGAAAAAAGAAAAAAAAATACTTCTCTTACTACAAATTAGAGATACCAGATAGGTTATTTCATGCAACTACTCACACATCCTGTACCCAGTAGACATTGTTAATCAGTCACAGAACATTTTCCTTCTGAGACTGGACTCACCTAATTTCACAGCACATTTTACTCAGGCAACTACTGTAAACAGATCAAAGTTGAAATGAAATTGACACCTACTTGCCATCCAAGGGACACTAATCTAAATGCTACCACTAAGTAAATCAGCCCATTCTGGAACTGTGTACTCTACTTAATTAGGCAGGAACATTTGCACAGTGCATAGAATTGACTTAATGTAATGTGCTTTGTGATTGTAACAATGGTATACTTTGAAGGAACCTGTGTGCAGTTCCTCTAAGAGTCAGCTCTCTCCTTCTACTATGGGTTCCAGGGATCATGCTTATGTCTTAGGCTTGTACAGCAAGCACCTTTACTAACCGAGCCATCATGTTGATATTGTGATTTTTTTAAGATATTTTCTGCATAGCTCACAATATCACCCTCATTACAATTTGAAATTTTTCCTTTGTGCTAAAATTTAAGCATCATATGTCACAAAACCAGTAAAACAAATTGTATGAGGTACTTTTACCATTTCTTTTACCACCAAGTCTGACAGAAACAACATAAGGAAGTAAATATTTCTTTTCACCCAGCTTCAGAGAGTTCAGTCCATTATGGCATGAAGGGTGTCACAGAGCAAGACAGTTCATGACATGGTGAGCCAGGAAACAGACAGATGAGAAATCCCAATTGTTCCATTTTCCTCTCTGTTGCTGACCAACAGCAACTTAAAAAATCTATTTGGTTTACACTTCCAGGTGTAAACAAAAACTTCAAGCAGGAGCTTGAAGCCAGGCCTGGTCCTGCCCACTATTCCAAATAGCATCTTTGACCAAAGAAATAATTCATAGTCAAAGAAGTATAGCAGAAAACATGGAGGAACATTGTTTGGCTCAATTGCAGACACCTACTTAGCTGGCTTTTTTTTTATACAACCCAGGACCACCTGCTTAAGGAATGGTGCTGCCCATAGTAGGCTTGGCCCTCTACATCAAGTAACAAGACAATTACTCACAGACAAGTTTACAGGCCAGTATGATCTGGGCAATCCCTTAACTGAGACTCCCTTCTTAGGGAACTCTAAGCTCCATCAAACTGAGAGTTAACGCTAACTAGGCTGTCAGTGCTTGGCTTGCTTTCTCCTTTGCTCATTTTAGTCAGTGTAGATCACCAGCTCATGGAATACTGCTGTGAATATTCAGAGTGGATCCTCCCAATCTTCTCCAGAAACATACTCTTGGACACCCCCATAGGTATGCTTTACCATCTTGTACATGATTTTACATTCAGTCAGGTTGACAATGAAAATGAACCATAGAGAGAAACCAAGCTGTAGTTTTAATTTATGAATATTAAACTTTTTGTCATACTCTCTTCATAGGAGCACAAGGAATGCAGAGGCAGCCCACCACCCCATTTTATTTTATTTTTTTAAGTTTCTTTTTTTAAGATTTACTTATTTTGTTATGTATACAATGTTTCGTCTGCATGTACACCTGAACACCAGAAGAGGGCACCAGATTTCATTAAAGATGGTCGTTAGCCACCAAGTGGTTGCTGGGCATTGAACTCAGGACCTCTGGAAGAGCAGGCAGAGTGCTCTTAACCTCTGAGCCATCTCTTCAGCCCCCACCACCCCATTTTAAATAAAGATTTTCCCCTTCATGTTGAGAAACCTGAATTTTTGCCTTACTTTTACTTGTTACTGACTGCATTTTTTTTTATTTTTAAAGTATTTGATTTTATTAGGTTTATGGGTCTTTTGCCTGCATGTATGTCTGTGCACCATTTATATCTGTGCCTGGTGCCTAAGGAAGCCAGAAAAGGGCATTGGCTCTCCTGGAATTGGAGTTACATATAGTTGTGAACTACCATGTGGGTACTGATAACCAAACCAGGATTCTCTGTAAGAGCAGGAAGTGCTCTTAAGTGATGAGCCATCTCTCCAGCCTCCAGAACAGTTTTTGACCAAATATCTGGGCACTGTGTTCCAGGCAGTTTAATGAAGCTATAACCATTAATTGCAAAATCTCACAAAAGAAATTGGCCTCTGTAAAAATCTTTGTTTTTCCTTTGATCTTTTATTCTCCCTTAGAACAAAGTCTCTGTCTTTCTCACAACTGTCCACTCTCTCCCACAGTTTCCCACTACCTTTCAGCTCCCCACTCCTTTGGGAAAACAAGGTCTCAGTTGTGTATACCTGACTGGCCTAAAACTCACTATGTAGACCAGACTGCCTCCAAACTTGCAGTAATCTACCTGCTTTTGCTAGTTGTATGTGCCATCACATCAGGCCTCGTTTTCTTTTTATTTCACAATTATTTTTATTTCCACAAGTCCTCATTTACTTTTGTTGTCACTCTTTTTCTAATTATCCACTTTTAGACAATTTTCCACTGTAGCCCACAGTTTCCCATTATGTTCTCCACTTCTATCTCTTACACAATTGCAACTGAAACATGTTACAAATGAGGCAGAGTTCTCAGGGGCAGGATGAGGTTAATCAAATGATCTGTTGTAATGTGTTCTTTTGAGGACAACATTTTGACTATTCTCACCATCTTCAAGCCAGAAATGTAACAGAGGTAGAGGAAGCACAAAAGAACTGATATGCATGTCTTCCTCTGTGGCCTGGCAAGGCTGTGACCTGATAGGCTAGGATCAGATAGTAGGGAGGCAGTCTTTCCCTATTAGTGGACTGGGAGAGGAGCATAGAAGACTAGGGGAGGTGCATAGGGGAGGGAGGGTGAGACTGGGAAGAGATGAGGGAGGGAGCTACAGCTGGGATACAAAGTTAATAAATTGTAATACATTTATAAATAATAATAAATAAAAATTAAAAAACTGATATACAAGCATAATGTTTTTTGTATTAGGATATGAAGATGTATAGCCAGCCAGCAAGTCACAGAGCAATGAGGGCAGTAATTGTGTCTTTGTGTGCATCTGAAAAGATAGGTACTCACTAAAGATCAATGGGGAATTTGTTGTATGAACTAATGTACTAAGTACTATAAAATGTGTTTATGTGTTTGCTGTCCAGTAATATTCTTGCTAAGGGGATTGAGCAGACCTGTGAAATGAGAAATTTAATTCATGCTACTGTCATGCACTTTGTGTTAAACTACCTAAAATGTGATTTGAGAAACATACTTGCTGGTACTATGAACAGAAAACAATAGATATTAAGCTTTTATCACCTGACACTCTATTTGTAAGCAAAGTTGCTTTAAGAAGTAATTATAAATTAGCAGTGGGCTATAGATGTGACCAACGTCCCCTTTCTGACCTCCGTGGACACCAGGCATTCATGTGGTGGACATACATGCAAAATAATAAAATACATGAAAAAAATTAATCAAAAATATTTTAAAGAAGGAAGCATAATTTCAGGGTAATTAAGAGGAGGAGGAGGGTCTGTGACTACTACGTCCTCTTCCCTGTCAACTCCTTGCTACGTCTTGTTTGCCAGAGATGTAGCTACAGCATGAATGTGATTTGAATGAATGAGTCAGGGATGTAAGTAAAAGCACAGCAAGTGGGTTGTAACTTCACGTTTTTCTTTGACTGGAAGGAGGAAGGATAACTGAGTGTGTACTCTCAGAGCACCGAGCCACAACCAGAATTTGAATTAATGTCAAGAGGATCAGTCCCTACATAGCAAGAGGGCACTGGTCACCTAAGAAAAATCATCTGAAGGAGACTACAGAAAAGAGAGAGGAGAGTGCTTATTTGGTGTCTCTGCCTTGCCTTCCAGGGTTTCTTTTCCTAGTGAGGTCGCCTGTCCTGAACATGTCAAAATCATGGTGTTTGGAGGAGACACTTTTTAAACTAGGCTTTTGGGCCAGCAGTCTGATTTTATCTGAGAAATGTTGCTTTTAGCCCAGAAACGTTGACGGCAGAGGGCAGAGAGAGAGGGAAGCAGGGCTAGTCCAGACAAGAGGGTCGGGTGGGGTGGGGCTCAGGAGCATGGCTAGGGCTGAGTGGCGAGGTGTAAGTAGAAGTGGTGTATTAAGGCAGAGAGCAGAGCAACACCCGGTCCAAATGGGGCGTGATTAGGGCGGTCTCTATGGCTCTAGAGACTCTCGCAGGGCTGGAGGGGCGAGGGTTGGCTTCTAAGAGGCGTGGCGCAGGCGCCAAGGGGCGAGGCCTTGACGGACCTTTGCGAAACGCAGGTCCTGGGAAGCTAACATGCAAGTGGCACTTGTTAAGTGTTCTTGGAGAAACATTCAGGTAAGGATGGGCAGCCCAGTGGAGTGGGAGCCTCGGGGAGTTTAGACAGACCCAGAGAGGACCGCGACTCTACCCTGTACCTTCCACCCGACCGATCCAGGTGTCTGGAGCAGCAACAGCTGTTGGTTCTGCCAGTCTTGCCTCAATTCCCGCGGCCTGACGAGGGAGTTTCCTCTTTGCCCCAGCCCTTTCTCCACAATTGGGAGTCATCAGACTCCTGACAGCTCTTTGTTTGTTTGTTTTGTTTTGTTTCACTTGAGAGAGTTTGTCGGACCCAGGGAGGAGCAGACCCTTGTGAGGGCATGTTGTCAGTTAGCTGAATCTAAGTGAGAAAGTCCAGCCTGTTTAAAAAAAAAGGCCGGAGACTAAGGTAAAGATTACCAGTTCTGAGGCTGAGTTCAGAAACTGAGGTGCAATGAGTCAAGACTCTCTCAAATCAGAATGGTGTTTCTTCTTCATCTCCACCCCTACTAAGCCAGGAGCTGGGGACAGGCTCACAGCTATCCCTAGGCTGCGGCGCACTGTCAGAACTATGCCTGCAGAAATCATAAACTTTTTCACCCTGAAATTATTCCTTCTGGCCTTGTCTTTTTGTGCCCCGCCCTAGATCCAGAGGAGAGGTACCTCCAAAATACAGAAGGATGATTAGTGATGGCTGTTCTTTGAGACAGTCTTTGTTAAGTATTTCTGCCTTGAGGCTGGTGGCGGCTTTTTAATATTAATGTCAGTGCCCTCCCTTTAAATGTGCTTTCTCTGGAAAGGTTTGAGAAACATTAGTGGGCACAATTTAGTTCAGTGACAACTTGCGCCTTCTCAACCATTGAAAACTTAGTTCTTTGCTTTCTGCTTCCTGCTGGTAATCTGTTATCTTCTGTATGTGCTGCTGTGTAAAACTTGCCTAGATTATGAACAGAAGTAGCCCAATTTTTTATGATTTTGTGTGTGTGTGTGTGTGTGTATGTGAAACTGCTACAGACCCTGCACATTGTTCAGAGCAGGTTCACAGATATGCTGGAAAAGAAACCCTTTCTTCTTAGGAGTTTCTTCCTTTTTTCACAACCTTTAAAATCACGCTAAATTTCTTTGAAGGCCTGAAGCAGCAAGGGTGCCATTCTCAGCTGGGAGTCATGCTCCCAGGGAAAAAGTGAGTGAGAGGAGAAAGCTGAACTTACTCCATCAGGATTTGGCAAGATAATCTCTAATTCAGATTTGAAGAGTTGCAAAAGCCCCGCTTCCTTTTGAAATCAAGAGTCCATCTGATGAGAAACAACAGTTTCTTTCAATGTGATTGTAACCTTTATTCAGAACACATTTTCTTGATGCTGTCTGTTTTGCACAAAGTAAGTTTAATCAGGCAAAGTTCACACTACTTATTGTAGTAAATACACAACTTATGAAAGATTCTTTAGGAGCTTTTTACATGTTCTCCCTCTCACACAGAACATCAGACATGTCAATAAAATCCAAGGATCTACATAAATAATCAGTGAGAGCAAAACGCACACACGTGTGGGAAGCTTAGTTTCCCTGTGGCACATTGATACATCTTTATGCATGGCATGCAGTAATATATGGTGGTAAATCATTGAGATGTGATACGTTTGACAATTAAATGCTATTTACTGTTTAATAAGGTTGAACACTATGAGTTCAGTCAGCAAGTTATAAACAGCCAACTCTCAGGAAATTATTACTTTCAGTTTAACAGAAGCTATTGGCCGTAGACCTGAACATTAAAAACTCAAGTATTGTTATAGGTAATGTAGCCTAGCAGTAGTTAAAGGGAGTTTCTACTTATTCAGATTTTCTTGGAACTCCCTTCATCCCTGACCTTTCCTGTTCAGTTTCTTTCCTGACTCTTTACTCCTTTGCTGTTTTGGCTGCTCTTAACTGTCCCTTCGGCCATTCTCCCTCGGTATACCGGTAACTCTTAGAGGGGGCTCATTTTGTTTTGTGTCTAGCTTTGTAACTGCTCCTACACAACAGAAATGCTTTGCCAACTATCCTCTTGGCTCCCCCGTTGGTGTCTCCAGTCAAGTACAAGCGATGGTGAGACCACTATGTGTTCTTGTTGCTCACATGAGTGGCTTTCTCTTGTTTCTCTTTTCAGCGATTCGTTCTTTTTTCTACAAGCCGTCCAATTGTGAGCATTTCTTTGATTTGTTCATTGACTATAAACCTTACTGCTTTGATTTAATATCAAAATGGCATTCTACCACCGAGCCATCTCAGGGACATTTTGTTGCTGTTTTGCTTTTTTGTTTGTTTGTTTGCTTTAGCTCTGACTGGCCTGGAATTTGCTTTGTAGCCCCAGTTGACAACAAACGCACTGTGATCCTCCTGCCTCACCTTCCCAAGTTCTGAGATTATAAATGTGTAACACACCCAGCTCCAAGGCAATTTTTAAATGGGTAACACTGAGTGATCTTATGTAAATATAAGTCAGATTGCTATTTCTTTGGTCAAAAATCTGTCTTTTCACCTTCATTTTCCTGAGAATGCTATCCTCCACCTGGGATGACCTTTTTCCCCAGGCAACATCTGGCAATGTGTAGAGATGTTTTTGTTTTTCCAGCTCTTGTGTAGGTGCTACTAGCTTCTACTGGAGCCCAGATAGTAAGGATGTGGTAAACGCCAATGTACAAGTACAATGTACAAGACAGCCCCTCAAAACTAGCAATCTTCTAGTTAAAAATGCCAAGTTTAAGAAACCTTGGTTTAGAGAAAGAACCATTATTATGGTCTAGAAGTCTACTGTATGTGACATCCATTGCCATCCATTGCCTCTGGATCTCATATGCTCCTTTTTTTCCCCTGGTCACTTTGCTTTGGCCATATTAGCCTCCTTACTATCCCTTGAATACGCCAGTTATGTTCCTACCTCAGGGTCTTTGCACAAACATTTTACCTTACTTGAGAATGCCCTTTCTTTAGATACTCTCTTCCCCTTTCAGTCCTTCCTTCAAATGTTACCTTGTCAGTGAGGCCAAATATAGCACTTCTACCCCAGTGGCACTCCAGATTCACCATATCCTGATCCATATTTCATGGAACATACTTGAATAGTCCCTATCATTGGCTTATCACACTACTTGTTCACTATCTGTTTCTCCCTTTCAAAACATGAGCTTCACAAGGATAGGAACTTTGTTTCATTCCCCTGAGCCTAGAAGACTGTCTGGCATTTAGTAGATATTCAATTGCTATCTTGAAGAAACAAACAAACAAACAAACAAAGGGTTACTGAAGTAATCAACTGTTCCTTGACTTGTCTGGCTCACCTCTGCCTGCTGCTCAGCTGCCAGAACCATCAGAAACCATCCGTTATATAGGAGGACATGCAAAACTCTTGTAGTCTCTGGGAAACTTGTATTCTCCCAAATCAATCCCAGATCTTCATCCAGCCCTGCCTTCTGCTGCATGCCCTTGTATCTCCTAGGCCAGTGCAATTTCAGGGATGATGGGTAGGAGGTTCAGCTATATTTTCACCTAGTTTCAAAAGAGAGATCTGAAAGTATATATATTCTTATATAACCCAGTCTGGACTTGAATTCCATACATAGCTGAGGATGACTTTGAAGTTCTGATCCTCCTGACTTTGCCTTCTAAGTTCTGAGTACTAGTACTATAGGCCTGATCCACCATGCCCTGTTTATGGGGTACTGGGGAATCAAACAGGGCTTTATACATTTTAGGCAAGCATGATACCAACTGAGCCACATCCTTAGTCCCCTGTTGTTGTTTTGTTTTTTCCATATAACACACAAAAAAGTCAAGAGTTAGGCTCCTTTAACTTTCTTACAGTGAGATTAGCAATCAGATTTCCAGAGCCCTAACTGCCTTTCTGAAGAATGACAAAGAGAGTAAGGGTGACATCAGGTGCTCTAGAGACTTCCGAACTCCTGCCCCTAAAAAGCCAGTCTGAAGATGCAGAGGAAATGCTTCTTCTGGGCCAGGTGTTAGGGATCATCAGCTTGCACGTTGTTATATGACAGCGTGGTTGTTGAGTGTGAGGCATTCATTCACCCTGGTGTGACGGAGGCTCTGTGTTCATTCTCAACTTGCCAATCAGCCCAGCCTCACCTCAGGGATTTCCGGAAAACTGTATGAGGGAATGAAGCCATAGGCAGGACTTCTCTGGGAACCATGCTAACGTCTAACGCCCCCAGAGAGTGCCTGTGCAGGATCTTGTGCTCTGGCCATTCATCTGTTTGTACAGTTCTTGTGACCAGCCAACATACCCTTGGCTTTTGTCTTATCACAACCTTCTATTTGAAGGCTGAGCTGCTATACTTCTTCTGTTGAGTACACACTGTACCTGCAATTAACTTCCCGAAAGTTACTAAGTCGCTCATACCACTCACATTGTCAGCAAGAAAGGAGTCTTTTTGTGTGTGGAGCCTTTGTACATGCCCCCCTCCCCAACAATGGCATTGATCACAGCATAAAACTGGGTTCTGCCCATTTCAACCTCAATTGCCCTTTCTGGCTTTGGTGCCTGGTCACCCTCTTCATCACTCTACCTGAAATTTCCCTTGTCCCCTGCACTTTCAGTCTTCCTGTTTTATTATCTCTGATGCCTCTGCCCTAAAACTTAGAAGCCCTAAACTGTGACTGTTATCTCAACTAGCTTTAAGAGATTTCTGTTCTGTTACACTAAATGAAGTAAGCCAGTCACAAAAATAGAATGTCATTCTGTTTATATGGGGTAGCTGGAATAGGCAGCTATACAAGGACTTATGGTAGACTAGAGGTTAGCAAGGAGTGGGAAAGAGGTATTACTAAGTACAGAGTTTACACTGGGGATGAGGAAAAAGGTTGAGCACAGAAAGGAGTGATGGCAACGTATTTAATGCTTTGGAATTTGTAGAACTAAAATTGGTTAAAATGGTAACTATGTATATTTTATCACAAATTTTTAAAGATAGAAAAAACCTAAGGTATTTTTTTTTCTTATTGATCACGAGCTTTGGGGGAGGGGCATATACCCCAGTACACTGCTGTCTACTATTGCTTCTGTGTGGGAATGAAACTCAGTTCAGAAAAAGCATGGAGCTCAACAAATTTTCCTTATATTTCCTGATAGTTTTCGAAATTCCATTTTAGTATCAAATCAGTTTTGTAGAGGAAATCCAGAGTGGTTGTAGTTGTTTGATGTTATTGGCTTTAAAACATGATATTTTGTTTTGTTTGTTTTTCAGTCTACATTATTATTATTATTATTATTATTATTATTATTACTATTATTTACAATTTATTTACTTTGTAGCCCCCTCTCTCATCTCCTCCCAGTCCCACCCACTCTCCCTCTTCCCCCCCTATGTCCCTCCCCTAGTCCACTGATAGGAGAGGTCCACTTCCCCTACTTTCTGACCCTAGCCTATCAAGTCTCACTACGACTGTCTGTATCATGTTTCTCTGTAGCCTAGTAAGGCCACCTCACCAGGGGGAGATGATCAAAAAGCAGCCAACCAAGTTCATGCCAGAGACGATCCCCATGGAGACTGAGCTGCTCATGGGCTACATCTGAACTGGGGGTCTAGGTTCTCTCCATGCATGGCCTGTGGTTGGAGTATCAGTCTCTGCAGGGGCCCCTGGGCCCCAATTTTTGGCTTTGTTGGTCTTCTTGTGGAGCGCCTGCCCCCTCCAGTTCTTTTTATCTCCCCCTACTTCCGTAAGATTCGCTGCACTCCACCCAAACTTTGGCTATGAGTCTTAGCATCTGCTTTGATACCCTGCTGGGGAGAGTCTTACAGAGTCCCTCTGTGGAAGGCTCCTGTCCTGTTCCCTGTCTTCTTCCTCTTCCAATGTCTATCCTGTTTGCCCTTTAAAACCATTCCAAAGTGCTGGCTATAGTGCGGCATGCCTAGAACCCCAATAGTAATGAGCCAGAGGCAGAAGATTCCCTGTAGGTTCAAGGCCAGCCTGGGCTGAATAGTGAGTTCCAGGCTGGGCAGGGATACATAGTGAGACCTAGTCTTAGAAAAAGCCAAAGGGAGGCTAAGCTGGCCATGGTTGTGTATATCTTTAATAGCGCTTGGGAGGCAGAGGCAGATAGGTTTCTATGAGTACAAGGACACTTTGGTGTGTGTAGCCAGTTCCAGGCCAGCCAGGGTTACCAAGTGAGACCTCACAAAACAAAAACAAAAATGAAACAAAACACACACAGACACAGACACATGCACACGTGCACACACACACACACACACACACACAGAGAGAGAGAGAGAGAGAGAGAGAGAAGAAATAAACAAAAAGTAAATTTAAACAAATATTTAAAATGACCCAAGGAGGGAAAGGGGAGTATTAAGCATATTATGGATAGGTAATTGTTGAAATAGAATACTGGATACAAAGCTGGCTTTAATATGTTATTTCCCACTATATAGTCATCCTTTAATATCCGTGGAGATTGATTGTATAATCTACTCAGAAACCAAAATCTAAAGATGCTCACGTCCTTTACATAAAATGACACAGTTATAATATATACATGTATTGAAATATCATATAGTACTCTGTAAATATGCACAATTTTATGTTTTTAATGTATGTTAAATATTTTCATTTCTTTATTTTGATATCCCCTTTTTGGAAAGAGTCTCACTAGGATAGCCCAGAATAGCCTCGTATTAGACCTCTTCTTACTTTAGCCTCTCAGTGCTAGGTTTGTACCAGGAGACCCACTGAAAAACAATTTTAAATTACAAAAAAAAATATTGAAACTGAAAATAAGTGGTCTATGTTCAATACAAGTGCAATTCTTTAAAAAATATTTCGTATTCATATTGGGCTGAATCCATGAATGCAAGTACGTGGGGGGGCACTCTGTAAATTTGAAGTTTTTAATAATTAAAGATCAAGAAAAGAAAGTAGAATCAGATGCTGAACTGAGGTGGCCAGTAAAGCTGCTCAGTTAATTCAGTTAAAGAAGATATTTGAAAAGAAAGGATTATTATTTGTTTGAAGACACTATCAAGATTATTTGGTCTGGCCTCAATGGAAGAGGATGCTTTGAGTCCTGATGAAATTTGATGTTCTAGGGTAGGTTTGTAGGTGCTCCCCTTTTTTTTCCTGAGGAGAGGGAAAAGGGAAGAGGGAAGGAAAGTGGGAGGGTGGGACCAGGTGGAGAGGAGGGAGGGGATGTAAGATGAATAAATACACAAATATGATTTTAAAAACTGGTTTGGAAAAAAGACAAAGATTATTTGTATGTATCTTCCTCAGCCATCACTTTTTTTAAAGACAGGGTCTCTCATTGAACCTGGAGCTCTCCAATTGGCTAGACTAGCTGACCAGCAGTAGGAATCCTTCTGTCTCTGTTTGCCCAGTGCTGAGATTACAGGCATGCTCTGAGACACCTGCTTTTCACGTGTGTGCTGAAGATTGCAAACTTAGATCCTCATGCTTGCCTACCAACCACCTTACCAGTTGAGCTATCTCCCCTCCCCCACCACCACCTTAGCAAGATAATCTTTTTTAAGTTTCTCACGAGATTGTGTTCAGATCCTGAGTCAGGCTTGGCATATACATGCTTTGTCCAAAGAGATATACACCCAGAAACATAAAACTATAAACAAAATTGATTTTAACTTTGGCTGGAAAATTTCAAACACTTTTTGAGCAAATTTCCACACAGTTTAGAAATCCCTTGCCTAAAAATCCTAGGTAGAGAGTCAGGCCTCGAAGTAAGGTCCCTCATGGTCCTCACAAACTTTTTATTTCTCCTCTTGAGTGATTGATGTTCTATGTTGCTCCAGGATGTACATTTGACAAAGTGATCTGTACTGCATCCTGGGTACTGGGTGAGAGATCACTGTAACCACCTGGGGAGATGGCTTGATGACACTTACTGTTCTGCCTGGAGCCCTGGACTGTCCCTGGTAAAGCAACCATAGGAAGTAACTCTGCTCCTGTTTTCACTGGCCACTGCTGTCGCTACCCATAGGACTTCTCTCTCCGTTTACTTGTGTGTAGCTTTCCTTCTTCCCTGTAGAGCAAAAGGAGCAAGATCAGGGACAGCAGTACAGAAGAAAGCAGACAATTCCAAAATATTCCGTCACCACAAAAACAAACCCTACCCACTAAATGGCCAGTTGCTCCCTTTCACTCACGCCCTAGCAACCATGAGTCTCTGTACTTTCCTATTGTCAGTATTACATGCCCTTAGTTTGTCTTTCTTTATACAAGACAGTGCACGTTACTTTACAAATGATGAGAAACTCCCGCACTCTGTTTCAGATCTGACATGCAGATAATGTGAAGCTGCTTTTTGAATCATGTCATTCTGAACACGATTATCTTACATTCTTGCTATTGTTTTTATGCATGGGTGTGCATGTACACAGGTGTCAGTGAGAGGACAAATTCTACAATTTTCCAGAAGTCAGTTCTATCTTTCCACCAGGAATCAAACTCAGGTCCGAGGCTTATATGGCAAGTAACTTTACCCACTGATCTATCTAGAGCTCCCACAATAACTCTTTTTTTGTTGTTCTTGTTTTTTTTTCAAGACAGGGTTTCTCTGTGCAGCTTGGGCTGTCCTGGACTTGCTTTGTAGACCAGGCTGGCCTCGAAGTCACAGAGATCTGCCTGACTCTGCCTCCCCAAGTCCTGGGATTAAAGGCATGTACTACCACACCCGGTTTCCCATACCCTTTTTTGAGATAGGGTCTCATGTAGCCCAGGCTGGCCTCAAAATGACTATGTAACCAAAGATGGTTTTAAATTTCTGTTCCCCCGGCTTCCATTTCTAAAGTGTTGAGATTAAAGGCACATAGTACTGTACTGGGCTTGATCAACATTTTTCTATCTTCAAAACACTCAGGATACAACAAATGTTTAGCATGCCACACCAGTTTACAGGTCTGGCGTAGATTGATGAAGTAGAAATGACAAAGCTGTTTCCTTAAAAAAAAAAAAAAAAAAAAAAAAAAAAAAAAGTTCACCACAGTTTCCTTGTTTAAAACAAACAGATACTCATAGCATATTTTCTTGTTCTTGTGTAATCAGCAGTGGTGGTAGAAACTAATGTGTAACTTTATATGTGAGATTGTCCTGGTTAGCATTAACTGTCAACATTATCAAGTTGTGTCTGTATCTGTCTTGACTATTAGTTGATGTCAGAGGGCCCATCCCACTTTGGATATTACCATTCCCTGGGCAGGTGGTCCTGAGCTAGACAAGGAAGCTAGATGAGCTTGTGCCGGAGCAAGCCATCAAGCAAGCGAGCCATGCCATATGCTTCAAGCTCATGCTGCAGTTCCTGACCTTCTTCCCCTCTAGGATGGACTATAACCTGAAAGTGTAAGCTGAAATATACAGCAACAGAGAAGAAACAGGCTTTTTTCCCTCCAGCAGAATAACATTAAAACATGTATTAGGATTTATTCTTTTCTATGACTTTCATCCCTCCTTAGAATCAGAGTATCCAACACAGTATCTGGAACAAAGAAAATGATAATAAATGTTGAAACAACAACAAAAAGTGTTGGGAGAATTCTCATCTTGAATGCCTAGATTAGAATCATACTCTGGTAGTTTCTTATGTAGATTAGGCAAGACATTGTGGATCTTTTATGTCCTATAAGAAGGGATATGAGATGCTCTACTGAAAGGGTATATCAAAAATATAAGAAAACCATGTGGTCTGGGGGTATAACTGTGGTAAAGTACTTGCCTGGCATACTTGAGACCATGGGACACTTAACACTGTAATAAATAAAATAAAATAAATAGAAATTAAAATAAAAAAAACTAGGAAAGACCCTTAGTACTGTTCAATAACATACTGGTTGTCGTGTCACAGTTCTCAGTTCTTAAAATTAGGATCAACAACTTCACCACCACAAGGAAACTTGCTCAGGTCCCCAACTCCATGTTTTATTATTGTTTTTTAAAAGATTATGTGTACAGAGGTATTTTGCCTGCATATATATCTGCACTACATGCATGTAGTGCCTATGGAGGCCAGAAAGAGGGCTTTGGATTGCTTGGAACTGGAGTCTCAGGTCTTTTGGAAGAGCAGCCATTGCCATTAACTGCTGAGTTATCTCTCCAGTCCCTATACCCATGTTCTGTAAGGCACTGTCCCCAAGAGATGCAACTATGACCAAGAGAGACTTCTCCCACCATGGAGCTTAGATTCTGGGCATAATGGAGTTATAATCTGTATTTCTGATCAGCTGCCTAGTTCAGCTGTGATAAGCACAAGAAGAGGGTGTTAGGCTAACCCAGTGAGCACAGTCAAGGGAACCTTTAAGGAAGTGGCTCTAGGCCTGGAGACATGGCTCAGGGATTAAGAACACTGGCTGCTCTTCCAGAGGTCCTGAGTTCAATTCCCAGGAACCACATGGTGGCTCAAAACCATGCATAATGAGATTGGATGCTGTCTTCTGGTGTGCAGGTGTACATGCAGACAGAACATTGTATACATAATAAATAAATAAATCTTAAAAAAAAAAGGCAGTGGCTCTATAATCGGTCCAGTAAAAGGAGGCAGGGATTAACCAGGCCCAGCTGATGGGAGAGTGGTTTTAGGAAAGAACATAGCTTTTAAACAACGTAGCCTTTTATTTCAGAACTTGTTTGTTCACTTGTCACAGGAGGTTTCAGGAGGCTTTAAATGAAGCAATAGTGGAGCAGGGGTGAGGGACTGCTAGAAGAGAAACATCCTGAGTTGATGTCCCCATAATCTGAGGTCTCTGTGGTGAACACCTTGGAAAACATTGCTTCTGATGCTTTCCCAGTGAATGTGTGAGTGCTAGAGACAAAGTTCAAGACTTAACATTGTGCATTTCTCCTGTGTGCCAGGGCCAGTGTTACACTAAAAAACTGGCAAGAGTCATTACTTGTACTTAAGCTTAGATTTCGAAACCACTCACAGCTATTTTGGCAAGATGTATTTACTGTTTTTTGGTTTTTGGTTTTTGGTTTGTTTGTTTTTGTTTTATTTTTTTAAAGCAAGCCAGAAACAAATGATTTATTTTCTTATTCAGGCTGCCTGAAAGGAACATTAATCATTGAATTCTTCCTACATGTAAATACCATATGGGGTTAACTAATCAGGATTTGAGGGAATAAATTTTCTTTTAATTTTAAGGAACAGTAGGAACCACAAACAGTCTTTATTTGTGTGTCAGAAGAAGAACATTTCCCTCCGGGCCTCAGATGTTTGCCAATGCTGAGGGAATGGTCAAGCTCATGAGTCAGTCCTCTGAACCCTGCATGCCACCAAGGCACTCAGTTTGCAAAACAAGCGTGAATAAACTATTGACTCTCATTTGGCCCTGCCTCCACATCAGGGTGTGAACTGGCCTTCCCAGTGTTCTCCTCCCAAGTTTCCTCAGGCTTTTCACTCCTGTTGGGTATAGCTTTCCTTCCTCTGTCTTCCTCCAGGTTTTTTAGGCTCCCTGGAGGTGTTTTGTCACTGGTGGATATTCCAAGATGACGGTGATGAGTCACCTGAGAGTGATTCTGCAAGCATCTTCATGTACATTGCTATGGAGAAGGTTCCGGGTTCCGAAGTCTATGCCAGTGAGGTCCTGCAGTCTCTATACTTGCACTTACAGAACCAGGAACCGAGCCTGTGAGTACACCCCTCCTTTAAGGCAGTGAAAAAGTTGGCATTAGGCACCTTAAGAACTTTGAACATGATTATAAAGATAGCTAGTGTGGAATGTCTTTTTACACCTGTTTTAGCATGCTAAATGATGTCATGCTGAAAGTGGACAAGGGCTATGAAAACTTTGAAATGTCTTCATGTCTGATATTTTATAATTTCTTTTGACTAAGTTTGACCCGCAGACTACAAACAGTTGCAGTGAATCTTATGTTTATAGGATTTGCATGTTAAGTTTTGCAAGTGGGTCATTGTCTTCATGCTTCAAAATGTTCTTTCTGGAGTTATAAATCAAAGAATGAATTCTATCAGACTGGCTTGCAAGTGTGCAAGTAAACACAGGGGATCAAAGGAGGCAGTAGATGTTCTTCCCTCAATGCCCTGTTACACTCTTGGAGACATGAGTTATTGTCCATGTCATGATGGTGCAGGGATTTTCTACCTTGGCACGGGTGCAGGGCTGTGAGGGAGTGTGTTTACTCCCTTGATCCCAGGCACCATACACCTCTCCAGTTATAAGAACCAAAAGTGTCTATAGACATTTCCCGATGAGTTCTAGGGAACAAAACTGCCCCCTCAACCCCCCAAGACCGGATTAGGACCATTGAGGTGATGAGGAAAAATGGTGTGTACCTTTGTGACACAGTTCATTTGAGTTTATGGGCAGATGGAGTAACTAAGTACAGCACGATAGAGAAATTTTCCACTCTCAGAAACAAAACAAAACAAAAGAAAACAAAGCCCACCATGGACTTTTTGAATGTTGGCCTGCACTGAGACCTAGCTTTCTCCCTGACCCCATATGTATATAATTAAAAGGTGGATAAAAAGAAATGTTTACCAATCTAATCTAATTTAATCTAGCTTAAGCCCAGGATTCTGAAACTGCTCCATAAATCTATGTTAACTGTAAGTTCCCTTACCCGATTTCAGCACTGGGTGTCTATCTTCTTATTAAAACAAACTGGTCTGAGTCATAAGAAATTTTTGGTTGTTGGGTGTGGCTTCCTACAAGCATGCCCACATCCTATCCAGACTGGCTTACTGTGAATTCCGGTACTTTGTGGTCTATGGCCTGAAATGGAAAAAATTAGTCATATTAATCCAGCTACTAAAGTTTTCCTCTTTTATTTTTTAGCAGAAGGTTAAAAGTTAAACATCTAAAATCCTGGCTACTGTGATTTTAGGAGTTTGCAGCAGACAGTAGTGGCAGAGAAGGCCAACTTCCCTTCATTAATCTCCCACATAATAAGATATGTTCTTGTTTATAAGTTGGTGGGAAAAAATGGGCACAGTTTCCCTTTATTTGGCCCTTGGCATGTAACACTGTCCTAGCCTTTTTTCAGGCAGGAGAATATTATTGTCTTTACTGCCCCAATGGGCATATTTCCTCTTCTGCCAACCCAGCCTTGCCCTGCTTAGTTGTAAAGATGATATTCATTGTTTCTGATGGCTCAGTAGCCCAACAGAGAGCTGGCTACTCTGAGACAAGAAGGACTGTCAAAGGTTAGAAATTCAGTTCTGGCAGCTTATTTTAGTATCATAATTCTTATCTTCATCATCCTTGTCATCATCATAGGTTTAATACCTGTGCCAGAGTTCAAATCTGACCATTTTATCTGTTTTTTGTTTTGTTTTGTTTTTTAGTCTTATGTTGCCCAGACTGACTTCCAACTCACTATGCAGCCCAGGATGGCCTTGAAGTTTTGATTTTCTTCTTGCCTTAGTCTCTGAGTGTGCCAATATCACAGCCATGTACCTCTATACCCAGCTTCAAATCTGACCTTTTTAAGGTCATATAAAGCAGAGAGCAAGGAAGTAGGAGATTGTGGCAAATTCAGCATTGTGCTCAAGGCCTTTCACCTTTTTTCTTTTCTTTTTTTTTAAGATTTATTTATTCATTATTTATAATGTAGTCTACCTGCCTATGTGCTAGCAGACCAGAAGAGGGAACCAGATCCGATCATCCATGGTTGTGAGCCACTGTGTGGTTGCTGGGAATTGAACACAGGACCTTTGGAAGAACAGCCAGTGCTCTTAACCTCTGAGCCATCTCTCCAGCCCTCACCTTTTTTTCTTTGTTCAGTAATCATGGGATGTTTATTCAAATGGCTGTTTACTGTTTTCCCAAGACGCAGTCAATAACTCTTGAAGACTTAATAGGCTATTACCCGAGATGAAAATAAAATTAGTTTCACTCAGAGTGCCATTTAGCCTAATTGTTACACCTTGCAAGGCCACAGATAAGGACATTGCAGCCAGTCCTGAAGATACCTGATAGACTAGGATCAGATAGAAGGGGAGAAGGATTTCCCCTATCAGTGGACTCCGAAGGGGGCAAGGAGGAGATGAGGGAGGGTGGGATTGGGAGGGAATGAGGGAGGGGGCTACGGCTGGGATACAAAGTAAATAAACTGTGATTAAAATAAAAAAAGACATGTGCCACCACCAAAAAAATAGACAAAATATCTTAAAACATAGGAAAATGAATATGATGATTTATTAATTTTAATTTATAAATATATAAATATATAAAGAAGACGATGGAGAATAAAAATGGTACAGATTTGTTATTACATTAAGGATGCTTAATGTTCTTGATCCTCTTATATTTATTTATTTATCCATTTGTTTGTTTTTCTGAGACAGGGTTTCATGTAGTCCAGGCTGGCTTCATACTAGTTCTTTAGGGAAGGTTGCCCTTAAATTTCTGATTCTCCTGTCTCCGTTTCCTGAGTATTGGGATTAAAGCTGTGCATCACCACATCTGGCTTCTTTTGACAAGGAAGAGGAACGCTGAAATAATTGGACTGTACTGTATCAAATACAGCCACTAAAATATAACATGAAACTACAAGATAAAAAAAAAAGAAATAAAAGACAAAAAGGAAAAGAAAAAAAAAATGTAGTCACTAGTTTCATGTATCTACACGTAAATTTAAATTCAGTAATACTTTATAGCTGTGTGTGCCTAATATTTAACCATACTGGAAGTTTCCATCCTCAGAAGAAATTCTACTGAATGTTTTTGTATGGAGTTTTTACAACATTGTTTTATTATTTCTATATTTAATTTTGAAGAACACAAGGCCTGGACCATAATTACATTTATGAAGTTTCCTTAGGGGTTGGAGAGATTGCTCAGCAGTTAAGAGCTCTTGCTGCCCTTGCAGAGGACCAGTATCCATGCTGGGCAGCTCACATCTACGTATAACTCCAGCTCCACCCTCTTCTAAATCAATCACTCAATCAACCAACCAACCAACCAATCAATCAATCAATCTGAGGGAGAGAAAAACTTATTTAGGTGAGTCTCCTTTAAGAAGCTCATACATACACTTGGGTATATCTCGGCCTTTTTTTCTTTCTTTTTTTTTTTTAACTCCTATACTTAGAAATCTATATTATACCAGGAGTTGTGGCACACACCTTTAATCCAGCACTTGGGAGACAGAGGCAGCAAATGTTTATGAATTCGAGGCCAGCCTGGTTTTCAGGACAGACAGGACTAAATAGTGACACTCTATCTCAAAAGACCATATTAAAAATGTCTTTTAACGAAGTCCATTTCTGATAACATTTTTTTTTTTTTTTTGTTTAGCTGGGCATGGTGGATGGTGGCTAAAGCTGTGTGTGGTAATCCCATCGTCAACAAACAAACTTGGTTAAACAAACAAAAATAAATCAATAAGCACATTTAAGATTTTTTCTTTTTTTACATTTTTTTAATTATTTTTATTTATCTGTAGATGGGTTTGCGTGCCACATGTGTGTGGGTGCCCTCTGATACCCAAAGAGAGAATCAGACTTGATGGGGCTGGAGTTACATACAGGTAGTTGTGAGTCACCCCATGTTCATGCTAGAAACCATACTTGAGTCCTCTGCAAGAAGGGCAGGTGCTTTTTCCGTTTGTTTGTTTGTTTGTTTGTTTTGTTTTTTTCGAGACAGGGTTTCTTTGTGTAGCCTTGGCTGTCCTGGACTCAATTTGCAGATCAGGCTGACCTTGAACTCACAGATATCCATTTGCCTCTGCCTCCCAGAATGCTGGGATTACAGGTGTGGGCCACCATGCCTGGAGAGCAGGTGCTTTTAACTGGAGAGCAATCTCTCCAGCTCATTTAAATCTAAAGTTTACCATAAAGACTCACTCTTATTATTCTAGCACAAGTACTCAGATATCTAAAGAAGGAGGATCCTGAGTTACATAGTGAGAACCTGACTCAAAACAAAACAAAACAAAACAAAACAAAACAAAACAAAACCTCATTGCTAACTCCTTCGTGATATAGGCCGCAGATGTTTCAAATTACATTTGCAATTAAGAACCCCTTAAAATTCCTTGAGTTTAATGCTATCTCCAGCTCCCTGGGACTAACAGGAAGCCCTGGAGCTAAGCCTAGGAAATACAAGCTTTGTTGCCTATGCTGGTAATGGCATGTGATTCCTCTGGGTCCTCAATTCAGAATTAGAATTTTCCCCACAACCCTGATAGTCCAGCAAAGCAATTTGTGCTTCTGTGATTGTCAGTAAAGCCTTATGTCAGTAATGCCTTAAGAAGAATCTGTGTACCCTGTCTTAAGGCCAAAGCCTACAAAGATAGTCTTTGGTTCCATGGGGAAAGCACAGCCTAATGAAAAAGACAGGATTAGAAAGCCAGTGAGGGTGGAGAACAGTGTTGTACATGGGTAGTGATGGGGAATAAGCCACAAAAGTCATTCTTGTTTTACTAATGGGTTAGAAAACAGAAAAGAAACCAATTAATTTGGTGACATATTTTATTTAACCCAGTATATTCTAGATGTTGATCTTTTTAAACACATAATTAGTGTAAGAATTATTCACAAATGGTGCCATCCAACAGATGTTCAACATAAGCCACATATATGAGCCATACTGGTAAGTCTATGTTTTCTAATGACTTCATTTTTAAGTACAAATAAAGGCTAGAGAGATGGTTCAGTGGTTAAGAGCACTGGCTGCTCTTAAAGAGGACCCAAGTTCAATTCCCAACACCAGCATGATGGCACACACTATAACTCTAGTCCCAGGGTCCCTGACATCTGATCTCTGCAGACTCCATGCACACAGGTGGTAAATGTAGACAAAACTGCATATATGTAGGCAAAGCACCCATATACATTTAATGACTAAACAACAATAATTTAAGAAGTACAAATTAGATATATTCTTCTAATACATTTTAGTTACCCTAATATATCAAAGATATTTCTAACTTGAAATCAGTATAAGAAGTATAAGTGAAATTTTTGCATGATTTTGTGCTAAGCCTTCAAAGACCTTAGTGTCATTCATTTATAGTGCATCTCAATTTACACTAGCTGCATGAGCTAAGTGAGTATCATACTGAAAAGCTCAGGTGCAGAGAGGAGCCAGAGCAGTAATTTGAGCTGTTTTAAATTTAATTACCAAGAGCCTAAGGATGAGAGATAAGAGAATTGAGAGAAGGGATGAGAACGGCATCTCTTTACAGGCTCTCTTTTCTGTCCCAAAGCTTTCTGTGTTTCAGGTAACCATGTTCCTTTAATCCATATCCCGTGTAGGTTCAATAGGAATAATTTATAACTTCTTTCCTCATGGTTTCATTTTTTAAATACTCTGGGTTTCTTGATCTTTCATTTTTCTAACTGCTATCAAAACTTGCTTCAGAGAGCTGAAGCCAACAATTGAGCCAACAATTGTAATATTTAAATATTTAAATATTTTTTTAATATTTGAGATTATAATAGCTACATTATTTTACCCTTGTCTTCCTTTTTTCCAAACCTCCCCATGTATTCCTCCTTGCTATTTTTCAAATTCATGGATATATATATATTCCTACTATTCATTTAGGACTTTCACTGTTTCTGGTATCAAGTGTAGCCCAAGAGACTATAGAGAAAGTACAGGACATAGCCCCTGTGGGCCTGGACATAGGCCCTTTGAGGAGATGAAGAAAACGTATATTCCATGAGGAATGTTTGGGTGCTAAGTGGTGTGAAAGTGAATACAGTGAGTTTCACAAAAGGAAGATCTGAATGTAAGGAGAAAATGGCTTAGAGACATGAAGTGGAATTATTTCCCCAAATGGAAGGGAAAATGAATGGCAGTCAAGCATGAGCAAAGAGAGAGCGAAGTCTGTGTAGGCAGGCATTTGGAGGAAGAGTAATAAGAAAAGCAGCAGCGGAAGAGCCTTGAAGGAAGGGGAGAGGTGAGATGGCATTGCTTAAGTAGGATCAGCTTGGCCCCAGGCCCCAGAAACCACATGCCTGTCATGAAACTGATCATTTTTTGAAACTATCAAAAATGGCAGGACACAGCCAGGCATAGGTAGCACACACCTTTAATCCCAGCACTCTAGAGGCAGAGGCAGGTGTATCTTTGTGAGTTCAAGGCCAGCCTGGTCCACAGAGTGAGTTCTAGGACACCCAGTGCTACACAGAGAAACCCTGTCTCCAAAAACCAAAACATAACAAACAAACACAAAACAAAAAGGAAGGAAGGAAGGAAGGAAAGAAAGAAAGAAAGAAAGAAAGAAAGAAAGAAAGAAAGAAAGAAAGAAAGAAAGAAAGAAAGAAAAAGAGAATGAGAAAGAAAGAAAAGGCAAGACACACATATAGAAGGGAACACCACCAGAAGACTTCATGGGAAAGTCTAGGTTGTAGAGGCTTGAACTAGACTGGTAGTCATGGGCAAGGCAAGGAAGAATGACTCTCTGAAAGATCCTACAGAAGGAATATGGCAGTCTAATGGGACAAGGAGACATAAAGCAAAAAGTAGAATCAGACTGCCTCATCCTGTTATAGCAGGTTCATGGCCACAGTTCTAGCAGTGGTGCCACATCTATGCTGCTATAACAAAATTCCTTGAACTGAGTAATTTATCAACAACAAACCATGATTTCTCACTTCTGGAGGCTAGGAAGTCCAAAAATAAGGTGCTAGAAGGTAAAGTGTCCAGGAGACGTTTGGTCTTTATTTTAAAGATGCCAACTGATGAGACCTGATAGGCTAGAGTCGGATAGAAGGGGAGGAGGGCCTCCCCATCAGTGGACTTGGAGGGGGGCATGGGAGGAGATGAGGGGGGGCGGGACTGGGAGGGGACAAGGGAGGGCGCTATAGCTGGGATACAAAGTGAATAAATTGTAATAATAAATAATTTTTAAAAATATTTTTAAAAAGGTGGGAAAGACCCCAAGACTGCTTAGGTCTATTTTAAAGAGTATTGATTCCATGCATGAGAGTGCCATGCAACTTTTTTTTTTTTGCCTTTTAAAATTTTTTATTAATTACAGTTTATTCACTTTGTATCCCCCCTCCTCCCCTCCCAACCCCACCCTCTCTCCCTCTTCTCTACCCATGCCCCTCCCCAAGTCCACTGATAAGGGAGGTCCTCCTCTCCTTCCTTCTGATCCTAGTCTATTGGGTCTCATCAGGACTGGCTGCAGTGTCTTCTTCTGTGGCCTGGTAAGGCTGCTCCCCCCCCAGGGGGAGGTGATCAGAGAGCAGGCCTATCAGTTCATGTCAGAGACAGTCTCTTTTCCCATTACTATGGAACCCAATTGGACTCTGAATAGCCATAGGCTACATCTGTGCAGGGGTTACAAGGAATCAATGAAACCAAGAGCTAGTTCTTTGAGAAAACCAACAAGATAGACAAACCCGTAGGCAAACTAACTAAAAGGCAGAGAAACATTATCCAAATCAACAAAATCAGAAATGAAAAGGGGGACATAACAACAGACACTGAGGAAATCCATATAAACATTAGGTCTTCAACATAAAACGAGACACTCTAAATCGGTTAGAAGAAAAAGTGGGGAACAGCCTAGAACTCATTGGCACAGGAGACAACTTCCTGAACAGAACACCAACAGCACAGGCTCTAAGAACAACAATCAATAAATGGGACCTCATGAAACTGAAAAGCTTCTGTAAAGCAAAAGACACTGTCGTCAGAACAAAACAGCCTACAGACTGGGAAAGGGTCTTCACCAACCCTATATCTGACAAAGGGCTGATATTCAGCATATATAAAGAGCTAAAGAAGTTAAAAAGCAATAAATCAAGTAATCCAATTAAAAAATGGGGTACAAAAAAGGGGTTACGGAGCTAAACAGAATTCTCTATAGAGGAATATGGAATGGCAGAGAAACACTTAAATGCTCAACATCCTTAGCATCAGGGAGATGCAAATCAAAACGACCCTGAGATTTCACCTTACACCCATCAGAATGGCTAAGATGAATAACTCAAATGACAACACATGCTGGAGAGGTTGTGGAGAAAGGGGAACCCTCCTCCACTGCTGGTGGGAATGTAAACTGGTACAACCACTTTGGAAGTCAATCTGGTGCTTTCTCAGACAATTAGGAATAGTGCTTCCTCAAGATCCAGCTATACCACTCCTAGGCATATACCCAAAATTTGCTTCAGTACACAACAAGGACATTTGCTCAACCATGTTTGTAGCAGCTTTTTTTTTGTAATAGCCAGAACCTGGAAACAACCCAGATGTCCCTCAACGGAGGAATGGATACAGAAATTGTGGTATTTTTACACAATGGAATACTACTCAGCAATAAAAAAAAACGAGGAAATCATGAAATTTGCAGGCAAATGGTGGGATCTAGAAAAGATCATTCTCAGTGAGGTATCCCAGAAGGAGAAAGACAAACACGGTATATACTCACTCATATAGTGCTATCCGATATGATAAACATAATGAAATCTATACACCTAAAGAGGATAAACAAGAAAGAGGACCCGGGGTAAGATGATCAATCCTCACTTAGAAAGACAAATGGAAGGTGCATTGGAAATAGGAGAAAACAAATAACAGAACAGGAGCCTACTGCAGAGGGCCCTTGAAAGACTCTACCTAGCAGTGTATCAGAACAGATACTAAGACTCATAACCAAACCTTGGGCAGAGTGCAGGGAATCATATGAAAGAAGGGGGAGTTTATATGATGTGGAAAGGATAGGAGCTCCACAAGGACCAAATATATCTGGGCACAGGGGTCTTTTCTGAGACTTTATCTCCAACCAAAGACCATGTATGGATATAACCTAGAACCTCTGCTCGGATGAAGCCCGTAGTAGCTCAGTAATCAATTGGTTTCCCATAGTACAGGGAACAGGGACTATTTCTGACAGGAAGTCAATGGCAGGCTCTTTGACCTCCCCACCCCCCAAGGGAAGAGCAGCCCTGCTAGGCTACAGAGGAGGACTTTGCAGCCAGTCCTGAAGATACCTGATAAAACAGGGTCAGACAAAAGGGGAGGAGTTCCTTCCTAATCAGTGGACTTGGAAAGGGGCAGGGAGGAGATGAGGGAGGGAGGGAAGGTTTGGGAAGGAATGAGGGAGCGGGATACATCTAGGATAGAGTTAATAAAATGTAACCAATAATAATAATAAAAAAACATTAGGTCTTATTTCAAAAGCGTATATGCCACAAAATTTGAAAATCTAAAGGAAATGGATGATTTTCTTGATCGATTCCACTTGCCAAAGTTGAATCAAGATCAGGTAAATAAATTAAACAGTCCTATATTCCCTAAGGAAATAGAAGCTGTCATCAAAAGTCTTCCATCCAAAAAAAAAGCCCAGGGCCAGATATTTTCAGTGCAGAATTCTACCAGACCTTCAAAGAAGAGTGAACACTAATACTCTTCAAACTATTCCACAAAACTAGGCCATGCATCTTTATGACCTTCAAAAGATGTTCTTTCTCTTATTCATTTGAGCTGCAAATACTGATTGAAAACCAGGTTGGCTTGCAGAATAGTGGAAGAGGAATATATTTAAGCATACATTTGTAATTATAACTGTGAATAAAGATTAGGATGGAAAATCAATGCTTTGATTTTAAAATGGCTGGATATTGTGGCACACACCTTTAATCTCAGTGCTGGAGATACAGAGGCAGGTAGATTGCTGTAAGTTTGATACCATCCTGGTCTATGTTACATAGTGAGTTCCAAGGACAGCCAAGGCTACATAGTGAGACCGTGTTTTTTGTTTTTATTTAGTTTTTTTTTTTAAAAAAAAAGATAGAGGGAGAATCGTCTTATAAGAGAATCAAAGGCAACTTTGCTATGGAGGGAACAATTAAGCCCGAGACCTAATGAGAGTCATTCCTTGAGCTGAATGAGAGGAAATTAGCTTCTGTGAAAGGAACAAAGGTGCTAGGCAGGAGTGTGCTCTTCATGTTTCAAAGACCAAAAGAGGGGTACTCTTAAGGCTGGAGAAATAACTCATTACAGTGAATTGAATGTGCGTCTCCCTAAAATCTGTATGTTGAATTTCTGACCTCCCAGTGATTATGTTAAGAGATGGGGCCTTGGGAGGCAATGAGATGATGAGGTCTCTGCCCTTAAGAAATGGATAAGCACCCTTTTATAAGACTGGAGTAAGAAGATACCAAGAGGACAGCTGTCTATGAAGCAGAAAGTAGCCTTCAGCCAACACCAAATCTGCTGGTACCTTCTGTCGGTCTTTCCACACTCTAGAGCTCTGAGAAAAATTGTATTTCTTTTGTATATAAGCCACCCGTTCCATGATAATTTGTTAAAGAAGTCCGAAGAGACCAAGCCAGTGCCAAAGCATGCATTACATCAAAGCTACATGATAAAGAGTTGAGACCAAATGTATGGTCAACATGGAATCTAAAGTTTTGATATTCATAAAGATAAAAATAAATGTTAAAAAAAATAAGTGTTGATGTCTATCAGCTGCAGAGCTTTTTATTATTATAATAACTATTATTTGTAGTCCTTGGGTTTGAACCTAGGATATCATGCCTACGAGATGAAAACTATACCACTGAACCAACACTGTAGTAATCATAGTAATTACAGATTTTATGGATAATCTGATTCTACTAAGTTAAGCTGTGATTGACACAATCACTGCTGTTTTATTTTCTATAAGAAATGTGTGAAAATAAAACCTATTGGAACACAATATAATCTTATTTCAAAGGAAAAAAATCATCAAGTTCCATTTTATTTTTGTTTAGAAGGAGAAAGAAAGGGAGAGGGGAAAATTAAAAAATAAGTGTGCTGGGTGTGGTAGTGCATGCCTTGAATCCCAGCATGTGGGAGGCAGTCAGGTGGATCTCTGTGAGTTTGAGGCCAGCCTGGGTTATAGAACAAGTTCCAGGACAGCCAAAGCTACACAGAGAAAAAATCCTGTCTCAAAAACAAGACAAGAGACTGGAGAGATGGCTCAGAGGTTAAGAGCACTGCCTGCTCTTCCAGAGGTCCTAAGCTCAATTCCCAGCAACCACATGGTGGCTCACAACCATCTGTAATAAGATCTGGGGCCCTCTTCTGGTCTGCAGGTGTACATACAGATAGAACATTGTATACATATAAATAAACATATTTTTAAGATACAAAAGTTTATATTTTGACAAAGAAGCCCTTGGCAAAAGCTGTCTTAAAAGGACAATGACAATGACCAATAAATAAGTTCCCACTCTCATTGGTCTCAATTAGTAAAAGGGGAGGTGAATAGGAGGAAATAAAGTGTGATGGAAGCTGAACTTATAAAACCAAAGTTATAGGTTGAGTCCAGCATTAGAATCCTAAGACGGCAGTTGAAGGAATAGGCCCAGCCCAGTTTGCTTGGGCTGGTTGGTGTTTGCTCACATGGATGTGAGAATTTTTAGTTCCCATTTTCTGAATGAAGTGTGAAACAATTAAGGGTAACTGGGGGTTCTTGTTTTAGGGACATGATAACCAGAATTCCAGTTCTTCTGTAATCTGCACAGGAGACTCACTTGTTTTTTTTTTTTTTTTTTTTTTTTTTTTTTTTTTTTTTTTTTTTGACGGTATGACTTCTCAGGTTATTAACCATAGTCTGAGGATGTCAGAGGTATAATATAGGTTTCCTTGGAGTAGGAATCTTTGAAACTGAGTGGACTGTGAACCAAACTTAGAGTTCATGTATTGTTTTTGGCTCTAGATGAAGGTTTCTCTATTCTGGCTCTAGGGACATTTTTCACATCTAGGATAATTCTTGCCTCTGTCCATTCTGTACAGAGATATTTATCAGCATCTTCAGCTTTTGTCCAGCAGAGGTCAGTAGAACCCTATCCCAGTTTTGTCCTGACGCATAGGGGAAACTTAGATTTCTCTAGGAGGGTTTAATCTATCCTGACACCCTCAGGAGGACTCAATATCCATACCAATGGGACACTTTTGAAAATAAATCAAGCAAACAAACAAAAATAAACAAATAAAGCTAAGACTTGGAGAATTTAGCTCTGGGCAGGTACCAAGAGGAAGTGAAATATCTTCTCCATTATATTGAACCAGAGATAAGATTCTGTTTTTGTGTTAATAGGAGGATGAGAATGTCACTGGCATATATGAGAGATTTTACTGTCTAACAACACAGTTACCTGTTTTGCATTAATTAATTTATGTATTTACTGTACACCCAGTAGGAAGTTCCCCTCCTTCCTCTCTTCCCGGACCCTCCTTCTCCCTTCCCCTCCTCTCCTGCTCTGACCCCTCCCTTTCTTCTCAGAGATGGAGACATGTCCCATGGGTATCAACCTACCTTGACATATCAAGTAGGACTGAACCCATCTTCTCCTATTGAGGCCAGACAACACAGACCAGTTAGGGGAAAGGGATCCAAAGGCAGGCAACAAAGTCAGAGACAGGCCCTGCTCCTGTTGTTAGAGGTCCCACATGAGGACCAAGCTGTACATCTGTTACATAGTGGGGGTGGGGAGGAGCTAGGTCCATCCCTATAGATACTCTCTGGTTGGTGATTCAGTCTCTGTGAGTCCCTGTGGGCCCAGGTTAGTTGATTTTGTAGGTTTTCTCATGGTGTCCTTGACCTCTTTGGCTCTTTCAATCCTTCCTTCCCCTCTCCCAGAAGATTCCCCGAGCTCCCCCTAATGTTTGGCTGTGGCTCTCTGCATCTGTTTTCAACAGCTGCTGGGTAAAGCCACTCAGGTCTGCAAGAATCGCAGAATATTATTAATAGTGTCAGGTGTGGGCTCTCTCTCATGGCATTCGATTCAAGTTGGACCAGTCACTCATTGATTGGTTGGGTTAAAGGTTGTGTGCGTGGGTTGGTGTCTCTCTCCCTCCACTGGAAGTCCTGCCTGGTGGCGACTTCAGGCTCCCTTTCCTTCCCTGCTGCTAAGAATCTCAGCTAGAGTCACCACCATAGACTCCCAGGAGTCTCACCTGACCCAGACATGCCCCCCTCCACCCATCCCCATTCTCTCTCCCAGTCCTCCCCTTTCCCCCCATCCAGCTCTCTCCACAACTGATCCTCAACCTGGTACCATCCCCACCCCCTCTCCCACCCAGTTCCCTCCCTCCATCTATTTCAGATATATATTTTATTCCCCCTTCTGAGTGAGATTCAAGCATCCTCCCTTGGCCCCTCCTTATTACTTAGCTTCTTTGGGTCTGTGGATTGTAGGATGGCTATCCTGTATGACTCATATCCACTTAAAAGTGAGTACATACCATAGGTGTCTTTCTCAGTCTGGGTTACCTCATTCAGGATGGTATCTTAATCAACCCCTTAGACTCAGTGGTGGAGTGAGATGTGGCATTGCTACTAACTTCTGTCCATTTATGTTGCTCCTGATTTTTTAAGGTTTTATTTAATTTTTATTTATGTGTTATGTGTATATAACTGTGCAGGTACCTGAAGAGGTCAGAAGAGCTACATGTGGTTGTAGGGCCCCTGATACTGGTTCTGGGAACCAAATTTACAGAGTAACAGGCACTCTTAACCAGTGAGCCATCTCCGAAACCCCATGTTTCTTCTCCTTTTCTTATTGGCCTTGATTCTGTGTCCAATTCTGGTGCTTCTATTTTTTCCCTTTTATTAAAAATAGATTTTTTTTGTTGGTTGGTGGTGGTGCATGCCTTTAATCCCAGTGCTTGGGAAGCAGAGGCAGGCAGAGGCAGGCAGATACAGGCAGATCTCTGTGAGTTTGAGGCTAGCCTGGTGTACAGAGCTATTTCTAGGACAGCTAGGGCTGCGCAGAGAAACCCTGTCTTGAAAAGCCAAGAGAGACAGAAAATAGATATTTTTTCTCATACAATTTATCCAGATTACTGTTTCCCCTCCCTCTACTTCTCCCAGTTCTTCTCTACTTCCCTTTGATCCAGAGCCACCTCATTTCTCTCATTAGAAAATAAATAGGCTTCTATTCTTCTTCTTATTATTATTGTCATCATCATTTGTTTCTGTTGTTTGTTTGAGACTATTGTGTGTGTGTGTGTGTGTGTGTGTGTGTGTGTGTGTGTGTGTGTGT
>NW_026592776.1:5246227-5321498 GCF_907164565.1 Psammomys obesus | reverse complement strand
TGTGTGTGTGTGTGTGTGTGTGTGTGTGTGTGTGTGTGTGTGTGTGTGTGTACACATATAAATACATATATCCCTGGCTGTCCTGGGACTCCCTGCATAGACTAGACTGGTCTTGAACTCAGAAATATGACTTCCTCTACCTCCAGCAAGAACTGGGATTAAAGGTGTGTGCTATCATGACCAGGATTTTCTTTTTAACTTTTAATTGATTCTTTCTGAGTTTTAAATCATGCACTGCAGTCCTACTCATCCTTTCTTCCCCTGTCTCCTTATATCTACTCTTTACTCTTTCAACCTCCCCCCCCTCCAAGAAACACATGCAAACAAACAACAAAAGCATGGAACACACCTCACCATGGAAACTGTAGTATGTCACAGTGTGTCACACAGTATATTCTCTTGCAAATGTCCATTTGCAATGAGTCATTGGTCTGGTTTGAGATCTCTGGTTTCTGTGACACCATCAATAGTGGATCCTCACTGGGACTGCTCCCAGTTATCCCATGTCATGGAGATCCTGTAGCTTTGGGCCAGCAAGAATGGCCCTTTTACATATCCCAACCATTCACAGATGATAGAGATTTTGGGGTGGGCCAAATCAGAGTCCTGGATCTGGGCCTAAGTGGTAGCTGAGCTGGTTAGCACACTTTCCCTTATCAGCATCACCAGGATGAGAGCTCTCCAGCACAGCTCTTGGCTAGGCCACCCAATGCCAATAAGAGGGTCAGCTCTCCCTTCTCTCATGCTCTCAGGGCTGGCTCACCCACACCCAGGCCTTCGGGACCAACTCCACTGTGCTGCCCAGTCAAGATGTGGGGACACATCCTCCCAAGTGCTGCTGCCTGCAGGGGGCTGGACAAGGTCTCCCACTCTTACACCCTGGGGGCTGGCTCATCAGTGCCTTTGCCTGCAGGGTACCGTTCTTGCTCTCCTGAGTGCTACAGCCAGGCAGGGCTAGGTCTCCCACTCTTATGACCTGGGGTCAATCCCTTCCAACTATTGCAGGTAACAAGGGAGGAGGGCACTACCCCACAACCACTCCACCTAACAGCAGACTAGTGGCATTCTCGCCCTCAGGGCTGGCTCTTCTGAGCCCCCTTCACCAGAGCCAGCGCTACTGTGCTGCCCAGGGAAGGTTCAGGGTCACCTCTCCTGAGTGCTGCTGCGCATTAACAACAGGACCATCTCACCTGCACTCATGAGCCCAGGACTAGCTCACCACACTGCTACAGGTGGTCAGAAGCAACAGGGGTGGGTTCATCACCCCCCCCACACACCGTGCTACCTCATAGCAGACAGTGGCAGGCCAGCTCTCCCACACTCTTGTCCTCTGGGTGGGCTCACTCACCCACACGCACCCACCACCAGGATCAGCTCTGCTGTGCTGTCCAGGAGAGGTACAGGGCCCACTCTCCTGAGTGTTGTAGCTGGAAAGGGGCGGGGATAGTTTTTTTTTTTTTTTTTGAGGGTTTTTCTATATTGTCCTGGCTGTCCTGGAACTCACTATGTGGATCAGGCTAGAAAAAAAAAACAAAACAAAAAAAAAAAAAAAAACAGGCTTCTAAGGGATTATGATATGATATGATATGATATGATATGATGTTGAAGCTAACACATTGGAATAGGACAAAACAAACAAACAGAAGGAAAATAGTCCAAGAAAAGGCACAAGAAACAGATATATATTCAGAGACCCACCCATTCACACACTCAGAATTCCCATAAAAACAATAAACTCTAAGCCATAATATATATTCAAAGGACCTATAGGTTAAAAAAGGAAACAAAATGTGTATGTATACACACACACATACACATATATTATATATAAAGATTTGGCCAACACCTCAATTATGTAACCAATTCCCAGTACTGGAAGCTTCATTTGGTGACAAGAAATGTCCAGTTGGGTCTCTGTTTCCCCCATTTATGGTGATATCATTTAGATCACCTCCAAATATGTATATATTTCAAAAGCTTCTACTGTATTAGGTTTCCATACAACCACACAAATGACCCTTAATTTTAGCTGTTTCTCCCTATATTTCCTTCCTCGTTCCTATTTTCCTATCTCCTCCCCACTTAATCCTCTTGTTCCAGCCTCCGTTTATAACTATCTATTCTATTACCTTTTCCTAGGGAGATCTATTTGTCCTTCTAAGTCCATAACCTATGTGGTTCTATGGATTGTAGCCTGCTTATCATTGACTTAACAGCCAATATTCACATATAAGCAAATACATACCATACTTGTCTTTCTGTGTTTTGATTGCCTCATTCAGGATAATTTTTTCTAGTTCCATTTACTTCATGATTTCTTTTTCTTTTAAACAGATGAATAATAATCCATTGTGTAAATGTATCCCATTTTCTTTATCCATTCTTCTGTTGAGTGACATCTAGGTGTTTACTGTTTCTGGATATTAGGAATAGAGCAGAAAGTGTCTCTGTGGTAGGATGTAGCATCCTTTGGGTTTAGCCAGATCTTGAGGTAGATCACTTCCCAATTTTCTGAGGAACTGCCACTCTGACTTCCACTAACAATGTTCCCCTCGCTCTGCATCCTTGCCAGCATGAATTATCACTTGATTTATTCATCTTAGCCATTCTAACAAGTGTAAGATGGAATCTCAGAGTCATTTGGATTTACATTTCCCTGAAGACTAAGGACGTTGAGCATTTCTTTGAGTGCTTCTCCACCATTTGAGATTCCTCTGTTAATTCTCTGTTTAGCTCTGTATCCCATTTTTAATTGGGTTGTTTGGTTTGTTGGTGTTTAGTATCTTGAGTTCTTTAAACATTTTGGATATTAGCACTCTGTTGAATGTAGGGTTGGTGAAGATCTTTTTCCATCTTGAAGCTGTTGCTTTGTTCAGCTGACAGTGTCCTTGCCTTACAGAAGCTTTTCAGTTTCATGAGGTCCCATTTATTAATTGTTGATTTTAACACCTGAGCTGTTGCTGTTATGTTCAGGAAGTTGTTTCCTGTGCCAATGTGTTCAGGGCCATTCTCCATTTTCTCTTTTATAAGGTTCAGTGTATTTGGTTTTATGTTGAAGTCTTCGATACATTTGGACTTGATTTTCCAGTGATAAATATGGATCTACTTACGTGCTAGGTGGTGGTGGCACTCTGTGAGTTCAAATCCAGCCTGGTCTACAGAGTGAGTTCCAGGTCAGCTAGGGCTATTGCACAGTGAAACCCTTTCTTGAGCCCCACTCCCCCCCCAAAAAAAAAGAAAGAATCTACTTAGATTCTTCTACATGCTGCCATCAAGTTGGACCAGGAAGACCACCCAAAACTGATAGATGTGGGTTCTGCTCATCATTTCTGTGTGGCTCAGCAGATCTCTCTGTGCTGTCATCAGGAAGTCTGCTGATATTTATTGCTGCAAAGACCTGGTTTTCGCTCTATGGAAGAAGGACCAGCACAAACCGTTTAGTCAGTATGTGTTTTGGACAAACTGCATTTGCATACCTTAAGAGATCATGTCTTCAGTCTTGTGACAAATTGTGAACTTGAGGAACTTCAGCAATGCTGGTGTCTATCCAGGCCTTAGAGGGTGACTGCTTAGTCCTCACAATTGTTTAGTGACCTGGCACACACACTTATGTAGCACAATTATTTTTTTTTTATGTACCAGTCAAGCAACTGAAATCTGACAATACTGAATTAAAGTTTGTTTTCCAACAGTTCTCACTCTTGTTCTTTTGTTAAGATAAAGTCTGTTATTGAAAGTTTACTTGATTTTGTATTTGAAAACAGTTTAGATGGTTGGTGTTCAAAACATTGCAATGAAACAAAGAGCACCATTTGTGAAAACTGTTTCTACACTTTAATCTCCATGTATTTTGCTGATTCCATAGAACTGGCAGCAATGACTTCAGATCACATTAACAGACAGGCTTAGAAGGGTTGGTTTTATGAGATGACAGAACAAAGACTCCTCCACAAGGTGCTCTCTGGCCTGCCCTAATCTGCTTTATACAGTTCATTAAGGCCCCAAATAGTTGACTTTTGAGACTGCAAGATGTCTTTGCACTCCTTGGGTTCTTCCAAAATGAGATGGTCCTGTGTGTGGTGCTATGCTAGGTAGTGGTTGTTTTTAACTGCCTGGGTTTGCTCTCTCCTAGTACCGCCACTCTGGGAGAACTTGAACCTTGTTCCTGCGGGTGATCGTCAGTCACCCATCAACATCCGATGGAGGGACAGTGTTTATGACCCTGACTTAAAACCACTCACCATCTCATATGACCCGGCCACCTGCCTCCACATCTGGAATAATGGGTACTCTTTCCTTGTGGAATTTGAAGATTCTACAGATAAGTCAGGTAAAAGCAAGAGCTGGTATTCATTTGTATAATAAAAATAACTATGTTATATCAAAATATGACACATCAGAGGGTCTCTATTGTACTAGAGACCTCTTTATTAATGGTGACATGAAACTCACTGTTTTTATTTTTTGAATATATAAAAATGTTTTATGACCATTTTCTTCCATCTAATATAAGTCATATTTTATTGCTTACAAATAATCAGTATGGAAGAGAATGTGTGAACTTTAACTTTGCTAGAAATTTATTTTATATGTATTTATTTAATATGTACAAAGTTTCCTCTGCTTGCTGACTTTAAATGAGTCATCATATTACACAGAAAGATTATTAATCACATTTAGCTTACCAGATTGCAATACACCTGAAACGGGGCAAAATAATATTTATGTGTATGCTAGATTATAGCCTTAACTAGTTAAGATGAGTCAGATATAGAGAAATAAGAAACTTAAGTTATGCTAGTTTTTTTAAAGAGTGTTACATAGTTTTCCTAGGTGTGGAAACAGAAGCAGGTGGATCTCTGTGAGTTCAAGGTCAGTCTGGTCTACATAGTGAGGTCCAGGCTAGCCGTGACTGCATGGTAAGATCCTATCTCAAGCGAAACAAATCAACAGGAAAACACTGAATTTGATGATGTCCAATAGTTATTACTCGGATACAACTATTACTCAAAATAGTATAGCTAATCAGGGACAGTTTTGACATTATCCTCTTATTCTGCCACTCCTCTCCTGGTCCCTGGACTGGGGATTCTTCAGAAATTCTGTAGGCTTTTTTTTTTTGTATTTCAATTACTGGGGAATGGGAACACACGTAGCATTTAGTGATTTAGAGCCAGGGATGGTGCTCACAGTCCTACCATGCACAGGATACCATTCCTGAAGATTAGCAGGCCTCGGATACCATTAGAACTGAGCTCAAAGAAAATGGCTTTCTCTCATGAATATGAGGTGAGTTTTAACAGTGAAGGTAATGTGCGTATTAGTTAAAGATGTGTAACTTAAAAGCACAGGCATATTTAACTGATCTGGAAATTTCAGCTCTTTCTTTGTTTTATTTATATTTTCCTGTAATTCTTTGGTGCTTAAATATGGTGCTCTGGCCTCTTTGGCCCCCTGGACTGCAAACAGACCACTCTTCCAGTGAATTTTCTGTCTCTGTCTGTCTCTCTCCCCCCTTCCTTTCCTCCTTTCCCCCCTCTCTCTCCTCTCTCTCTCTCTCTCTAGTTATCTTCCTTCTAGCATCCTTCTGTGCTATGATTCAGGAAGTATTCAAACCTGTCTTTTTGAACTAAAATGTCTCCACATCCTCCATTCACTTCTCTTCTTTGTCCTATGTGTATGTATGCTTGTGTGTGTAGTATATGTAGGTATGTGTATTATATATAGATATGTAAGTATATATGTAAGTATATATATAGGTAAGTATAGTATATGCAGGTATGTATACCCATGCACGTGCATGCAGAGGCCAAAAAGGATGTCAGCTATCTTCTTCTATCACTAGCCACTTTATTTCCTGCAGATGAGGGTCTCTCACTGAACCCAATGCTTTCATTTGGGTTAAATGGCTGTTGGGATCTTTTTTCTGTCTTCCAATGCTGATGTTAAAAGCATGCCTAGTGTTTGCATGGATGCTGGGGCTTAAAACCCAGGTCATAATACTTATACAACAAATATTCTTACTCACTGAGCCATCTTTCCACCCTGCTCTGCTTTGTTGTTTATAGTATGACACAGTCCCCCAAACTTTGAATGTGTTACTTAACATGTCTCAAACTAAGAAGGAATTTTCTCCTTTTCAGGGACATTTTTTCCCCCACAATTTTCCCAAAATTGTAGAGTCTGTTCCCACTTCAACTGGAAGCTCGTATTACCCCATGTGTAAGAATTATAGAAAATTTCAAACAGCAAACTAAATCCCTACATTCTCCACGACTATGCTGGAACTCTACTACCATTCCTGTTAAATGAATGGGCAGATCTAGCTGTGAGTACCTACCCTCACACATTCACTCTGGATACACCCCAAACTCCCTTCGGAGCTCTGTCATGTCAATATGACGGAATAATCTTATCTGGTAATCTTTCTTTTCTTCTGAAGATCCTAGGGTGTTGGTCAGCTTTGAAAGCTCTTGATAGACTTAGTATGTGTTCAATTATCATTGCTGTGTTGAGTTGGGAATTTTTAGGAAGCTGTTCAATGGTTTTCCTTGGCCGAAAGAGTTAAGGCCAAGAGTATTCAGAGTTAAATAGCTGTGGTTTTGTTTTGTTTTATTTATTAATTTATTTATTTTTTGAGACTGGATCTCATGTATCGGACGGAGGCTAACCTCCAACTTTCTGTGTAGCCAAGGATAACCTTGAACTCCTAATCCTCCAACCTTTGCCTCTCAAGTGCTGTTATTTGCAGTTATGCAACAACCTGGCTTCCAGGTTGTTTTTTTGTTTTTTTCTTTTTAAGTTAGCTTGTCTTTTTCTTTTGAACTGTAGATTTAAAAGGCTTATTCTATTCATGTGCATGGGTAATCTCAGATGGAAAACAACTGACTCAGATTTTCATCACAGTAAATATTTAGGTACTATAGAGCCATCTAACTAAAATCCCTCTGCTCTGGTTTCCCTGAGTGAGTCAATCTCTCAGAGTCAGTTATACTGTTTTGTCATATTTGTTTTAATAAAAATGGAGAAAATTTCTAAAACAGTTACTTATTTTTCTCTTTCTTGGAAAGGACTAAAAATGACATTTTTATAGTGTTCAATTATTATTTGCTAGAGAAAACCATCTCTAATAAGTACCTAACTTTCTATCTCCCTCTTTTTTCCTTTCAGTGACTGACTGCCTCTTAATTCCTGCTTGTTCTTTACTATTATTTCTTCATCCTATTTCAAAAAAAAATCATAGCACTCAAAGAGGGGCAAAAATAGAGCAACTAAACATTAAAAGTAAAGAAAGTAATAAAAGAAAGCAAAGACATCCCAGAAATGAAGAAAAACAAGAAAACTGTTCTGGGGGGGAATTTAATTTATCAGTTTCAAAATACAGTACAAAATGAACATGCCCCAAGAAATGATGCTGCAGAGAATATTGTAAGATCTGGGAAAAAAAAAGATCTGGGATAAAGTGAAGGAAAAGGAACCAGGGAACATATGTGGCAGAAAATATCTTGCCAGACCTTAGAGGATGCAGCTAAATGAGTGTTTGGAAGGAAATTCATCGGTGAAAAGGACCAATAACACAAAAGAGCATTGTTCTATCACTAAGCCTAGCTTTATACCCCAAGAAATTGTGACAGAAGAAGATATTAAACTCAAAGAAAGAAAGAAAGACATGATAATAAGCTGAGTAGAAATCAATGGGATGAAAAAGTGGTTCTTTGGAAGGAGCAACAAAATTGACAAAGGTTCAATCAGATGGGCCAAGAAAAACATGAAAGAAGACGATTCTAAAATCTGGGATGACAAAAGAGACTGATCTTTTACTCGGAGAGGCAGGAGAGGGGTTGAACTGAGGGCCCCAGGTTGCCACCAATCTCTGTTTGACAGACATTTTTCTTTTAATTCTTGTTTCGTCATTGGACTGAACATTCAGTTTCGTAAAGATAACTTTAAAGTGCATCTTGCATTTTAAGGATAGTGATCCCCACATCCTATCTTTTATCCTATTCCCGCTACTTTTCTTCATTACCCTACTTTCCTTTGTGCTTTACATATATATGTGTGTGTATATATATATGCATATGGTTTTACATATCTATAAAAATAGTATCCACAAGTGAGAGAAAACATGATTACTTGTCTTTTTGAGTCTGGCTTATTTCAAGATTTATATCCATTTACTTTCCAGCAAAAGATATAATTGTCTTACTTTTTCTGGTTGAAAGCATACACACACATACATATATGTATATACACACACATACACATACAGGTCAAGGAGTTTTTAATTAAAAATTTTTTTATTTTATGTGTATGGCTGTTTATCCTATGAGTATGTCTCTGCATTACATATGTTCAGTACCTGTATAGGTCAAAAGAGGACATCAGATCTCCTGGAAGTGGAGTTACAGATGGTTGTGAACTAACATGTAGGTGCTGAGCTTCAAACCTTGGTCTTCTGGAAGAGCAATCAGTGCTCTTAACCACCTGAACCCACCTCTCCAGCCCCTTTAGGTTCTATATTACTTTCTTTGATCCATTTGGAGTTGATTTGTGAGGCAAGAGTGCTTATTTGTTTGAGGTGGAGGTCTCATGTAGCCTTGAATTGCTGATTCTTCTGCTTCCACCTCTTGAATGCCAGGATTACAGACATACATCCCCATGTCTTCTGTGGTGTTGATGTTAATACAGAGTAAAAGGGATCAACTCTCATTCTTCTACATGTGAATATTTTCCCAGACCCATTTGTTGAAGAGGCTACAGAGATAGTTTTTATACAAGAGGGTGTGTGTTGGGGGAGGGTAATAAGATCCCATTCCAGGTCTCCCAGAGTTCTTTTTCTCTAACTGAAGGGGTTCGCAAGTATCTTGAGAATGACTCCTCTCTTATCAGGGCTTCAGCATAGGGTCAAAGTTATGGAAGGCACTCAAAAGAGAAACAGGAAGGGGGTGTGACCCCTGCTTTTAAGGAGTGTGTAGTACGGTGGAGACAGACCTTAGAAGAGGTGCTGTTACTGTAGCGTAGGAAGAGCTGTGATAGTGGTATGTACATGAGGCAGAGGAAAAGACTTCCTGGCAGAGGGGAGACATAGGAGATCTACATGTTAACAGAGGTGAGAAGTTGTGTGAGGTTTGTACTGTGTGTCAGTTGTAAGAAGGAGGTGGCATCGGGCAAGCTCAGAGGTGTAGCAGGACTGGTTTAGGGAAACTTGTACAGACCATGCACATACACTGAAAATCTGGACACAGCTTAGGTGGGTGCTCTACATTGAATTTTCTTACAGGGTTGTGAACAAGCATCATCATGTTTGGGGTTTCATCTCAAGGTTCCTTAGGCAAAAGGTTCTTTTGCAAACTCACACAAATGGCAATAGCTAGAAGCCATGTCCTTTTTCTTGTCCTGAAGACTTGCTCATAGGACCACTTACCACCCAACAGCAGGCTTCATCAAGGTTTGCAAACAAGCGTGTGAGAAAAGTCAGAGAGGGCAAGCAGGATGACAGTGTTCTTTATAACCAAATCCCAAAGAGAAATCCCGTTACTTCCTCACTTTAGAAACAAACTGGGAGGTCACACTCAAGGGAGGTGATCATACAATGCTGCAAATACCCAGGGATGGGTGACTGGGTATCAAGGCAGAAGTTGCCAATATTTATGAGGTGGGTGACATATTCATAGAAGTAAGGTCCTATTATTAGCGAGCTCTGGTTTTGATTGAGAGAACAATAGAGAGGAAAAACAATTGAAGATGACCCTTGACATCAACCTTGGGGTTCCACATGTACATCTGCTACCATAAATATACAAAAAATATGTATACCATACACACATGAAAATTAGAAACAGGAAACTCAGACCTATACTTGGATTTGTCTAGGTCTTTCCTTTTATTTTATTTTTTAACTCCTATACTTAAAAATCTATATTATACCGGGGGTTGTGGCACATGCCTTTAGTCCCAGTACTTGAGAGGCAGAGGCAGCGAATCTCTGTCAGTTTGAGGCCAGCCTGGTTTACAGAGTGAGTTTCATGACAGCCAGGACTATGTAGTGAGACCCTGTCTCAAAAATATGGTAAAATGTTGTTTAGCTTCTTTAGGAGTATAGATGTTAATATGTTTATCCTATATTATATGGCTAATATCCACTTCTGAGTGAGTATATACCCTGTGTGTCTTTCTGTTTCTGGGTTACCTCACTCAAGATGATCTTTTCTAGTTCCCAACATTTGCCTGCAAATTTCATGATTTCCTTGTTTTTAGTTTCTGAGTAGTGTTCCATTGCGCAAATATACCACAATTTCTGTATTAATTCTTCCATTGAGGGACATCTGGGTTTTTTCCAGGTCCTGACTATTACAAATAAAGCTGCTACAAACATGGTTGAGCAGATGTCCTTGTTGTATAGTTGAGCATAGTTTGGATATATGCCTAGGAGTGGTGGTATAGCTGGATCTTGAGGTAGCACCATTCTCAATTTTCTGAGAAAGCACCGGATTGATTTCCAGAGTGGTTATACAAGTTTCCATTCCCACCAGCAATGCAGGAGGGTTCCCCTTTCTCCACATCCTCTCCAGCATGTGCTGTCACTTGAGTTTTTTATCTTAGCTATTTTGATGGGTGTAAGGTGAAATCTCAGGGTTGTTTTGATTTGCATTTCCCTGATGACTAAGGATGTTGAACATTTCTTTAACTGTTTCTCTGCCATTTGATATTGCTTTATTGAGAATTCTCTGTTTAGTGTTATACCCCATTTTTTAATTGGATTAGTTGGTTTGTTGGTGTTCAACTTCTTAAAGAAGCTAAACAACAAGGAAGACCCTAGGGAAGATGTTCAGTCCTCATTCAGAAGGACAAATGTGGTAGACATTGAAAGCAGAAGACAGGGAACAGAACAGGAGCCTACCATAGTCGGCCTCTGAAAGACTACTGATCGAGAATTTGAAGTAGAGGCTGAGACTCATAGCCAAACTTTGGTTAGAGTATAGGTAATCTTATGAAAGAAGGGGAAGAGAGAAAGACATGGAGGGGACAGGAGCTCCACAAGGAGAGCAACAGAGCCAATAAAACTGAGCCTTGGGGGCCCTGCAGAGACTGATATCCCAACCAAGGACAATTCATGGAGAGGATCTAAACCCCTGGCTCAGATGTAGCCCATAGACTCAGTCTCCAAGTGGGTTCCTAGTAAGGGGAGCAGGGGCTTTCTCTGACATGAACTCAGTGATGACAGGCTCTCTGATCTCCTCCCCTGGCGGGCAGGAGGTGCAGTCTTGCCAGGCCACAGAGGAAGACAATGTAACCAGTCCTGATTAGACCTGATAGGCTAGGTTCAAATAGAAGGGGAGGAGGACCTCACCTGTCAGTGGACTAGGGGAGAGGCATAGGGAAGAAGAAGGAGGGAGGGTGGGATTGGGAGGAGATGAGGGAGGGGACCACAGCTGGGATACAAAGTGAATAAATTATAAAAATGACAATAATAAAAAATTTAAATATGTTAAAAATGTCTTTTAATAAACTCCATATCTGGTAACATTTGTTGTTGTTGTTGTTTCGCTGGCCATGGTGAATGGTGCCTAAAGCTGTATGTGGTAATCCCATCATTAACAAACATTGTTAAACAGACAAAAATAAATCAATAAGCACATTTAAGACTTTTTAAATATTTTCTTTTTATTATTTTTATTTATGTGTAGATGGGTTTGCATGCTATATTTGTTTGGGTGCCCTCTCATGCCCAAAGAGGGAATCAGATTTAGTAGGGCTGGAGTTACATACAGGTGGTTGTGAGTCACCCCATGTATGTGCTAGAAACCATACTTGAGTCCTCTGCAAGAAGGGCAGCTGCTTTTTTTTTTTTTTTTTGAGACAGGGTTTCTCTGTGTAGGCTTAGCTGTCCTGGGCTCAATTTGTAGACTAATGCTGGTACCTAACCTTTAGTCCATCTTGACTTGCCCCAGTGTCTTCTGAGTGTACGATTTGCTTTGCTTAAATAAGCTTCTGCATCTCACACAAATTCTTTCCTTTGCAAAGGCAAGAACCAAGGAGAAGCCTTACAGCAACATCATTTCTTCCAATGATCCTCTTAAAAAGAGTGTCAAAAATCACAATTGTATGGCTTGGAGCTATAGCCCAGTGATCAACAGTGCTCATTGCTCTTCCAGAGGACCTGGGTTCAGTTCCCAGCACCTACATGTTGGTTCACAACCATGCATAACTCCAATTCCAAGGGATCTGACACCCTCTTCTGAACTCCACATGCTGCCTCCGCAGCAGGCACACATGTTGTGTACATATATACAAGCAGGCACAACACTCATATACATAAAAATAAATCTTTTTTCTAAAAACCCACAGTACAAGTGATACTATATGAAGCCTGGAACTTGTAAGAAGACTCTTTGCTGGTGAGCATGTTTGGCAACAGAGGAAGTTCATCAGGCTTTGCAAGCAAGCAAGCAAGCAAGCAAGCAAGCAAGCAGGATGGAAGCCAGTCCTGTTGTTCCCTATGGCCTGGGTTTCTGATGCATGGGGACAAACCTAACTGTAGCTTCAATGATGATTAAGCTACAAAGGGGCATTCAGAACCATAGAGTGCTAAGCTCTGAGTGTACAGTTTCAGTTCATTGGTTTCCTCTGGTCTCACCTCCCTCCCTCACCAAGAGACACAACTCCCAACATACAACTGCTGTTTGCTTAATTGCCTCATATCTAACTCCTAGCTGGACTCAATGATGGGTATCCAACTGGTTCAAACCAAGGTTCTTTTCCTTCAGAGTCCATCCTCTCAACCATAATATGTGTTATAACACGTCTCTGCCTTGCTTCTCCCAATTATATAGTTTACATAGATATGATACTAAACACACACTAAAGATTTTGTAACTTAGTAAGTGCTAGAGCCAATGCTGGCCCTCTAACTACTTTGGGCCCAGGGACCACAAATGTGGTTGTAGCTACAGTTCAGGGAGCCAGTGAGAATTCGCGAGGCTGGCAGAGTTGGAGAGAAACAGCAGCAGTAGAGAGTGTGTGGGTCTCCTTCAAGGGGGTGGCTTTTTCATCTACCTAGTCTGCTGCCCAGTGAGACTGTATACCCGTCATGGCCAGGGGAGTCTCACTGATGTGAAGCAGGTTGAAAATGTGTATTTTCGCTGAAATGGTCCAGCTTTAACATTTTTCCTCTTTCCATTTTTCATTTATGTATGGTATGCATGTGTTTTGTTTTGTTTTTTAATATTCGTGGTAGCACATGTACATGTGGAACCCCAAGGTTGATGTGGTGAATTGAAACATACTAAGACCAATTCTGCTCTTCATTCCTCTCATAGCCACTAAATTGGTGACATCTCTCTATTTTGCTCATCATCTTTGGAGGAAACATATAATCAAGTTCCAGAATATATTTTCAGTGTTGTCCTAGGTTAAGAAGAGGAAAAACTGGCCCCTTCCTCTTCACTGGTCATTTGGGCCTAGACCTTTGGTTTTATTCAAAAGATCAAATTTGACAAAACCATCTTCACAGTTTAGAGCTTTAGAGAAAATGGGGCTGGGCGTGTGGTACATTGGTAGAATGCTTACCTAGCATGAACAAAGCCCTGGGTTCTAGCATAAGCACCACAAAAAAAGGGCCTGGTGGTACCAATGGGTAATCTCAGCACTTGGGAGGTAGAGGCAAGAGAATCAGAAGCTTAAGGTCATCCTCTGCTACATAGTGACTTAAGATAGCTCTACAACATGAAACCCTATTTTCTTTTAATTTTTTTCAGGGGGAGGGACTTTTTTATTTCAGTTCATTGTAGTATTGTGCTCATATTATTAATGATTTGGTCATTGACTCCACATCATCCCTGACCTCCAAAGAAAACTCATCCTTCATGACTTTACCTACCTCTTAATGAAAATGTCTTTTGGCCCACCTGGCCCTTTTTTTCAGATGGGGTTTTACTATGTAGGCTCACAGAGATCCACCTGCCTCTGCCTCCTGAGTGCTAGGATTAAAGGCATGTGCCACCACATCTGGCAAAACCATTTTTTGAAGAAGAAATTATGTGAGAAAACATGAGAGGCCAGTCAGATACAGAGCTAACCATTGCATGATACATGGGAATGTTTGGTCCTCGGGGTCGCCAGACTCCATCATTTGTGCACATAAGTTGCAACTGATGACACAGTAAACTCATTATTATGCATGAACTGGATGCTTGTAGTGCTGCTCAATTGGTTTGACCATGTACTTCTGACAAGATGGAAGAAATGAGGAGCTGCTATGCTTTAACACAGTTGAGGACAGGGATCAGCACAGCTCAAAGCTGAAGGAAGAAGTGACATTTTTTTTTTCCTTCTTGAGAGACCAGGTCTTACCATATAGACTTGACTGGTCTAAAAGGTGCTTTATAGACCAGGCTGGTCTCATACTCACAGATATCTGCCTGCTTCAGCCTCTAGAGTGCCGGGATTAAAGGCATACGAAGCCACAACCAGCGGGCCTAACTTCTAAACGTTTTTTTTCCTCCTAAATATTCTTATACTGTACTGATTTCACTGGTGTCAAAGAATACTTTAAACAAAATACCTTTTGTTTATTATTCATCACTAAAGCCAGTGGTAAACTATGTGATGGTTCATAATATCTATTCTGTCTGAAGGGAATTGGGTGATAATTGTCATTTATTGGCAATAGCTGTATGTACAATGATGGGAAACTGTGATTTTTTTTTTTATATGGACACTGCTGAATGATAGTCTCAAGCTAGTTAAAATATCCTTCACCTCATATACCATCTATTTATAGTGAGAACATTTAAAATAAATTGTTTTAGAACATTTAGAATAGATACTATTATTCACTATGGTCACCACGCTGTGCAATAGATCTTGAAAATGTAACTTGTCTAACTGAAAATGTGTAATGTTGGGGCACATTATCTCTGGTGATAATTTTTGACTTGCAAACTTTCTATTCCATTTCCACAAAAGTGAAAGAAACACTAGTATGTTCAAAACTTGACAAGAGGAGCCTTAAGAGATGGCTCAGCAGCTAAGAGCACTACTGTGCTTCTAGAAGACCTTTTGATTCCTAGCATCCATATGATGGCTCACAACCATCTGTAACTCCAGTTTTAAGGGATCTGATTCCCGCTTCTGGCCTCCAGGCACATGAGTGGTTTACAGACAAATGTGCAAGCAAAACACCCATCCACGTGAAACAAGTTTTTAATCTTAAAAACCCGATGAACAAAAAGAACTCCAGAGTTGAAAAGAGCCAGATATGGCAGTGTGCACCGTTAATGCAAACACTCAGGAGGCAGAGGCAGGTGGATCTTTGTGAGTCTGAACAAGTTCCAGGCCACCCAGAGCAACATAATAAGACCCTGTCTCGACCTCAAAAGTTGAAAAGAAAGCTGTCAGTGTATAAATAAAGAAAAAGAATGGGGGATGGTGAGATGGCTCAGCAGATAAAGATGCTTGCTGCCATGTCTGATGGTGCCTGGCACACACATACATACACTCAAATAAATGTATGTATTCAAGAAGGAGAATGAATGTATACCTTTAAAGCTAGCACTCCGGAGGCTGAGGCAGGGTAGTTCCAAATTTGAGGGAAGGTGAGCCTAAATGAAATTTTAGAAATTTTACATCTTTTGTCTGCATAGTTTAATTTTATCCAGTTAAATTTGATAAATACACCAAGAGAAATTTGCAAATAAATACACCAAGAGAAATGGAAAACTGGACCCAGTCACTACAAAAGCAAAAATAAATCAAGCAGTAATCATAGCACTTGGGAGGTGGATGTCTGAAGATCAGGTTCAAGGTCATCCTGGCTATAGAGTGAGTTGGAGGGCCAGCCTGGGATACATGAGACCTTGTGTCTAATTGATAAATTAAAATAAGCTGAAATCTATCATTTAACTTTTGCTTGTGGCTTGGTATGTGATTCAATCTTGATATAATTTGGCTATAACTTTCTACATGTATTTACTTTGTGGTAATCAGTCTAATAAACACTTCTATGTGATATTACATACTCCAAATGATTCAAAGACAAGGCCCACCTTTTCCCCCATTCCCTGAATTGCTGGATGTGTCATTTCAGTGATTGAGGGAGGACCCCTGGAACACAACTACAGACTGAAGCAGTTTCATTTTCACTGGGGGGCCATTGATGCTTGGGGCTCTGAGCATACCGTGGACAGCAAATGCTACCCAGCAGAGGTAGGTTTCTTTTCCTTTCATTCTTTTTCTTTCTTTTCTTTTTTCTTTCTCTCTTTTTTTTTTTTTTTTTTTTTTTTTTTGAGACAGGGTCTTTCTGTAGTCTTGGTTGTCCTGGAATTCACTATGTAGACCATGTTGGCTTTGAACTCACAGAGATCCTCCTGCCTTTACCTCCCAAGTGCTGGGATTAAAGGTGTTCACACCTGGATTGAACAGCAGAGGTATGTTTAAAAAAAAAGTTCAAAAGAGCAATGGTGTGTAAATGTGGCGATAGTTATGAAGTTTCTAGTTCAAGTAAATGATCAAGAAGTCTCAGATGATGCTTTACATCCTACTTAGCTTGTTCAGGGACATCTTCGACATGTTAAACTTATATTCATTCTAAATATCACACATAACATAAACCATAAGATGATAAAAAAAAAAAGTTCTGGGGCTGGAGAGATCAGTCAGCAGTTAAGAGCACTTACTGCTCTTACAGAGGACCTGCGTTCTGTTCCCAGCACCGATCTACATAAAATAAAACAAATAAATATTTTAGAAATTAGAACTAGTTTCTTTTTTCCTGAATTCTGACCTAAGTGCAATCATTTCTAAAGCCATCAGCTACTGTAAAGCTGTAAGGCTGGGTTAATCCAAGTGGAAATAGTGTGAGCCTAGGAGAAGGTTGTGGCAGAAGAGAGAGCAAAATGACAAAACACCAGAACTTGCAGTTGGGCTCCTCAGGCGAAGGGAAAGCTAACTAGGACTGTGAAGTAGATCATTTGGGAGGCTAGGTGATGATAAAGCTGTGGCTTGAGAATAGTTGGTGAGGAATGATTGATATGGAAATGGAAGCAGAGCACAAGGAGATAGAATTTCTTCTTGCAAATGAAATTTCTTCTTGCAACTTTTCCCTTAATTTAGTTTTAAATGTGATGCCAAAAATGAAAACATTTTAAGTGATCATCCCTCCAAGAGGAAATTTGTCTTTAGCTCCCATCTAATTTTCACAGGGAGGATGCATTTCTCTTAATATAAACATCCTCTCTCCTTTAGATGCAAATGGATTCAGGATATTAGTATTTCATGCAAACCAGGATGGGAATGAAGGAATGTTGATCCCTCACTGCAAAGTTACTTTACTATGTAAATTTAATTTTTTTTCTCCCCTAACAAATCCCTCTTTTCCAAAGAATATTGCTATTCTTGCCACAATGTCTTCTTTCTATTCTTTATATCAATCCCATTTTGCACCAGGTTGTCACGGAGTTTCTCAGTGGCTCTATTTTGGATCATGAAACAAGATTTAATATTACATGTTGGATGGGGCTGTCAGTTTAGTTTGGAGCAGTCTTGCATGGTCATGTATAAACCATATTTACTGTTGTTTCAGCTGCACCTGGTACATTGGAATGCAGTCAAATTTGAAAATTTTGAGGATGCAGCACTGGAAGAAAATGGTTTGGCTGTGATAGGTGTGTTTCTAAAGGTAAAAACAAAAATTCAAGTTGGGCACAGTGGTGTACTTTTAATCCCAGCACTGGGGAGGCAGAATCAGGCAGAACTTTGTGAGTTACAGGACAGCCTGGTATACGTAAGGAGTTCCAGGACAGCTAGGAGAGAGAGACCCTGCCTTAAACAAAAGAACAAACAAACCAACTATCTTTACCAAGATCAAATGATGTATTGAATATTACACTAAAAAGAGAGAGCTTTATGGCGCTGGAGAGATGGCTCAGTGGTAAAGAATGCTGACTGCTCTTTCAGAGGACTCAGGTTCAATTTCTAGCACCCACATGGCAAATCACAACTGTCTGTAACTACAATTCCAGGTGATCAGAACCCTCACACATATATACATGCAGGCAAAACACCAACACACGTAAAAAAGTAATAAACACATTATTGTAAAATTTAAAAAATAAAAGATAGAACATCACAAGTTACTTATTTGAAAAAAAAAATAGAATTAAAAAAAAAAGATCTGTAGAGATTGCTTAGTGGTTAAGAACATGTGCTAGTCATGTGGAGAACCCCAGTTCATTTGCCAGCATCTATGTCCACTAACTTACCTGCCTATAACTGCAGCTCCAGGGATATAGGATGCCTTCATTCATATGCACATTAACCTCACACACACATATACACGCTCACACACACACTTAAAACAACGAAAAATCTTTGAAAAAGATGACCGTTAGGCCAGGCATGGTGGCACATGCCTTTAATCCCAGCACTTGGGAGGCAGAGGCAAGCAAATTTCATAGTTTGAGGATAGCCTGGTGTACAGAGTGAGTTCTGGAACAGCCAGGGTAATGCATAAAAGGACATTGGGATCAATAAGAGAGAGGAGGAAGAAGGTGGGGAATGAATAAGTATATTATATTTTTTCTTCTGATATTTCCATGTGTGTATATATATGTAATGTGTATATCTATCTATATATATGAAAACCCCACAAGAAAATTCATTATTATATATTATTAACATTTTAAGAAGAATATTAGTACTAGGCCAAGTATGGTGGCACACAGCTTTGATTTTAGGACTCAGGAAACACAGGCAAGCCAAGAATACATGAGACTCTCTCTCTCTCTCTCTCTCTCTCTCTCTCTAGATATATGTATGTATATATGTATATACATATATGTATGTATATATACATGTTTTACATATATATGGTGAAAATAAACAGTGGTTACAATTAAAAACTATTTTGAATATATTTTAAATGGTATAAAAATGTAGTCCAGAGACTAGAGCAATGGTTCAGCAGTTTGGAGTGCTTGCTGCTCTTGTAGAAGCCTGATACTCACTTCTCAGCATGAACATCAGGCTGCCTACAGCTGCCTGCAACTGCAGCTTCAGCAGCTCCAGCTTCCTCTCTGACCTCCATGAGCATCTGCCCACCTATACACATATCTCCACACAGACACACATACACGCAGAAAAATAAAAGAATAAAACCAATCTCTAAAACATACACAGCCAAATCAAGTAGAAATAAGCCATCTGGGGTACGTGAGCACTTAAAATGTGCTTTGTTTGGGAGGTTGAGAGAAGAGGATCAAGAGTTTGAGACCAGCCCAGGTATAAGATAAGACACTGTCTTGGGGGAAGGGGGATTAGCGAAAATACAGGGTAATTTATAGTTTCATCAACTTAAAATTCAGTGTAAGAAATGATAATGGGAGCAAGAGGCACCTTTCTCTATAGGCACAATGGTCTTGTCAGCAAATAGCCTGTTCATTTTGTTCTGAATCTAATTTAATTTAGTGGTGTTTATAATATTTGTAATTACCATCTGAAATCTAGTTTCAGTTGTGTGGCTTGTTTGTGGTTAATTTTGATTCACATTCTATTTGAATTTCTACAGTGAGATGGCCATTGTATGTAATATTTCTTCTTTATTATTATTTTTTTTTAGCTAGGTAAACATCATAAAGAACTACAGAAATTGGTAGACACTTTGCCATCAATTAAGCACAAGGTAATTTCCCCCCTTACATCACTTGAAGTGTATTTTGTATTTAAATCTCGGAGTAGACAACACACTTTGAAACAGAGAGACATATTAAATGAACTTTATTCAGGTCTCTTTCAACAGCGTTGCAGAAGGAGACCGGTTGTGGATGATGGTGTATTAATGATTATCCCTTACTTAATACATTGCAGGGCACAGGAGCAGTTGCCTCAGTGGGGCTTTCTGCTTTTGCTGAGTACTTGCTGACTAAGGAATCCACAGGGTTCCTGACACCAGCTCCTTCTCCATCTTTGAATGAACACTCAGAGCAGTCTTATTTTCTCTAGCTACCTCCCACAAGTAAGCAGGGAGAAAAGTTTTATATGAATTTAATGTGTCTAAGAAGTGAAGAACCCATCTCCTTTGTCTAACTCCTAAGATGAATTCTTCAACATTCAGAAACCCAGAGGGGCTGCTTCCCAGAAATCAGTATAGTATATAAAGCTCTGTCTTTTTTATTACCCTCTCTCCCTTATTTCCTGTCTCCCTCTTTTTCTCTTTTTCCTTAGTCTAGGATCCTGACATTCACTTCCTTTTTTTCATGTCTTTTCCTTCCCTCCCTTTCTTTTTCATTGCAATGCTGGGGATGGAACTCAAGGCTTTGAGAATGCTAGGCAAGCTGTCTACCAGTGAGCTACACCCTCCGCTCTGTACCAGTTTTAAAAGAACAAATCTGTGTTAGTTTCTCTTGAAGTGAAGCCTCTCTGTTTATGAACAGCCACTACCTAATACTCCCTCCCCAAGAAAATTGAAGAAGAAAAAAATATTTTCGCTGTTTTCTCAGAGAAAACTTTTAGAAATACACAGCATGATTTTGTGTTAAGTAGTGATGATTGTTTCAGAAGCTGCCTGGGGTCCCTTAACTTCCTTTGGACCACTGTTGGTCCCTGGACACTCCAGTAGAGCCACTGCCTCACCCTCTGATACATGAGTGACTTTTACCAATAATTAATAACTCAGTAACTCCTTCTCTTGGACAGGACACCCTGGTGGAATTTGGCTCATTTGACCCCTCCTGTCTGATGCCTACTTGCCCAGATTACTGGACCTACTCTGGGTCTCTCACTACTCCGCCCCTCTCAGAGTCTGTTACCTGGATCATTAAGAAGGAGCCAGTAGAGGTTGACCGTGATCAGGTATTCCTTGTCCATTTTCCATCTGTGGAAGTGCTAGTCTGCCTGGTCAAGCTGGGATCAAATCTTGACTTCATTCTTGTTTGTTTATTTGTTTGCTTTTTTGGGGGGGGTTGAGGGGAGAAGTAGGGTCTCATGTAACCTAGGCTGGCCTAGAACTTCAAATGAACTATTTTTGTGCTTCTTTTATTGTTTTGTGGTGGTAGAGATTGAACTCAGGGCCTTGCACACACTATGCAAGCATTTGGGATTATATTCCCAGACTTAATCAGGAAAAAGACTTAAGGCACAGAAGGCATACAATATTTGCTTTGATATTTGCTTATGAATTGTGTGCTTTCTTTCCAACTGTGAATCTCTACTTAAAATCAAGACCCAGGTAAAGGGAAGAGTGAAATCTGGAGATGTCCCAAGCATTTTATAATACTTAAAGGAAATTTGTAATAGTAGCCCAGAAGAAAGAGATTCTAACAATGACTGTAAAGAAATATTAATATTTCTTCATAATAAATAATAAACCTATGGTCTATTCTTTAGCAAATCAGTTGAGATATTAATTACTATACATATATACCAAGTCTTGTTTAGTTTACAACTAAAGTGCAATAATATTTGCTCATGGGCTGGGGATCTAGCTTAGTCCCAGGTTCAATTCCCAGTCTCCCCCACTCTAAACACACACACCTCAAACCAATAATTTCTAATATTTTCTCATAGTTGCTGTGAGGGATATATATTGATTTCAAAGTACTGTCACAAGAAATAAACAAAACCTTCCAAGCTCTTTTTATGAAGCCAAGATAACTGACAGAACCAATGATGCCCCTACCAAAGTGAACTGTAGACTGATACACAAGGGAAAAAAAAGTAAAATAAAATATTAGAAACACAATCTAGCAGTATAGCAGAAGCAGAAGGAAATTACTATTCTTTTGTTGTTGTTGTTTGTTTTGGTTTTCTAAGACAGGGTTTCTTTGTATGTAGCCCTGGCTGTCCCGGAACTCCCCATGTAGACCAGGCTGGCCTCAAACTCAGAGATCCTCCTGCCTGTGCCCCCTGATTGCTGGGATGAAAGTCCTGTTCGTCCACCACCCAGATCTATTCTCTCCTTAATAATTTAACAAAATACAGGTGAATAGAGACTTTCTTAACATGGCCAATTGATCTTTCTTCAAAAGTAAATATAGAAGCTAGCAAGGTGGCTTAGCAGTTAAGAGTACTTGCTGCTCTTCCAGAGGACAAATGTTCAAATCCAAGCATTTGTGTCAGACAGTCCACAACCGTGTATAACTTCAGCTCCAGGGGATCCAACATCCTCTTCTTGCCTCCATAGGTACCATACAAAAGTGGTACCTATATATTTTTAAATTAAATACTGTCATCCATTGGTAGCTGTGGAAGACTAGTTCCAGAACCCTCAATATACAAAACATCCAGATGCTCGAGTCCATTATATACAATTGCCTAAGATTTTAACATCTGCATATAGCCTATGCACATCTTCTAATATACTGTAAATCACATCTATCTTACTTTTTATACATCTTCCAATATACTTTAAATCACATCAATATTACTCTTACAACCATATTGCCATATGGTGTAAATGCTATGTAAATAATTTTCCTACTGTATTGGTTAGTGACTAAATACGAGAAGAATCTGTACCTTCTCAATGGAAGCAGTTTCCTGAATGGCCTAGAATTTGCTATGTAGACCAAGATGGCCTTGAAATTACAATTCTGTCTCCCAATTCAGCCTCCTAATTACCATCAGTTTTTTTTTCTGTTATCTATGTGGAAACCAAGGATACAGAGTACCAATAATTGAATTTAATATGGAAGCTTTTTGTTTTGTTTTGTCTCATGTAGCCTACACTGTCCTCTAACTCACAGTATAGCTAAAGATGAATTCTTGATCTTTTCACCTTTTCCTCTCAAATTATGGGATTATAGGCATACTTCACCATGCCCACTGGAAGTAACTGTTACCATGTTAAATATTACATGTTAATATTAAAACTCAGACTCAGGACACTGAAAAAAACTTAATATTACTGGGTAGAAAGACATCATATTAAGGATGTCAGTTTTCCTTCACTTGTATTTTTCATTAATTGTTTATTCTCCATAAGTTAATGTAGCTCCAATAAATATGCCAATAAGATTTAAAGTAAATACATTACTTTTTAAAAAGTTTTATTTTTAAATTTTGTTGATTTTTATTTTATGTATATGAATGTTTGCCTATATGTATGTGTATATACCACACCTGTGCTTAGTCCCCAAGGAAACCAGAAGAGGGCGTTGGATCCCCTGTAACTGGAGTTATGGATAAGGTTGTGGGCCTCAGTGTGGGTGCTGGGAACTTACCTCAGGCCCTCTGCAAGAGCAGCAAGTGATCTTAACCAATGAACCGTCTCTTCAACATTTTATTCTGTTTTTAACTAAAAATATGTGTGCACTCACATGTGTGTGAGTGCTCTCAGAAGCCAGAAAAAAAGCTCAGATCCAATTGAGCTTGACTTAGAAGCTGTTAATGAGTTGCTCAGAATGGGTACTGGGAACCAAACTTGGATCTTTTATAAGACTATCAAGTACCTTTAACCACTAAACCATCTCTCCAGACATAAATCTGAGTCAAAATAAGATGCATAAATAAGCAGGGAGATTTCTAAAAGAACAAAGAAGGAGTGATTAGATTCACAGAAGCTATAAAGCTTCAAGAACTGAATGCCATGGTACTGGTACAGGAATAACAAGAACAATAAAGAGATGTATTTAGAAACAGAAACAGAGCTAATGAGAGAGAGAGAGAGAGAGGCAGAGGAGGGAAAGAGGAAGAGAGAAATATGAAGAGGGCAAGAGCAGGAGAAGGGGCAGAGAGGAGAGGGAGATAGAGAGAGAGGGAGAGATGAGAGAGGGAAAAAGGGGGAGGAGAGGAGAGGGAGGGAGGGAAGAAGGAAGGGAAAAAGGAAGGGAAAATGAGAATGAATTAGACTGGGATCTCTTGAGAAGACTTCTTGTGCTCATGTGATTATGGAGGTTGAGAAGTCTTCTGGCTTGCTGTCTACAACCTGAAGGTCACCCGAGGGGTAAGCTCAAAGGCCTGATAGCTGGAAAGCCAATGGTGTGTGTTCTAGCTGTGACTTTAAACTAGAACTCCCAGTGAGAACTAGGAGCTCCCAGTGTAGAGGCAGATTGATGGCTCAGTTCAAACGTAGTCAAGGCAGACATGGTGAACCTTGTAAAGCACAGAAGGGAGACAAAACAATAGGCAAATAACCCACAACCCAAGAACATCTTACTCCTTTCTTATGACAGAATTAAGGCAGAGAAATGTTCATTACAATGCCAATTGAAATGATGTGTTTGGGATTTAACTACTAAATTTCACTAATCTCTATTTCTCAGAAAGTCAGATAAACAGTTCAGTTTCTCCTTGGTAAAATGGAAATCTAGTGTGACTCCATCTTAATTTTTTTTGAGACAGGGTTTCATCATGTATGTAGCCCTGGCTGACATGTAACTCCCTATGTAGACTAGGCTGGTCTCAACTCTCAAAGATCTGCTTGCCTCTGTCTCCCAAGTGCTGGGATTGAGGAACCACCCTTATACCCAACTCCTCCATCTTGGTTTTTATGTTGGTCTATTGGGACCTACTGCAGGAACTTAATCCAAAACAATAGGTTCTCAAGCCCACCAAGGTGGTGCATGCCTGTAATCCCAGCACTTTGGGAGGCAGAGGCAGGCAGATTAGCCTGGTCTAGAAAGTGAGCCCAGGACAGTCAGTGCTACACAGAGAAAAAGTGCTACACAGAGAAACCCTGTCTTGAAAACAAACAAACAGAACAGTAAGTTCTTTAATTCCATGCAAACTGGGTATGGTAGTACAGCCTATAATACCAGCACTTTGGAGGTAGCCACTGGAAGATCAGGTATCCAAAGCCACCATTAGTTAAAAAGCATTTCAAGGCCAGCCCAGGCTATGTAAGATTCTTTCTCAAAACAAAACACAAAACAGTCAGCAGAGAGCAAAGTGAACCCTTCACTTTTTTGTCCTATTCAGGCTCTCCTCAGTGGCTTAGACTTCAAGAAAGAAAACCATCTGCTTTACTCAGTCTCCCAATTCAAATCCTAATCTTTTCAGGGAAACATCCTCACGGACACACTTAGAAATAATAATTAACCAGATATCAGCACACCCCCAGTCTAACTGATAGACAAGATTAGACTGTGCAAGAAGAAAGTAGTAGCTTCAAAAATGTGTTAAAAAGTAAATAAGAATTTACTTTATTACTTGAAGTCCTAGCCAGAGCAATAAGACAACTAAAGGAGATCAAGGGGATACAAATTGGAAAGAGGTCAAAGTGTCACTATTCGCAGATGATATGATAGTATATATGAGCGACCCCAAAAATTCAATCAGAGAACTCCTCCAGCTGATAAACACCTTCAGCAAAGTGGCAGGATACAAAATCAACTCAAAAAAATCAGAAGCCCTCCTGTATACCAAAGACAAAAGGGCCGAGAAAGAAATTAGGGAAACAACACCCTTCACAATAGCCACTAACCACATAAAGTACCTTGGGGTGACTCTAACCAAGCAAGTGAAAGACATGTTTGAGAAAAACTTCAAGTCTCTGAAGAAAGAAACTGAAGAAGATCTCAGAAGATGGAAAGATCTCCCGTGCTCATGGATTGGTAGGATTAACATTGTGAAAATGGCCATCCTGCCAAAAGCAATCTACAGATTCAATGCAATTCCCATGAAAATACCAACTCAATTCTTTACAGACCTTGAAAAAAAGATTCTCAGCTTCATATGGAGAAACAAAACACCCAGAATCTCCAAAACAATCCTGTACAACAACAGATCATCTGGAGGTATCTCTATCCCCGATCTCAAGTTGTACTACAGAGCAATAGTAATAAAAACTGTATGGTATTGGCATAAAAACAGAAAAGAGGATCAATGGAACCGCATAGAAGACCCAGAAATAAACCCACACACCTATGAATACTCGATTTTTGACAAAGAAGCCAAAACCATTCAATGGAAAAAAGACAGCATCTTCAACAAATGGTGCTGGTCCAACTGGATGTCCACATGCAGAAAAATGAAAATAGATCTATATTTATCACCCTGCACAAAACTAAAGTCCAAGTGGATCAAAGACCTCAACATAAAACCAGATACTCTAAATCTGTTAGAAGAAAAAGTGGGGAACAGCCTAGAACTCATTGGCACAGGAGACAACTTCCTGAACAGAACACCAACAGCACAGGCTCTAAGAGCAACAATCAATAAATGGGACCTCATGAAACTGAAAAGCTTCTGTAAAGCAAAGGACACTGTCATCAAAACAAAACGCCTGCCTACAGATTGGGAAAGAATCTTCACTAACCCTTTATCTGACAGAGGACTAATATCGAGTATATACAAAGAACTAAAGAAGCTGAAAAGCAGCAAACCAAGTAATCCAATTAAAAAATGGGGAACAGAGCTAAACAGAGAATTCTCGACAGAGGAATATCGAATGGCAGAGAAACACTTAAAGAAATGCTCAACCTCATTAGCCATCGGGGAAATGCAAATCAAAATGACCCTGAGATATCACCTAACACCCATCAGAATTGCCAAGATGAAAAACTCAAGGGACAACACATGCTGGAGAGGTTGTCGAGAAAGGGGAACCCTCCTCCACTGCTGGTGGGAATGTAAACTGGTGCAACCACTCTGGAAATCTATCTGGCGCTTTCTAAGACAATTAGGAATAGTGCTTCCTCAAGACCCAGCTATACTACTGCTAGGTATATACCCAAAGTTTGCTCAAGTACACAAAAGGGATATTTGCTCAACCATGTTTATAGCAGCTTTATTTGTAATAGCCAGAACCTGGAAACAACCCAGATGTCCATCAACGGAGGAATGGGTACAGAAATTGTGGTATTTTTACACAATGGAATACTACTCAGCAATCAAAAAGGAGGAAATCATGAAATTTGCAGGCAAATGGTGGGATCTAGAAAAGATCATCCTGAGTGAAATATCCCAGAAGGAGAAAGACAAACACGGTATATACTCACTTATATAGACCTATAAGATATGACAAACATAATGAAATCTATACACCTAAAAGAGATAATCAAGAGAGCGGACATGGGGTAAGATTATCAATCCTCGTTTAGAAAGACAGATGGGATGCGCATTGAACATATGACAGGAGTCTACCGAGCGCATTTGAAAGACTCTAACTAGCAGTGTTTTCAAAGCAAAGACTCATGACCAAAACTTTGGCAGAGTACAGGGAATCATATGAAAGAAGGGGAGTTAGTCTGATGAGGAAAGGATAGGAGCTCCACAAGGACCAAATATATCTGGGCACAGGGTCTTTTCTGAGACTGACATGCAACCAAGGACCATGTATGAATGTAACCCAGAACCTCTGCTCAGATGTAGCCTGTGGTAGCTCAGTAATCAATTGGTTCCCCATAGTGAGGGTAACAAGGACTATTTCTAACAGGAACTCAATGACTGGCTCTTTGGCCTCCCCACCCCCCAAGGGAGGAGCAGTCCTGTTAGGCCACAGAGGAGAGCTTTGCAGCCAGTCCTGAAGATACCTGATAAAACAGGATCAGATGAATGGGGAGGAGGTCCCCCCTATCAGTGGACTTGGCAAGGGGCACGGTAGAGATGAGGGAGGGAGGGAGGGACTGGGAGGGAATGAGGGATTGGGACACGGCTGGGATACAGAGTTAATAAAATGTAACTGATAAGAAAAAAATAAAATTAAAAAAAATAATAATAAAAAAAGAACTTACTTTATGATGAGGGTGTCTTCTCAATTCAGTGAGGAAAATGGATAGGACATTCTATAAAATGTGATAAGGGTGATGGTTGGTGGTAAAATGGGAGTTGGGTTTAGCAGTCAAACTTTATAGGAGAACATATTCTCAATATATAAAATGTGCAAAAACAGTGTAATTGGTTGGAGCTAGCAATACAGCCCAGTGGTAAACTGCTTATCCAGCATACACAGGGCCCCACATTTAACACTCGGCACTGCAAAACAGAAGCCATTCTTTGTCTGGCTTCTGAGAGCACCCACACACTGCAAAACAGGAAGGCATCATAAAAGTTCAGCATAGGGAAACCCTTTCATAGTGCAACATGAATGGCGCTCTTTTAAGTATAAAAGAAAACCAGAGGTCTGAAGAAACTCAAGTGGTTTATTAGCCTACATCTAAACACTTTCTTTATGAGGAAACTGACACACAGGAATTGCAGAGAAATAAGAAAGCGCAGAGCTGGGCTGACTGCTCATAAACTTGGCCTCTGTTACCTACATATTCAGTTGATTATACTACTATACTTCATATGTTTTTTTTTTTTTTCTGAGACAGGGTTTCTCTGTATAAAGTGCTAGGATTAAAGGCATGCACCACCAGACCTAGTATATCATTCATAATTAAAAATTGATATAACCAATGGAGGGAAATACAAAGTGAATAAATTATAAAATTATAATTAAAAAAGAAAAGATGTAACCCTGAAAGATAAACCAGAGGGTCAGTTGCTTATGTAAGGAATTTTCCATAAAATTTTAACATAGTATCCTAGTTTCCTTTTTTTTTTTTTTCTTTTTTTTTTTTTGGTGGTAAACACCATGACTGAGAACAACTTGGAGAGGGAAGAGTTTACTATGTTTTTATAGCTTACAGTTCCTCATTAACAGAAGTCAGGGAGGGACTGGAGAGATGGCTCAGTGGTTAAGAGTACTGCCTGTTCACCCAGAGGCAACTACATTTTGGCTTACAACCAGCTATTCTGGGATCTTATGCCCTTTTCTGGCATGCAGATGTGAATGAAGATAGAGCACTCATATACATAAAACAAATTTGAGCGAGGGAGAAAGAGAAAGAAAGAGAGAGTGCACGCATGCAGAGGCCATGGAGGGGTGCTGTTTGCTGGCTTACTCTCTGTGGCTTGCTCAGCCTGCTTTCTTATACCAGCCAGGACCGCTTGACTAGAGGTGGCACCGCCCACAGTGATCTGGGCCCACCCAAATAAATTATTAGTTAAGAAAATATCCCAAACAAAGTTGCCTATATGCTAATCTGACTCTAGGTTTAGTCAAGATGACAACAAATAACCAGTACACATATACATAAGTCAGTAATTTAAAAAATGTTACCTGAGGATTTCTACACAGTCAGCGTTTAACTGGGGGAGGGAAATGCATTTTTCCTAAGTAGTACAGCCACTAGTAAGGTGCCTATCCTCCTGTAAGTGACCCTAATAAAACTCACTGGGTCATATAATGTTTTAAAAGACATGAAAGTAGCTAGGAAGAGGGAGAGTGTTAGATTTTGAAACACGCAGAATAATGAAACAGAAGGCTGGAAAGGGACCAGAGCCTGACCTCCACAGAGGACATTGTTTATTTCAAACAGCAAAAGGCAGGGACTCTCCCATAGGATAGAGGTTCTGTGGAGGGAAAAAGCTAGCTATAACCCTTCATGGAGGTGGGTAGTGGGCTTGGGAGTGAGGAAGCTGATGTGGCTTCACGGGGCTAGACGTGCTCTACAAATCTCCTTCCTGAATTTCTTTGCTGGGGCATATTATCCTAGGAGATAGGCTATCAGAGAAAATAGTTCTTCCCTGATCAGTCAGGTTGCCCCTGACTGATAAGGATGAGCAAGCTCATCTGCAATTTCATGGGAGCCCTGTTTTTACATTCAGGCCCTCTGACATTCCAGACTCTGAAGCAGAGAAAGAAGTGTGATAGGACTATCTTTTTCTTAATTTTATTTTTTATATTAATCACAGGTTATTTACTTTGTATCCCAACTGTAGCCCCCTCCCTCATTCCCTCCCAATCCCACCCTCCCTCCCTCATCTCCTCCCATGCCCCTCTCCAAATCCACTGATAGGGGAGGTCCTCCTTCCCTACCATCTGACCTTTATCAGGTCTCATCAGGACTGGCTGCATTGTCTTCCTCTGTGGTCTGGCAAGGCTGCTCGCCCCTCAGGGGAAGGTGGTCAAAGAGACAGCCACTTAGTTCATGTCAGAGAAAGCCCCTGTTCCAATTACTAGGGAACCCACTTGGATCCTGTGCTGCCATGGGTACATCTGAGCAGGGGTTCTAGGTTATCTCCATGCATGGTCCTTGGTTGGAGTATCAGTCTCAGAAAAGATCCCTGTGCCCAGATATTTTGGTACTGTTGCTCTCCTTGTGGAGCTCCTCTCCTCTCCTTTATGACACCTGATAAATTCATGTAGAAACAATATTCCTCCACCAGTATAGCACAGATTCCTACCATCTCTGCCATAATGCCATCTAATTGATAGGTATTCTTTCACCAGCAAAATGAGCTAAGTCAAGCCAAATTAGAGTATATAAAGGCTGGCTTATTGGGAGAAGCTCTCAGGTAGGTTCATGGATCTCACAGGAGGAAGTCAGAGAAGTCACCATGCAAAGGGAGACAAAAAGGGGGGGGCAGAGAGAGATAGCCCACTTACAGAGAGAGAGAAAAAAATGCAGAGAGAAAGAGACCAAAATGTCTGGACTATATAGGGAAGAGCTTCTGGGAAAGGGGATGCCCAGCTCCTGGGCAGGGTATACCAGCCATGCCCTGTAATAGGTAGGGACTGAGGGATGCTAGGAGAACCTGGAGACCAAGTCCACTTTTAGTATATTAAATAGGCATCTCAGCCATTTCTCCTGGGTCTGAATCCCAACATTAATCTCCATCTATTTTGTAATATAATGGCTGCCAGGGAGTCCAACTGAGTCTGGACGAGTATTTTGTTGTTGTTTGTTTGTTTGTTTGTTTTTTTCAATGTTTATCCATTTATGTATTCATCTATATGTTTATCTGTACACCAGAAGAGGGCATCAGACCACCATGGGACTATGGTTATAAATGGTTGTGAGTTGGCATGTGTGTTCTTGGAATTGAACTTAGGACTGCTGGAAGAGCATCCAGTGCATATATATATATATATATATATATATATATATATATATATATATATATATATATGTATGTATGTATGTATGTATATATATTTGCTCTGTGTTTATTGAACAGGACAGAAAACATGACACGGGAAAGAAATGAGACAGAAATATAACAGAGTCTTACAACGGAAGCTGCTTTACTGACCCCAACTAACCCAGAATAACACCCCAAACTAAACACAGATTATCAACCTACAAACACATATTTACAGCATGTATGGGATATTTGTTTTGTTTAAAGGTTGCCTTCAACCTGCCTGTTGTTTGCTTTTAGCAAATGATTGTCACACACATTCACACACACAACAGCAACAACAAAAACCTGGGTTAAGGCCATGGAGGCACACATAATTTAAAGTTAGGCATTAACTTAGGTTTGTAAAAGATGATTGCATAGGCAACCCAAGGCATGTAAGGTTGGTTACAGTATTCTGTCAGAGGCAGGTTAAACTTGAACAGGCCAGGCAGTGTGGTCAGGACAAACAAAATGCAGTAGAACACCAGGTTGAGTGCAGAGTGTTAAATGACTTCAAGATGTCTGTTGTATTAAAGCCACAATGACAATGAACAAATGCAGCCAGGGACAGGTCACAGGCAAGGTTTGACCTTCACAGTGGTCCACAGGGAGTTGTGAGTTACAGAGGGAAACCCAGGCTGACAGGACTGTGGAGGTCTTTGGCCTCTGGAATAAGCAAGGTGTTCTGTGTAAGTGCAGAGGCGGTCGCATGCGTGCGGGGAGTAGTGAACCTCTCCACAGTGAAGCTTCTCAGAGCCTTTGTGCATGCATTCTGAGTCTCCACCAGGCGGGCTGCATTTTGCTGGGCGTACACATCATATTTAGGCACAAAACTGCTTTCAGAGAGCATCTCAGGGGACCAATGTTCTGTGTAGCACTGTTTGTGCAACACTGGCCTCGAGCAGTGGAGATGCTTCAGTTGACTGGGTAAGAACATGCTGCTCAGAAGAACAGCTTTTCCCTGGCAGGTCTTGTTTCATAATCATCTTTTCCTTCTCCACTGCTGTGCCATTCCCAAGGATAAGAAAGCTCTCTCATGAGAAGATTAATTAGTTGTGGAAATAACTTGTTCTGTCGTGAGTCACCTCCCTACCTATGCTGAACTAACAGACAGCAGAGAACTAAGTGTGAGGCCGTGGTTCAGTGTTTCCTGGGTCACTCACGCTTAACCCCAATACATATGATTGTTGCTCAGTATTGTATAAAGATAATTGACACGTTGATGTATTTGTTTATCAGAGTGTCACATAAGATCCATTTCCCCTGTGACACTGGTCGTGACTCAGAACAATGTTCCAGGGTCTTTAAATCAGATGGGTGAAGATGGACTCCAAACCAAGTGGGTTTGCTCAAAGCCTCCTATGTTAACCAAAAAGCATGTCATCTCCTCAGGTACCCACTGGCTGCTCCCATAGGCTTGTGTCCCCAAGGCCACACCAAGGGTGTTGAGGATCTTCCCCTTCAGTGGTTCAGATGTACCTCAGATTCTGCACAGAGTTTAGTTTGGAGCATTTTCAGCCTCATTGATGGGAGTGGCCATGTTTCTGGGTCTGACTATTTTAAAACCTGTTTATGTTTTTTTTTTTAGTTGCTTTCCTGAAAATGAATAGGAACACTACAAAGCAAGCCTGTTTGCTCAGGCACCCACATTCCCCATCTGTTTGCTCAATGCTGCCAAGGCGAGACTAATAATGAAAGATGAAATTGCCACTGTCTGGAACTCGGGTGGGGAGTGAAGCTGTGTGCACCTGTGGCATGAGTCCTGGCAATGACTGAAACACCCCCTCTTGCCCAGCAGGACCCCAGCCTTCCTGGAGATACAGCCCTGGAAAGCAAAAGCCTGTGCTCACTGAGAACAGTGTTATATTTCAAAGCCCTCATCAGGCTCTTGAGAGGAAACATCTTGCCTTTCTTGGGTCCCCACAGTGCAAAGAGTTGGTAGAGAATGGGAAATCCTTCAGGAGGAACCCTGTGAAAATGCGTGTGCATTTGAGAAAGTGCCCACAGTAAAAAGCTGAAGATAGTCCTGTGTGGTGACCAGGAAGAAGGTCTTTTCAGGATGATGGCATCAGTGGAAATGGGAGACTTCTCTGTTTTCAGAGACCACTGAAAGTTGGTACCTTGGCTCCTCTCTGCTCAATGAGGGCCTAATGGGTGAGGAATGAGGGACAGCTATCATTCTCTGTCTCTGGGATGTTTGATCCACCATGTTCATAGCAGCTTTATTTGTAATAACCAGAAGATGGAAGCAACCCAGATGTCCCTCAATTGAGGAATGGATACAGAAATTGTGGTACATTTACACAATGGAATACTACTCAACAATTAAAAACAAGGAAATCATAAAATTTGCAGGCAAATGGTGGGAACTAGAGAAGATCACCTTGAGTGAGGTATCCCAGAAGCAGAAAGACACACAAGGTATATATTCACTCATAATAGGATTTTAGACATATAATATAGGATAATCATACAAAATCTGTACCTAAAGAAGCTAATTAAGAAGGAGGATCCTGAGTAAGATGCACAATCTTCATTCAGAAAGGCAAATGGGATGGACATCAGAAGAGGGAGAAAAAAGGGAACAGAACAGGAGCCTACCACAGAGGGCCTCTGAAAGAGTTGAGATTTGTAATGCTGTCCTATACCAGTGTTAGGTCAGCTTTGATTTGTTGGTTGTGTTGGACTTGTTGGAGTGCAATGGCCTTTGCTTTCAGGTCCATAGCCCCTTCCAGTGCTGTTCTTTTTGGTTTGGATAGGAGGGTAGACTGTTGATTTATTTTTAAAAAGGATCAGTAGGAGTGGAAGTGGCAGATAACAGAGTAAGAGGGTAGCAGTGAACAGTACTTGGTATTATTAATTATTTGGATAAATCCATCTGATATTTTACCTATATATTTTGCATAATTTTATGACAAAATGAAATCATTTTGTACATACCATTTTTCTAGTCTTTTCTCTCCACTGACATACCTCAGAATGAAAGAGACGATGTAACTCACCTATGGCAAACAGCTAATATGTGGGGACCAGGACCTTTGTCCCTAAACTTCAGATCCTAAAAGCTTGGCTGCTTTCATCACTTCCTGCTGCTATCACACAACCATGCCAACAACATGGTATTTAACTCCTTATTAAGGGGTAAAGACATCTCTCTCAGAAATAACTTCTATTTCTGAATTCAATTTGAGACAAAGTGATGTAAAATTATCTAAGTGTGGGGGTGCATGTCTGTAATCACAGCATTTAGAAGACAGGAAGAAGGTGGATCTCTGGGAGTTTGAAGCTAACCTGGTCTACGTAATGAGTTAGACATTTGTCTCAAAACAAAGAAAATGAAAATTTATCCATACACTAAAGCTGGTTTTTGATTGATATTCTTAATGTCTTCTGTTTTTAGCTTGAGCAGTTTCGGACCCTGCTTTTCACTTCTGAGGGAGAGAAAGAGAAAAGAATGGTGGACAACTTCCGGCCACTTCAGCCACTGATGAATCGCACTGTCCGCTCATCCTTCCGCCATGATTATGTGCTCAATATGCAAGTGAAGCCCAAGCCAACAGCCAGCCAAGTCACCCCCTAAGATGTTCATATTTAGGCAGCATCTTACTTTAATGCATATTAGCTTAAAATTTTAACTATATTATTTTAGAATACTGTACTTAATAATGCTTATATATAGATATACATTTAACTACATTATTTTGGAACACTGCACTTAATAATACATATATATATATATATATATATATATACATTTCTAGTTTTTTTCCCTTTATTTTCTGTAACAACATTTCAAAATTCTTGTTCTTGTAAAGCAAAGACAGGGAGACAAAACAATAAAAACAAAAAACAATACCCAAATAACATCAAGTTACCTGAGGTTACCCTTTCTTGGACAGGATTAAGGCAGGGGACTCTTTATTAGCTGTTAAATCTCTCTAATCTCTGTTTCTTAGAAAGTCAGATAAACAGTTTAGTTTCCCTTTGGTGACATGGAAGTTTAATGTTAGTGCCCAATCTTGATTTTTTTCTGTTTGGGCATAATAGAGGAGCTTAACCTACAACAAGAGGTTCTTGTGAATTTTACTTAACAATGCCCCCTTTTGTTCAAATTGTTAAATTGTCTCATCTTACAGTATTGGTCCCACTCTTAGCTACTTACCATCATTTGGACCTGCCCATCTCAAAATGGCAGTCAAAAGTTAGGTGTGCATTTATTGGTTTCAGAGTATTTCATCTGTCTTTTTTTATTATTATTATAAAATCTCACTGTGTATCCCTGGCTATCTTGGAACTCACTGTGTAAAACATTCTAGCCTTGAATTCACAAAAATCTGTCTGCCTTTGCCTGCCAAGTGCTAGGATTAAAGGCTTGTGCCACCATGCCCTGCTTTCTTTGATTTGTCTTGTCAAAAGCATTTGCTCTTTGGCTGATATGTGCCATTGGAACACAAGCAGGACATGACGTGCAAGTTGCTCTTATAGCAACCTGTTGATAACTGTGGTTTGTTTTTATATCTGAGATTGTGTGTATGTGTGAGAGAGAGAGAGACAGGGACAGAGAGAGACACACAGATAAGAGACAGGGAGAAACAGAAATGGACAGAGACAGGAAGTGTGTATTTTGAGACAGTGTCTCACTCTATAGTCCAGGCTGGCTTGGAACTCACAGGAATCCTTTTGTCTCAGTCTCTCAAGAACTAGGATTATAGGTACAAATCCCCACACTCAACTATTATATTTGACAAATTTGGTTATCGTTTTTATTTTTTTGAACAACCTATCATGTGGCTCAGGTTGGACTCTGTAACAGAAGCTGGTCTTAAACTACTGATACTCCTGCCTTCACCTCCCAACTGCTGGGATTGCAAGTATGTGCCACTGCATTGAGCTTTAGTTATCTTTTAGTGTTCATACTTCTGAAGAATTACAAGCAGAGATTATCGTCAAAATGTTAACAACTACCAAAGGCAAAGACACTGACCACCAAAGCCCAGGCTTCTCAGAAAACATCTATATAGTCTGGTAACTCCTAGATAAACATTGGCCATAGTTTTAGGAATATTTTGTTTGAAAACTTGGATGTAAATTTTTGTATTCAGATTTCTCAATGAGTATGTTTGTACTTTAGCAATAGTATAAACATACATAGTAATAGCAATCTTTAGTTGCTATTCCTAGCATATGATATGTCTACTTATTATCAATTTACTATATAGAAAATACATTTTGTAAACATGGGCTGACTCAGTGGGTAAATACACTTGCCATATAAACCTGACGATTTGAGTTTGATCCCCAGAGCCCACATAATGGTGGGAGAAGAAAACTAACCTCACAATGTTGTTGTCTGACCAAGCATGCTCCATGGCATACACACAAACCCATGTGCATTATAGATGCAAACAACAATAAATAAAACTTTAAAAGAATATAAAAGAAGTTATATTTTGTAATCACAAGAAAACAAAGTCTTTTTGCGTTTTTGAAAGTCAGATGTTTTATTTACCATAAGGCTTGAGATTATGTAGAAAACATGTCTTAGTTAAGGGTACTACTACTGTGATGAAACACCACAAACAAACTTGCTGGGAGGAAGGGATTTATTTAGCTTACACTTCCATAGTTCTGTTCATCATAGAAGGAGTCAGGAAAGGAATTCTAAACACGGGTGGAATCTGGAAGTATGCTGCTTCCTTACAGAATGCAGAACCACCAGCCCAGGAATGGAACCACCCACAAGGGACTGACCATCCCCACCTGTCACTAATTAAGAAAATGCCATGGGCTACATCTGTGCAGGGGTTCTAGGTTATCTCCATGAATAGTCCTTGGTTGGAGTATCAGTCTCTGGGAAGACCCCTGTTTTCAAATTTCTGGTTCTGTTGCTCTCCTTGTGGAGTTCCTGTCCTCTCCAGATCTTACTATTTCCCACTTCTTACATAAGATTCCATGCACACTGCCCAACAGTTGGCCATGAGTCTCAATGTCTGCTTTGATAGTCTGCAGGGCAAAGCCTTTTAGAGGCCCTCTGTGGCAGCATGGAGATAACCTAGAACCCCTGCACAGATGTAGTCCATGGCAGTTCAGTGTCCAAGTGGGTTCCATAGTAATGGGAATAGGGACTGTCTCTGACATGAACTGATTGACCTGCTCTTTGATCACCTCCCCCTGAAGGGGGAGCAGCCTTACCAGGCCACAGTAGAGGACAATGCAGCCACTTTTGATGAGAACTGATAGACTAAGATCAGAAAGAAGAGGACCTCCCCATCAGTGGACTTGGGGAGGGGCATGCATGCAGAAAGGGGAGGCAGGGTGGGATTGGGAGGGGAGGAGGGAAGGGCTTATGGGGGGGGATACAAAGTGTATAAAGTGTAATTAATAAAAAAAAAGAGAAGAAAAGGAAAATGCCTAACAGCTGGATCTCATGGAGGCTTTTTGTTTTTGTTTTGTTTTTTGCTTGTTTTTGTTTTTTTGAGACAGGGTTTCTCTCTGTAGCCTTGGCTGTCTTGGACTGCTTTGTACACCAGACTGGCCTTGAACTCACAGTGATCAGCCTGCCTCTCCTCTCTGAGTGCTGGGACTAAAGGCTTGGGCCACTACTCCTGGCTAGGAGCATTTTCAATTGAGGTTCCCTCCTTTCAGATGACTCTAGCTTGTGTCAATTTGACATAAAACTAGCCAGTACAAAGCACATACAGGATGTTCTAATGACTGAAGTGGTAAAATATAGAATTCTTTCATGCTAAGTTTACAGAAATATGTTTCAAAGGACTAATCATCTAGTAGTCTATCATTTGCAGTATTAGTTTGCATTGTTTATGCAACTGTTGAGGCACACCAACATGGAGACATATCTTGACATGTCTAAACCTTACTGCCTAGCATAATCATAACCATTTTGTTTTTCAGTTGCGATTTTGATCATAAGATGAAATTAAATTCAGGTTCTCAGGCTCTGCCTGCCTCAGAACTTGAATCGTTTTTTACTTACAATTCAATACTTACTGAATGTTCTCCTTGAATTGATGGTATATGTTTTACTTAAACAAAACCACAATACCCTGCTACGATCCTTTCTCCTGGAATTGTAATGAACTGCAAAGTCTCCAAGCCTGTATCATAGCCAATCAGTTTGAGACGCACTTAACTTGTCAAAATGATATCATGCTGCCCTCCCCTTATTTTCTAAAACTGGTTGCCTGGTTATTACCTGGTTATGTTTTGTTGTTGTCATTCTTATAAAAAGCCTTCCTCAGAAATAGACTGGCATTGGGAGCTGGAGAGATGGCTCAGAGGTCATTCTTCCAAAGGCCCTGAGTTCAATTCCCAGCAACCACTTGGTAGCTCATAACCACCTATAGAGAGATCTGTTGCCCTCTTCCTGTGTGCAGGCACACACACAAGCAGAATGCTGCACAAATAATAATAAATCTTTAAGAAAGAAAGAGTTATACCAGCACCTAGCCAAATTGTGTCCTTGACTGGTCGGTCCTTGTCCAGCATTCAACAAACCTCCATCACTCTGAGGAGAGTGTTGGAATGGTCAGCGTGTGACTAGTCATGAGCACATACCACAATAATTATTTTTCTTTTATGTGCATGGGGGTTTTGCCTGCATGTATGTGCACCACATGCATACCAGGTGCCCGAGAGGCCAGAAGAGGTGTTGTATCCCCTGGAACTAGAGTTAAAGTTAGTTGTCAGCTGTCTTGTGGGTTCCTCTGTAAGAGAATCAAGTGCTCTAAACTTATAAGCCATTTCTTCAGCACCTTTTAACGGTGTATAAAATCGATTTTACTTACTCACTAGCCAAGATATGGTTCATGGAAGACTGTATGTGGGGGGGGGGAGGTAGTGCTGCTGTGGTTCTTTATAAGGCAGGTATTTGATTTAAACCTCCTGATTTATACAGTTGGTTTAGAAGCCCTTTGTTATATTAACAGAGACATTTGTCAATCTGAATTCCAGATGATTCTATGTATTTTGAAGAATCCACAACACTGTTGTTTTGCTTGTAGATATCTTAGAACGTTTCCAATTTTCTCCAAGCTAGTGCTTCAAATATGAAAAGTATTTTAATTAGTCTTCAAAACAAGACTGAAGTAACATAAACTTACAGCTTCTGCTAATCACAGAAAGCAACCAACAAAGTGAAAAGGACACCATAAATTGGGAAAAAAATCATTGCAAGTCACATATATGGTAAGGGCTTAATATCCATAATACACTAAAAAAACCTATCAATACCTTAGGAACAAACCCCCCAATAGCTCAATTTTAAAATAAGCAAAGTACTTGAAAAGACAATTCTCTAAAGCAAGTACACAGAGGGCCAGTAAACACACAAAAAGCTACTCAACAGTCCTAAGTGTTAGAATGCAGATCACAACAAAAATGAGCTATCACAGCATGCCCGTCATTATATCACTCTCAGACAAAAACCAAATACCAAGTATTGTGAAGATGCAAAAAAGTGTCATCCTATAGCCACTAAAACCAGAATTACCATATGATCCACTTTGAAAATGGTTCCGCATCACTGTCTGGTTTAATAAAAATCATGTATATACTCACTTATAAGTATATACATATACTTATACACATACATATATAGGAGACATATAATATAGGATAAACCTACTAAAATCTGTACACCTAAAGAAACTAATCAAGAAGGCGGACTCTACCTAAAATGCTCAATCCCCAGAAAGGCAAAGAGGATGGACATCAGAAAAAGGAGAAAACAGGGAACAGGACAGGAGCCTACCACAGAAGGCCTCTGAAAGTCTCTACCCTGCAAGTTATCAAAGCAGATGCTGAGACTTAGGGCCAACCTTTTGTCAGAGTGCAGGAACTCTTATGAAAGAAGTGGGAAATAGTAAGACCTGGGAAGGACAGAAGCTCCACAAGAAGAGCAACAGAACCAAAAAATCTGGACACAAGGGGTCATTTCTGAGACTGATACCATTCATGGAGATGACCTAGAACCCCTGCACAGATGTAGTCCATGGCAGTTCAGTGTCCAAGTGGGTTCCATAGTAATGGGAATAGGGACTGTCTCTGACATGAACTGATTGACCTGCTCTTTGATCACCTCCCCCTGAAGGGGGAGCAGCCTGGAGCAGCCTTACCAGGCCACAGAAGATGGCAATGCAGCCACTCCTGATGAGATCTGATAGACTAGGATCAGAAGGAAGGAGAGGAAGACCTCCCCTATCAGTGGACTTGGGTAGGGGCATGCCTGGAGAGGGGGAAGGGAGAGTGGGGTTGGGAGGGGAGGAGGAAGGGAGCTACAGGGGGATACAAAGTGAATAAAATGTAATTAATCAAAATAAAAAAATCTTATAATCTTCAAAATGGAAAAATAAAATAAATAAAAATCATGTATTTCAAACTGTTTTTTTTTTCCAAAGTGCAAACTCAAAATAGTCATTTTTCAGGGTACATGAACTTCTTTTTTAGTCTTTTACACACATTTTACACTGTACTGTAGCAACTCTTCCAGATTGGAACAAGGACCAATATAAAGAATAACTGACTTTCCTTTATATCTTAGAGATACAAATCCATCCTTTCTTCCCTCATCCTTCCATTCCTACTGCCCCATTCCTTCTTCCTGTTAAATACAATAATAAATCAAGTAATAACAAAATATCAGGTATTAGTCAAGAAAGGAAGCTGGCACATTCTCCTCAGAAGATGCTATTTATGGGAGAAAGAACCTTCACGTAAGAGGAAGAGTATTAGACAGAAACAAGACACTATATAGAGATCTAAACGTGGCTTTAGAGGAAAGAAGAGGTATCCTGGTTAGGATTATATGCTGTAACAAAACACCATGACCAAAAGAACATTGAGGAGGAAAAGGTTTATTTTGGCTTACACTTCCATGACACTATTCATCATCAAAGGAAGTCAGGACAGGAACTCAAACAGGGCAGGAACCTGGGGACAGTCTATGGGGGAGTGTTGCTCTTACTGGCTTGCTTCTCATGGCTTTCTCAGCTTGCATCCTTGTAGAACCCAGAACCACCAGCTCAGGGATACCGCACCCCACAGTGGGATGTGCCCTCCCCCATTAATCACTAACTAAGAAAATGCCCCACAGGCTTGCCTGCACCCTGATTTTATGGAGGCAATTTTTTTTTCCAATTGAGGCTTCCCCCTCTCCTATGACTCCAGCTTTTGAGCCAGCACAAGAGGATTCACTTTAAAACATGAAGAGGAGCTACTTTAAGAGTTAGAATAAGGAGCTAGACAGAGAGACGGCTTAGTGGTTAAGAGAACTTACTGCTCCTCCAGATGACCTGAGATTAGTTCCCAGCACTAACGTGGTAACTCACAATCAATCACTTGTAATTCCAATTTCCATGGGATCTGATGCCCTCTTCCGGCCTTTAAGGGCTTCTGCACACATGTGGTACACATAAACTCATGCAGACACAACATATATTAAAAAAAAACAAAACATGTTTTTGATCATCTTACCCAGGTTCCTTACTTCTTGCTTAGCTTCTTTACGTGTACAAATTTTAGTATGTTTATCCTATATTATATTTCTAGTATCCACTTATAAGTGAGTATATACCGTTTGTGTCTTTCTGCTTCTGGAATACCTCACTCAGGATAATCTTTTCTAGATCCCACCATTTGCCTGCAAATTTCATGATTTCCTTGTTTTTAATTGCTGAGTAGTATTCCATTGTGAAAATATACCACCATTTCTGTATCCATTGCTCAGTTGAGGAACATCTGGGTTGTTTCCAGGTTCTGGCTATTATGAATAAAACTGCTACAGTCATGGTTGAGCAAATGTCCTTATTGTGTACTTGAGCATCTGTTGCATATATGGGTGGTATAGCTGGATCTTGAGGAAGCACTATTCCTAATTGTCTGAGAAAGCGGCAGATTGATTTCCAAAGTGGTTGTGCAAGTTTACATTCTCACCAGCAATGGAGGAGGGTTCCCCTTTCTCCACATCCTCTCCAGCATGTGTTGTCACTTGAGTTTTTTATCTTAGCCATTCTGATGGGTGTAAGGTGAAGTCTCAGGGTTGTTTTGATTTGCATCTCCCTGATGACTAAGGATGTTGAGCATTTTGGTAAGTGTTTCTCTGCCATTCTTTATTCTTCTACAGAGAATCCTCAGTTTAGCTCTGTACCCCATTTTTTAATTTAATTTAATGTTTTGTTGCTTTTTATTTTCTTGAGTTTTTTATATATTCTGGCTATTAGCTCCCTGTCAGATATAGGGTTGGTGAAGATCCTTTCCCAGTCTGTAGGATGTCGTTTTGTTCTGATGAGTGTCCTCTGCTTTACAGAAGGTTTTCAGTTTCATGAGGTCCCATTTATTGACTGTTGATCTTAGAGCCTGTGCTATTGGTGTTCTGTTCAGGAAGTTGTCTCCTGTGCCAACGAGTTCTAGGCTCTTCCTTACTATTTCTCCTAACAGGTTTAGTGTATCTGGTTTTATGTTGAGGTCTTTGACCCACTTGGACTTTAGTATTGTGCAGGGTGATAAGTATGGATCTATTTGCATTTTTCTACATGTAGACATCCAGTTGGACCAGCACCATTTGTTGAAGATGCTGTCTTTTTTCCATTGTATGGTTTTGGCTTCTTCGTCAAAAATCAAGTATCTGTAGGTGTGTGGGTTTATTTCTAGGCCTTCTATTTGATTCCATTGATCCATCATTCTGTTTCTCTGCCAGTACCATGAGGTTTTTATTACTATTGCTCTGTAGTACAGCTTGCGATCAGGGATGGATATGCCTCCAGATAATTTCTTGTTGTAAAGGATCATTTGGGTAATTCCGGGTATTTTGTTTTTCCATGTGAAGTCAATCCTCACTCAGAAAGGCAAATGAGATGGACATCAGAAGAGAGAGAAAACAAGAAACAGGACAGGAGTGTACCACAGAGGGTCTCTGAAAGACTCTACCCATCAGGATATCACAGCAGATGCTGAGACTCATAACCAAACCTTCGGCTGAGTTTAGGGAATCATATGAAAGAACGGAGAGTTAGTATGACCTGGAGAGGACAGGAGCTCCACAAGGACCAAATATATCTGGGCACAGGGGTCTTTTCTGAGACTTTATCTCCAACCAAAGACCATGTATGGATATAACCTAGAACCCCTGCTTGGATGTAGCCCATGATTCCTCAGTATCCAAGTATGTTTCCTAGTAAGGGGAACAGGGACTATCTCTGACATGAACTCAATGGCTGGCTCTTTTGACTTCCCCCTCCCCCCGAGGGAGGAGCAGCCTTGCTAGGTCACAGAGGAGGACTTTGCAGCCAGTCCTGAAGATACCTGATTAGCTAGGGTCAGATGGAAGGGGAGGGGGACCTCTCCTATCAGTGGACTTGGAAAGGGGCAGAGAGGAGATGAGGAAGGGAGGGTGGGATTGGGAGGGAATGAGGGAGTGGGCTATAGCTGGGATACAAAGTTAATAAACTGTAACTAATATTAAAAAATAAAAATTTAATAAAAAAGAAAAAAGCTACACCAATTAAATGTTTTTTTTTAATCAGTAAAAATTACTCGTAAATAGACATACATTGTTATTATGGTTGAATAAAAGAATTTTAATAAAGATGAAAAAAAAGGGAGAATTTATGAGTGTGTATGTGTGTGTGCCAAAGCCTTTAAGAAGTACCCTAATCCGTACCAAGCACACTATACCAAGGAAAATGTGGATTTTATTTAGACCAAATTCCCTTTTTGCTACCATATACCTTAGAGTGAATTTGAGGGTGCCTGATATACATGAAATTCTCTATAATACTGATAATGATAATGATGATGGTGGTGGTGGTGGTGGTGGTGGTGGTGGTGGTGGTGGTGGTGATAGAAGAAAATTCCTCCAGGAATGAAACATAATGTTTATTTTGTAGTTGGTAGCAGAACTTCTTCTCTACCCTTCAATGCCATGGCTTACTATACACCAAAAATATGCAAATCAACCAAGCAAGCATCCTTTCTCTCTGTCTTTTTGGTGTTTTCAATTGGAGATCCCTTTTCATCTGGCCCTGGAATCTAGTCACTTGGACTGCGAAGAGTACCAGGGCCCCACTGGTGTTATCTGAGCTAAGTGGTCATAAGAACTTTGGGTCAATAGTTTCTCTCGTTTATAGGTTTCTGTGATTTCTGGAAATGTAAAACAAATAAACAAAACACTATGGTATCACAATCCATACAGAGCCAGTTAGTTAACAGTGTTTTTATTTCAGATACTTGTTTTTATAAGATTTGTTTATTTTTATTTTATATGTATGGGTATTTTGCCTGCATGTTTGTATGTGCACCACATGTGCGCTTGTGGTTTATTTTGGTTTATGGTTCCTGAGGGATAGCATCTACAATGGAGCAGAAGGCACATGGAATGCAGGGATGGTGGCAAGAGCATGAAGCTGGCTAATCACATTTTCATTCACACAGGAATCAGAAAGAGAAGAGAAAGTGGATTTATACGCAGTCAGTGTCTATCTCCCAGTGATGTACTTCCTCCAGCAAGGCTCCACTTTCTAAAGGTTCAATCCATAGCTCTTCCAAACAGTGCCACCAATTGAGGACCAAGTGTTCAAACACATGAGTCTATGGGGGACAGTTCTCATTCAAACCACAACAATCACCATGAAAAATTTCATGTGGCCTGAATGCAGTGCCTTGCACCTTGACAGCAAGCGCAATACCAACTGAGCTAACTCCACCACCAAAAAATAAAAAAAAAATAATAAAAACAGTTTTGCATGAGAAGCATTGCTCATCTCCAGTAAGTAGTAGTAGAGCACACAATTTTATAATTATTTACAATGTTAATGGCTCTTAATGGGTTTTCATTCCCATTAGTTGTTTTGATACTGAGATACCTGTAAAATTGATGAGACACCCTTTAACAGATCAGATAGCAACTGGAAATCACATAAGGGATTTGCTAGAGAAGCAGGAATGGAGAGAACCAGCCAGTTTCCCACAGCTCACCTCTCTGTGAATAGCCCAGCACCCGATCTTCAGATGTCTCTAGGCAGAGCTGGCCGCCAGCCCCAATCTTCCTTCCCAGGACTATCCCAGGTTTACTGTGCAGACACTCCCAACTCATCTAAGTGGTAAAACAGAGAATATTTGTGTAGAATTTTGACAAGGCAGACATTTTTCTCACAGGTAGGTTTAAGGCACAAGGGAATCCAAGGATCATTTGTGAGCTGGTCCTCCAAAAGCTTCCTGGGGCAGCGATAGAGAGTCTGTACTACATCTGCTTCACTTTTATCACAGCTGAGGGTCTCTCCCCTACAAAGGTTTCTGTCTCCAGGTTTGTACCTCAAGGGCTGTGGGACATACTGAGCAAAAATTTAAAGGGAATTGTGCTTTGAACGGAGTGAGATAAAGTTTGGATTATACATAGTAGTTCATCCCTTATCTGAAATGGGACATTCCCAAGGAAGGGTAGGGACAAGGTCCAGGCTATTTTGAGCAGGCCATGCCTTGCTAGCAGAGTCTACAGTTATTCTGTAGATGTATGGGTAAGACACGAGGGAGAACTGGGTAGCTTAAAAAGTCATCCAGTGAGCTCTCCTGCACATAAGTTAGGCTAAGGTTGTGTAGCCTAAAACTAGGCATTGCTCCCTGAAAAGTTTAGGAAGATATTTTTTCTTTATTGAATTCAAATGACAATAATTTTAGTTTGGAAATGGAATTGGCTTCCAGAGCTCCTTCTGCAAAGAAATTAACTTGAGCAATTCAAGCTTGTTTTCTAAAAATGAATCCAGTAGTTAACTTGAAAATAAATGTCTTACTCCAATTGAAGGAGATTTACATTCATTTATCAATCATAGTAAAAATGAAACCTACATCTGTGTCTTTTTAAAAATTGGAACATCTTCCTGGAAGATATGCTTTTTGTTCTAAAGTGACAGTCACAGGGAGTGCATGTTTCAGCCACTAAAGCTGTGCTTTTAGAATGGCAGCAATTTGAATCACAAATCCTAGTCGCAGGGATCGTATCATCAGTGAGTCACACAGCTAGAATCATCAGTGCCATCCAGAGCTGTTTGTAGTTTGGGTCTATTTTTGCCAAATATCAGAAAAAGTTAATATTTATGCAAGGGCTAGGCATGAGGTACCCATCCATAATCCCAGCACCTGGGATATAGAGATGGGGGATCCAGAATTCAAAATCATGCTGGGCTATCTAGTAGATTCAAGACTGTATGAGACCCTGTTTGCAAGAATTAGCAAGCAAGCAAACAAACAAACAAACAAAAAAAAATCCCAAAAGTTTTAATGTAAGAAACATACAAGTGAAGGAAGTCAGTCCAGCATACTGGGGTAGATGTAAAATATATGCGATGGGAATGTGGCACCACCAGTGCTTTCCCACATTTGGTAGACTAGTCAGCAAGTAGTGATGACAGTGATGATGGTAATGACACTGTCTCAGCTGAAGTTTGGGGATACAATTGATAAGCATTTTGTGCACATATACCATGGGCTATTGTTGTTTTAAAATAATGAAAATCCCAGCTGCTCTACTTGACCAAGAGTCAGATGCTGGGGTGAAAACCTGCTAGCTCAGAGAGGCAGAGAAAGCACCCAGCTGACCTTCCTTCTCAGCTCAGGTCCGGATGGAAAAAACCCAAAAGGCTCACTAGCTCAGCTGACAGCCCAGGGAGAAAAGGCCCAAAATATCAAGGAAAAGGGTTGCTACCTCAAAGTCCAAAACTTCTAAAAAAGCCAGAGACCTAAAGCTTAAGCCCAAGCAAAGAGTTAAAGCCAAAAAGCTAATGCCACACTAAAGAACCAGCTCAAAAAGCCCTTTCTTCTCTTCCACAATGTCTTAAATACCCCTCAACTCAAAGTCCCTCCTACTCTTTAATCTGTCGGCTGGTTTCTTACTCTGGATTTAGAGTTAACTTGACCTAGGGTTAACTTTATTAAATCCTATGTTCAGAAAACTCTTGGATTAAAGGTGTGTTCCAGGGCTGGCTGACCTGTTTACAATAAACAGAAAGTTTTTGGATTAAAGGTGTGTGATGGGGGCCCAACCACACCAAACAATAAATAATGTTTTATAGTTCACAATTTTAGGGTTCACAATGGGATAAAATATCCTGCAACAGGCTATCATATTCAATATTTACAATAAAATGTTTCCTAAGGTAGGGACTTGTTAAGACCAATGAAATGATGATGCGTACAAGAGATTTTATATGGAAGAGGTTTATGAGATGGAGATGAATAGAGAGAAGGAGAAAGTGAGGCATGATAGTGGAAAGGGAGGGCAGTGCCCTGACAGAAAAAGGGAAGAGAGTAAGAGTAAGAGGGCAAGAGAGCGACATAGTGGTGGATTGATCCTTTTAAGGAGCAACTTAACCATGCCTGCCAGGTGTGACACCTGGTGGGTCACACATGATGACATCATAGGTTGCTAGGCAACCCAAAAGCAGGCTGCCCAAATACTAACAGAACTATTTTTACATCTTTGATATCTACAGATGAGAACTCTAAAGACTAGACTTTACAGGCTTCATATCAGGTGGCTAAGAACCAAAGACTGAGTTTCCCAGCTCATTCAGCTCCAAAGTGAAGTTCAGTTTCCCTAGTTATTGATGCACTGGACTGGGCAAAGTAAACATGGAGGCAAAAGGAAGCACTTGTTGTTAGGTGTCCTTTTTTTTTTTTTTTTTTTGAGACAGGGTTTCTCTGTGTAACAGCACTGGGTGTCCTGGAATTCACTTTGTAGACCAGGCTGGCCTTAAACTCACAGAGATCTTCCTGCCACTACCTCTCAAGTACTGGGAATAATGGCATACACCATCATACCTGGCTTGATAGGTGTCCTAATAAGAGAAGGATGATATTTTCTACAGGCGTTGGAGTTCAGATGGAAGATTCCAAAGAGGAGTTGAGAGGGACAGGGCAGATGGAAGATTCCAAAGAGGAGTTGAGAGGGACAGGGACAGTTTAGCAAATGGGTGCATCAGCAGTTTCAATTTGGAGATGAAAGAAACAATGCTATAAAAGAAAGAAGGAAGCTGGCTATGGTGGTGCACCCATTTAATCCCAGCACTCATGGAGCCAGAGGCAGGCAGATTTCTGTGAGTTTGAGGCTAGCCTGTACAAAGTAAGTCCAGGACAGCAAGGCTACATAGAAAACCCTGCCTTGGAAAACCAATAATAATAATAATAATAATAATAATAATAATAATAATAATAATAGGATAAAAGAAGAAGGAAGGAAGGTATAATGTGCAGTATCAAAGCTTATAATGCTTAAACAAGGCAGTGTGTGTGGAGGGGTGAGTGACTTGTCCAGTGGACAAGTAGAGCAGGGTCTACCTGAAAGAGGGAGTGGGAATGATCAGGTCAGAGACTGGAAGAATGGAGTCAAGACAGGTTTCTGATCAAGGCTCTTTTATTAGACACTCAAACAGCTTTTTTTAAAGCAAAAAACCACAAGCAACTTTCTCATGGCAACTGCCCATTTGCTTTACTTTGCAAAACACCCAAGGGTTCACTAGGTTTATTATCTAATTCTCAGGAGCAGAGCACCTTGCTGGATAAACAGCCAAAGTCAGTCTCTGAGAAACTGAACTTTAGATTAAGCCAACATCTCCCAAGGCCAAGAGGCAAAATTCCATCACCAGACTCCTTCAGGTGAGGGTGGGAGGAAGTGAGAAAGCTTGAGAGATGGCTAAGCCATTAAGAGCTTGGGCTGCTCTTCCAGAGGACTTGGGTTGGATTCCCTGGACGCAGGTCACAGTTTATAACTAGTAATTCCACTTCCTGGATATCTGACACCTTCTGGCTCCTACAGGAACTGGGCAGCATGTGGTCTACATGTACATGCAGGCAAAACCCCTATGCTTTAAAGAACAAAACCAAACAAAAACAAAAACAGTGAGGGAGGCAAAGCAATGGGTGCAAACCAGACTCCACAGCAGGAGGCTGGGGTCTGGTTTCCCCAGCAGCAGGGAGCTGAAGGAGACTCTCCTCAACAAATCCACAAGGGCCAAGACCCTAGAAACACAGCTGCAGTAGATGGGGAGAACACATTTAACAAAGTTCTGTTCTCTGTGCTCAAGTTGATGGATTAAGTACAGGGACCAACTCAGGCCTGGTGGTGCACATCTTTAACCCCAGCACCCAGGCACTAGAGGCATGAGGCTCCTAGAGCTTAAGGCCAGCCTGGTCTACAACAGCCAGGGTTACACAGAGAGAACCTATCTAAAACCAAACCAAAACAAAACAACAAGAACAAACAAACAAACAAACAAAACACAGGAATGAAGTGTTCATCAACTGCCGCAAGAATCTTGAGCCCCAAAGGCTTCTTATAAGTAATGCAACAAATTGCTGCAGAATGTGAAGATGGGGATTGATGCCCCCAAGAGCAGCCCCACAAAAGCAGCAAGAGCAAAACGTCCAGGTTGGTCAACAAAGATTCTCCATGTCTCCACCATCTTCCTGTGGAACTTTGTCATTAGGGTCTTGGGCAAGGGCTTATGACTACCAAGTAGGGCCCTCTTCCCACAAGAGAAGACTGCCCTGCGAGATGGGAAAAAAACCCTGTTTTTGTTTTGTACAAAGCTGATCTTCTCTGTATCGTTCCAATTTTAGTATATGTGCTGCCAAAGCAAGCACTTGTACAAAGCTAAATCAATGGAACAATCCTCCAAAAGATGGAAGGTGCTAAGTGTGTTTAGTACAAACATTTTTTTTGACCTTGTTTCTGACTTTGGATGTGTACAACAAAGTCTGATTATTAGCAAGGGTTTTAATTTTGTTTCTACATTTATTTAGTGTGCAAGTGCATATCAAAGTTAGAGGACAAATTGTGGGAATCTGTGCTCTTCTGCCATGTGGGTCCTTGGGGGTTGAATTCAGGTCCTCAGCATTTTTACCTCTTTAACCATCTGCTGGCCCTATTTTAATTTTTTCAGTTGAGTTACACATCATACCTTGAAGAATCTGAGCACATCAGACTCCATTTTGGTAACTAGACTCCATCTTGTAATTGACTTAGCTCTGACCCCCAGAACCTGAGAAATGTGTTTGTACTTGCAGGAAACCATAACATTCCAGAAGACACAGTGCGCCCACCCTGACACCAGTCAGTCAGGAAACAGGTCGAAATGACGGTTGTCCTTGTGGTTTCTAAAACAATTACATGTTTTCCTTGTGGTTACTAAAATAGTTATTCCAACTTGCCTTTAGCCAATTATTATATAACAAACCTACTGTTGCTAAATCTCACCCAATCATGTAACTGCCAAGTCTGGAAGCCCCTTCCCCTTTCTAAAAACCCTATAAAAATCAGCTTCTTTCTAGGCTAGGGGCTCCTGGCCTCTGACTGCTGTGTCAGTTCATGGTGGGAGTCTGAGTTTAAGCCCGAAATAAAGGCTCTTTGCTTTTGCAGACGATTTCTGACTCCTGGTGTGGTCCGTGGTCTTTTGGGGTCTCGCGAACTAGGTACAACAACCTCACCTAGATTACTGTGATTCAGCATTACATTTTTCTGGTCTCCCTTTTAAAAACACGGTTTCAGGTAGCTCAGGTTAGCCATGAACTCTCTTAATAGCCAAGGTTGATTGATCTCTTGCCTCAGTTTCTTAAATGCTAAAAGTATTGGATTACAGCTGTGAACTATCTTGTACTGCTAGTTAAATCTTTTAATTCTTTACATCGCAAAATACAATTTACCACGAATACAAATAACCCTGGATGCTGCTATAGTTTGACATTTCCTCATTGCATGTGTATATATATTTTAATGCATTTAAAACATTTTTATTTTATTTTTTAAATTTTATTTTATTTTTTTTCACAATTTATTCATTATATATCCCGATTGAAGCCTCCTCCCTCAGCCCTTCCCAGTTCCACCCTCTCTCTCCCTTTCCCCCTATCTCCTTCCTGGAGTACACCAAAAGGAGAATTCTCCTCCTCTGCCATCTGCCCATAGTTTATCAAGTCTCATCAGGACTTGCCTGGATCCTCTTCCTCTGTAGCCTAGCAAGGCCACATCGCCAGTGACAAGTGATCAAAGAGCAGGCAATCGAGTTCATGGCAGAGACAGCCCTTGCTCCCCTCACTTGGAGGCCCACATGGAGACTGAGCTGCCAATAGGCTACATCTGAGCAGGGTCTAGGTTTTCTCCATGCATGGTCCTCCGTTGGTGCATCAGTCTCTGCAGGACTCGCCTGGATTCAGGTTTTTTAGCTTCGTTGGTCTTGTGGGCCTCTGGTCCCCTCTGTGTCCTTCTATCCCCCTCCTTCCACAAGACTCCTTGCACTCTGCCCAAAGTTTGGCTGTGAGTTGGGGGTTGGATTTAGATTGTGAGTTGAGGGGGCGGGGTGGAAGCGGGGCTAGGACTTCCTTCAGTTCCGGAACCGCTTGATGGCGCAGAGGACAAGGGGAGGTGCTAAAGCGGCCAGAAGGCACGGAAGAGCTCCGGAGGCAGCTTCGGTGAGCAAGCCACGGTGTCTGGCTGACTAGCTGCCCGAGGAAACCCCCTCCCTTCCGTTTTGGTCCCGTCTTGGTGACTGCGTCAAGTGGGCGACAAAGCTCTTCATTTGTGAGTCTGCGTCAGCTCAGAGCTTGCTGTTGAATAGGAGACGGCTGCGACATGGCGGAGCTGGGATCTACTGCGTTTCCAGAGAAACTGAGGTAAAGCGCAGCTGGAAATCCCTGAGTTGGGGTGACCAGGACCAGTATTAATCTGCTCATGGCCAGAATCCCTGGCTCTCCCCGGCAGTCGTGGGTTCAGGGAGGCAGGAGGGGAGCGGATAGAGGTTTGGAAGAAGTCGGGGATGGGAGGACGGAGTGACTGCCAAGAGGCCTGATTTCAGCGTGGGAAGCCCGCCCGCTGCCTCCGCTTCCTAGCGCTGCCCTTGGTGGACTGGGAGCGGAGGGTGCAGAGCCCCTGTGTGCAGCCGCCCATGCCGAGTGTGTCCTTTTTAATCTTCCAGCCATAAGAAGTACAGGGCTCTCCTGAAGAAAGAGAAACGGAAGAAACGGCGGCAGGAGCTCGCTCGATTGAGAGATGCAGGTAGTAGAGGCTTTCTCTGTTCTGGGTATGAAATTGCTCCTTTTACTCCTGACCGACCCCTCCTCCTCCCCGATATGGGCCTCAAACAGGCCCAGGCTTTAATTTCCCCTAATGTAGCCAAGGAGGACTCTGAACTTCTGATCCTCCTGCCTCTCTCTAAGCAGTGTTGGGGTTTATAGGAGTGCAGCCACCATGCCAGGTAGCTTTTGATTATTTCATGCATGCTAGGCAAACACTCTTACCAACTGAGCTACATTCCCAGCCCATTCGACTGCTCCCTCTATTTTCAGTCCAAACTTGAGGTTTTGTAAAGCTTTCATCTGTGCAGCTAGCCACCGTGTCATTTGGCTTGCCCATGAAAGGACCCGATATTTATGTGTTAGATTTATAAAAGTTTAAAAAGACGTTTATAAAATGATCAAGTAAATGACATTTATAGAATGATAAATGCAGGCAAGAGGGTTGAAATCACACAGCAGTACTAGGTTAAGATGGCTGCCAGTCATCATACCACAGAGACTGTGCTTAGACTTGAGAACTAGTCCAGGAGAGACAGAATGTAACATCAGGTTGAAAAGGAAAATAATGGTAAACTGTTGTTATTGATGACAAAGATCCTTTGCCTTTAAGGCTGAAGATGATCTGTTAAAATTTCTTAAGCTCACTTCATTTGTCTTCTCCCACGTGTCTCTGTCACTGCTTTCTTTTAACACCTTCAAATTTAATTTGGAATAGAAGATGTAAAGCTTTATTCTATTAAAACTATTTTACCATGTTTTTCTTTTGAAAATATTACAATGTACACAAAGTTAAAAAAATAGGATGCAAAAATATTTATGACTGCTTCATACAAATTTGCCAGATTGTTAAATATTTGCAAGCACTCCTTTTCTCTCTCCCTCCCTCCTTTCTTTTCTCCCTCCTTTCCTTTTCTCCCCTTTCTGTTTTTTCTGAAACCTTTGCACAGCCATGTTATGTGTATTGTTATTACACTGGTTCACTCGGTGGTGTGGTGGAGCACACCTTTGATTCCAGTACTGGGGAAGCAGAGGCAGGTGGATCTCTGCGTTCAAGGCCAGTCTAGACTCCACAGAGAGCTCCAGGACAGCTAGGGCTACAGAGAGAAACCTTGTCTTGAAAAACCAAAATAAATTAAAAAAAAAACAAAAAAAAAACAAAACAGTGGCTGGTCATCCAGAGGGTGCAGGTTCCATTCCCAGCACCCATGTTGTAGCTTACAACTACTATTCTTTTTAAGACATTTTAATTTTTTTGAGATGGGATCTATAGCCTTGGCTGTCCTAGGATTTACTGTATAGACCAGGCTGTTCTCAAATTCAGAGATCCATTTTTTTCTGCCTCCTGAGTTCTGGGATCAAAGGCTTGAACTACTACCCATTATTTTAGTTTTTCTTTTTTAACCTTAATCGTAAAGATTAAAGATTTATATATTTTTCATGAATAATTGACCAAGGATTGTGAGACTTAATTTAATAAACATTTGTATTTCTACAGAATTGCCACAGAAAGAGGAGGAGGAAGATACTGTTACTGAAGAAAAACAATTAGAGGAAGAAAGGCAGAGGGAGGAAGAGAGGTCAGTACTAACTGAAACACTTATTATCCATCTTTACCAAGTAGTAAAGGCATTTTGCATAAAATCTTATAAAAAATAGGTCTTGGAAAATAACCTTTTATAAATGAAATTTCTAGCTGACAGGCTAAAATTAGATTTTTTTTTCTTTCTCTCTCTTTCTCTTTCTTTTTTGAGAAGTCCAGGCTGGTCTCTAACTTAAGAGCTCCTGTCTTAACCTTCCAAATGCTGGAATTGCTGGCATGTGCCACCATACCTATTTTTGTTGTTTTTTGGTGTTTTATTGCTTTTGCTAATTGGTAAATAAACATGTATATTTACTGTTGACATAAAGACCTAATTCTAATGACACTATAGTATATGTTGTATGGATGTAGCATAATTCTTTATTCACAATTTATAGTCCTCTGTAGTTCATCAGAGTGGGGAATGTATTCCTGCTGTAATAACAGGAATGAGAAGCAGCTGCTCCAATTGCCTCTTTAGTCAGGGAGTGAGTGCTCAGCTTCCTTTTTCCCTTTCCCCTTATTATTCAGCCAGGAACCCCAGTCCACAAGGTGGGTTCATTTAGGGTAAGAAAAGTCCTCTCTCCTCGGTTAATACTCCTGGAAACTTCCTCAACAGACATGCCCAGAGTTAGTGTTTCCTAGGTGATTCCAAATCTGGTCAAATTGACAATGAAGATTTTAGATGAGAAGCTTGTGCTATTGGATGTCTAGGACTTATCGATTTAAGGTAATATTACATGTGTGTGTGGGGGGGTTGTTGTTTGTACGTTGTTATTTTGGGGTAGGGTTTTGCTTTGTAGGCTCAAATTAGCCTAAAACTTGTAGTACTATCTCAGCTTTCCAAATGGTAGGCATGTACCACCTGGGTATTCTGTGTATTTAAGAAAAAAACAAAAACAAAAAAACAACCCTGCCATCTTTCTCTGTAGCCTTTCAGTTTCTATTCCATCGAGTCAGGGGATTCCTGTGATTTGCCTTCAAACACTGAAACTGCTGGGAGAAAGTCATGTTGTGAGTTGTGGGTATGTCTTTAAAACAAATGTTTTAGGGATGCTGGAAAGAAGGCTCATTGAATCTGAACACTTATTTTGCTGTTTCAGATAATCCAGGTTTGTTTCTCAGCATCCACTTGGCGACTCACAGTTGTCTGTAACTCCCATTCCATTCCTCTTTTGGCCTCTTCTGGCCATCAGGCACGCACATGATACCCATGTGTATGTGCCGGCAGGTATTCATTCACATACAAATAAAATAAAAGTTTTTTTTAAAAAAGATGGAAAGAAGTTATAAAATTATATTAGTAAATGTACATTCAGCCAGGTGTGGCCCATGACTTTAATCACAGCACTGTGGAGGCAAAGGCAGGTGAATCTCTGAATTTCAGGAGAGCAGGGCGTATAGAGTGAGTTTTAGGAATGCCAGGGGTACACAGAGAAACCCTGTCTCAAAAAACCAAAAGAAGAGGACATGGAGGAAGTAGTGATGTTGGTGGGAAAAGAATGTTTATATTAGGAAGGATAATGCTTTGTGAATGTGAAAATTCACTTAGCTGTTGCTTTGAAATGTTTGCATGAGATGAAAATTAGTGTTAGGTCTAAAGAAAAGATGTCACAGCCACAAATGCTTATGAAAGCTAGAAGTAGTAATTGTAGCTGTTCAGGAAGATAGTTGCTTTTCCAAAAGCCGTACTCACAGTTTCACTGCTTTATAGAAAATATCTACATTTTCATTTTGTATTTTGCTTCCCTGTCTTTCATATGTTCTAGGTCAATTCCTTTTTGTTTTTACTGACTACATCATTATATTAACAGGCAAAGATTACATGAAGAATGGCTACTGAGAGAAGAGAAGGCACAAGAAGAATTCAGGGCAAAGAAGAAAAAAGAAGAGGCAGCTCGAAAGCGGAAAGAAGAACAAGAGGTAGGACATTAAATAGCCAGTTCATTGAACAAGTGCTTAACTGAAGTAAGTTTCATTAAGAGCTATTTTTCAGGAGAGATGATGGCTCAGAAATTAAGAGCCATCTTCTAAATGACTTGGATTTGATTCCCAGCACCCTCATGGTGGCTCACAACCATCAGTAACTCCAGTCTAGGTAGTCTGATGCCTTCTTCTGGCCTTCAAGGCACCAGACATATTTTTGGTACACACACATATATGCAGGCAAAATAGCAGTGCACATCAAGTACATTAAATGTAAATAATAATAATAATAATAATAATAATAATAATAATAATAATAATAATACCAGAGTTGTTTGTTATGGGGCTGGAGAGATGGCTCAGTGGTTAAGAGCACTTGCTCCTCTTCCAGAGGACCTGGGTTCTGTTCCCAGCACCCGCATATGAATTCTGAGGGATTCCACACTCTTTTTTGGCATCTGCATGTATCTTTTACATATGTGTACATATATTCACAGGGACTTTTAACCACCAATAGAATTCTCTTTTAAAAAGAGTTGTTTTTCTTGTTGGGGATATAGTTCAGTTACAGAGCTTTTGCCAGGCATGTATAATAAGGCCTTGCATTATATAAACAAAAAGAGCTACAAATGTTAAGATTAAAACAAAACAAAACAAAAAAACTCTGATTATTGTCTCTTTTTCCAATGATCCATGTTTCTAAAGCATTTTAAATATTTACTGTGTAGGTTATATATTTTTAAGAGTGAGTAAAAAAATACTTTTTCTTTTTCCTTTAAAGAGAAAATTAAAGGCAGAATGGGAAGAACAGCAGAGAAGAGAGCAAGAGGAAGAGGAGCAGAAACAACAGGAGAAGAGAGAAAGAGAGGTGACTTCTGTCATAGGAGGATAGAGCCCTGCGTATCTTCTTAGTATGCACGTGTGCATGTAAAAGGTTTGCGGAGTCAGCAGTGGGCATGTCAGGGCTTGTGTTTGATTTTATTTTTTGCTCGTGTTCTGTTCATTTGGAAGAAATCAGTTTTTGTTAGAAATATGATAGACTAGTTTCCATATGGTTCTCTTCTTTGGGTCGTGCAATGGCAGATAGCTTTGCAAGGTACCTTACCTTCTATAAATAAGATGGGTAAACATCTTCCTTAAGGGGCAGATAATATTTTAGGATGTGATGTCTGTATGGCTTTTGTGGACATCCATCTCTGCCAGTGTACCCTAAAGCAGACATAGATGGTATGTATATGAATGGATGTGTCTGTGTTCTAGCAAAAAAATTCTGTAAACCAGGCAGCTGGCCCTGCTTTATACTCTGTACCACTCTGTAGCAAGTGTTACTTTTCTATGGTTCTGTTGTATATGTGTTGAGTTCTTCACAGAAGAATAGCATCGTAAAGTTTCCATGCTTAATTCATAAGTGATAAGAGCTAATGACATCTCAGCAAGAGTTAGTTTAACAGACATTAAGGAATTAAATAGTTTTGTTATTAAATCCTGGTGTCCTATCTAACTTCATTGTCAGAGCAAATGCCAGTCATTTAAGAAATTCTAGGGAACCTTCTCTTTGAGAAACTTGTGCCCACTCTAGGACAAATGCTACTCTCCTTTTCTTATATGTCTCTCTCTGTCTCTTAATGCTTATGCTTAAATCTGTATTAAAACCTTTCCTTAATAATCCTCACCATTGCTTTAAAAAAGAAATTCTGTAATGTATATGTATATTTCCTGTACATTTTCTGGGATTATTTTTAAAGGATTGCTTTGTTTTGCTGCTGGTCCTCAATGGTGTATATATTTCAAATATAACATACACAGCTCATCTTGCCTTGACTGATTACTGAGGATATTCTTTTTTTTTTTTCCTTTAGCATCGCTAAATTTGAATGGCATGACATTCCATAGTCAATAATCTTATAATGAGGAGAGATGTAAGTGTTGACATTCTAGTCATGGAAGGTGCCAGCAGTCTCTGCAATCAGTTTTGTGTGTCAGGCGGCAGCTCCAATGCAGGTTCCCCCCCCCCCCCCCCTTTTTTGAGCACTGCCTTGTAGCTGAGGCAATATCTAGATGTGGGTGTTAGGGGCACAAAAATTGTCTGGATTGTCATGCTTCTCGTTGATGAATCAATTTCTGTTTTAATAGTAGAATACTCTTTAACTTTTAGGGACCAGGCAAAAGCTAAGGCTTCTTCTAAAAGCTTTTGTTTTAAAGGGAGTCTGCTTAGGACGAAGTGAGTAAAATGAAATCCATCCTAAGCATATATAAAGGAATATGAGATATATGTTTCTTTTATGTGCTTGGCTTCTCACTAGTGGACAGAGACAAAGCAGTGAAAAGCACACAGCCTCAGCTCTCCCTGAGTGACTTTTCTGGATGATAGGGGCAGAGATTAAGTCAACAAAAACAGATCAGACAATAAGATAAAGTTAAATTCCATGAAGAGATGAAGGAGAACTGTTTGATAGAATAATGGGGATCAGGATACTTATTTGGATTACCTGGCCAAGGAAATCTCCGAAAAAATAATGTTTGAGATAATTAGCATCTAAGTGTAGCAATATTGGGAGGAAAGGACCTGGTGGTACCTGACACTTAGAGAGCACAAGAGCATGGGAGAAAGTAGGGAGGATCAGAAGGGGCAGAGCATAATTGAAAATAGGTTCCTGTCTTATACAATACATCCTGACCAGTTTCTCCTTTGTCCACTCCTCCAAACTAACCCCTACATCCCCTTTCTCTCAGATCCACTCCCCCTCCATTTCCTCCTCAGAAAAGAACAGGCTCACAGCCAAACAGAACAAAATAAGGTATATTAAAACAAGGTGAAAGCCTTCATATCGAGGTTGGACAAGGCAACCCATCAGGAGAAAAAGAGTCTCAAGAGCAGGCAAAAGAGTCAGATACTGTTAGGAGTCCCACAAGAATACAGCCATAACATATAACAGAGGACATGGTGCAGATCCATGCAGGCTCCATGCTTGCTGGTTCAGTCTGTGAGCCCAGGTTGTGGTGGTGCACGCTGGTAGGATTTTCTGAAGGAGGTGGAGTCAGGAGGATTTAGCTTTAAGGTCTCTTAGCTTTAAAGAGTTTGGTTTTATTTACCATACTCTAATGTGAATATTTAAACAAGGAATGACTTCATCTTGTTAGTAATGTTATCACCAACAAAGCATCCTAATTTTCTAAGAAGAACAGGAGCCAGAGAGGAAATTGGATGAACAATTGCCATGTAGGTGATAATAGTGGTTTGGATGAAGGCAGACCTTCAAACAGATAAGCAACACAGTTAACAGGACTCTATCTGGCAAACTGTATGAGATGAAGAAAGAAAGGGGACTTGCAGTCATGTTTTTAGGTGTTTGGGTTTTTTTTGTTTGTTTTAAAACAATGGGAAAATGGCAGCACCAGGTACTGAAGCTATTTAGGTTGGGTGATGGGGTATATGGAGAAGATCAAGAGTCCTGTTTGGGCCATGGGATATAGCTTAATGGTAAAAGTGAAACCTTGAGTTTGATCTCCAACTCCCAAACAAAACCAAATCCAAAAGAACCTGTTTTGATCACATTAAGACTTTTTTTTTTTTTTTTGGTTTGGTTTCGTTTTTGTTTTTATCGAGACAGAGTCTTTCTGTGTAACAGCCCTGGCTGTCCTGGAACTCTGTCTATAGACCAGGCTGTCCTCAAACTCACAGAGATCTGCCTGCTTCTGTTTCCCAAGTGCTGGGATTAAAGGCATTTGCCACCTTGCCTGGCTGTTAAAATGACTTTTAAGTTGCCGGGACCAGGCAGACTTACCAAGTAAGCAGGTAATAGTCATATGTCTGGTTTTCAGGCGTTAAGGAACCTAACTTTGTATGTGTTTAAAACAAATTAGTTGAAGACCTATGGCTATCTTGTTGGACTTCCTGTATCTTACTGAAGGTTTGAAATTTCTCCTAAATACTAACTACTACTCATCATGTCACGTTTTTGCTTCTGTTAAATGTTTGTGATATTTAACCTAACTTTAAAATAAAAAGTAGTCATTAGTATCTCAAAAGCTAGAACATGGTATTTTTGTACAAATTATGTTACTAAAGCTATTATGACTTAAATATTTACAATGTGTTCTATTCAAATTTTGTATTTGAATAAAAATTCTAAGCTATATATCCTTGGGAAGCTGTTTTAGAAGATATATGCTTAGAAAGGAAATCAGAATCAGAAGCCTTTTGTATATGTGTTCATGTGTGTGTTGTCATGTATGAGGTTCATAACTAGAAAAACCAGACGTGACTTACCTGACATCCTGGTTTTCATTAGTCCTATGTTTGCACCACTTATAGGAAGCCGTGCAGAAGATGCTGGATCAGGCTGAAAATGAGGTATTTCCAAAACCTTTCATTAAGACTTTGAGATAGATAGAGGTAGCTTGTTGCAGTCATCCTAGCCCTGGGGAGGCTGGAGCAGGAGAATGAGCACAAGTCTGAGGCCAGCCTAAGCTGCCTTTGCCTTAAAAAGATTTTGAGATCATTTGATATTTCAATAGAAATAATAGTTCAAATAATATGGTTTTTGTGGTAGGTGATTTTGATTATTTCAGAATCTTGGAATCACTTTTGTAACCCTTCAGTTCTATAACTACAGACAATAATTGATGGTGGCATTAAATCACCCCATGGGCTATGCTTGTAGCAAGTCTTTAAAATGTGTGTTAGTGACATCACACACTACTGGCCCCAAATGGTTGGTTGACCACCTTGATTCAGAGTAAATTGTACTTCTTTCTGCTGGCTCCCAACATCCATGGCCCCTTTTCAGAATAGATGGATAGAAAGAAGACCTTCGTGACTGCATCTGGTAACACTAAGTGACCCCTAATCAAGGAAAATGACTGGGAGCCAAGAGAAAATACAACTCATGTTTCCAAACAATTGCCTATTAGCTTTTGATTCTGTATTGTAATTTAACTATGCATGTCTATATATGAAAATGGTTTTGTTCTGATTAAAATATTTGACTATTTGGAGAAACAGTCTTTCATGAGCTTTGACATCACCAGTAAAGTCATGGTTATTTTTAACAGTTGGAAACTGTTGGCACCTGGCAGAACCCAGAACCGCCCACGGATATAAGAGTACTGGAGAAAGATCGAGCCAATTGTCCATTCTACAGTAAAACAGGAGCTTGCAGATTTGGAGATAGGTAATGGTTTTTGCTTTGTGTCAGAATGAAATGATAGAGAGTATTGGGGTTTTGGAAGAGGCATAGGCCTCAGTCTAAAATGTTCACCATCAGTTATTTGGTGTTCCCTTGCCCTGCTCACCAAATGGCTTAACTGAATGGATCCTTTGCATTCATTCCATAGCCTTAGGAAGACCTTTGTTTTTTTTTTTTTTTCAAATTGAAGGTATATTTTTTCATATAATATATTCTGATCATGGTTTTCCTTCTCCAAACTCCTCCTAGACCCTCCCTACCCACCAGAATCTTTACCCTTTCTTTCTCTTTCTCATTAGAAAACAAACAGGCTTTTACAAAAACTAAAATCAAAACAGACCAGAATGGGACAAAACAAAGAAACAAACCAAAAAAAAAAAAAAAAAAAAAAAACAAAAAAACAAAAAACCCACATACAGATATAGATGTAGACACACACACATTCTCACACACAGAAATCCCATAAACACAAAATCAGAAACCATACTATATGAGCAAAAGACCTGTAAGGTTAAAAGAAAAGTGCCCAAAGTATTGTGAGACAGAAAAGCAAGAACAACAATAACAGCAACAAAAAAGAAACCCAAACAGCCTCCCAAAATACCATTGAGTTTGTTTTGTTTTGGCCATCTACTGCTGGGTATGGGTCTGCCCTTAAGTGTGGTTTGTATTCCCAGTGAGACTTAAGGAAAACCATTTGCTTCTTGGTTTGTTCCATGCTCACACCACAACAGGAGGACAACTTGGATGGGGGAAATTACATGGTAGAAGTGATTAGAATAGCCAGAAGTATCTTTCCCAGGGCAAACCTGTGCTCTAAGTAATCTTTTCCAATTTGGCATGGGTATAGGGACCTTTATGAAAGACAGTATTGTAGCAATGAGAGGAATAGGCTCTTAATTCACTGTTGTCAGTCAGTATGTTCAGACTTAGGAAGAGAGCCCTTAGGTTTTTGTGGCCAGTAGGAAAATGTACTTAAACTCTCTAATATCTTAATTCCTTCATCTGTAAAACTTAACATGAAACATAATCCCACATTTTTGAGGAGACTTCAAGGTTGAGGAGAACATGGAGAACACATTGGGCTGGCTGCATGGCTCATGAATTTTATCACTTTTATTCTTCATTTATATTGTTACTGTTGCCATTTTTTGATATGTCTTTCTGCCCTCTTACCTTTTTTTTTTTCTTTTTAAAGATACATGAAAACAGCATTGCTGTTTTCAGTCATTTAGCAAATAATTGAAACCTACTGTATGCCAGGTATTGATGACGTTTTACAGTATGACTGTGTATAAGTCAAAATAAGCAAATACTTCCTAACAGTAAGCGAATCTGACCAAGGCAGTCTCATTACTATTTACTCATTCTGTAGACAAGAAGGTATCATCTGAATCTTTGTTTTTCTCTTTCTCTTTTCTTTTTGTTTGAGACCTTACTGTGTAGCAGGCTTGGAACTCATAGAGATCCATCTCCCTTTGCCTCCTGAATGCTGAGAGTAAAAGTATATGCCACCATACCCAGTAATCATTTGCTTTCTTGAGACAGTCTCATGGAGCCCCGGCTGGATATGAACTCAATGTATCCCAGGCTAGTTTTGGACTACTGATCCTCCTGCCAACCCCTCACAGCTGCTGAGATTACAGTTGTGTGCCACCATGCCCAGCTTAGTTTTTATTTTTTTCAAGAATAGTTTTAGGTTGGAAAGATGACCTGGCAGTTAAGAGCATGTGCTCCTTTCCTGAGGACCTGAGTTCAGTTCCCAGCCTCCATATCAGGCAGCTCTAGGAGAACTGACACTGTTCTCTTACTTCTGCAAGCACCTGTACTGATGCATACCTGACCGCACACATACACAAGTACATGTAATTAAGAATGAAATCTTTTTAAAAATTTAAAGAGAATAGTAGTTCTCAACCCTGGGTTCATAATAGATTCAGGTAAAAAAGGAAAAGGCTAAACAAAATCATGACTCATCTCACATTGAGCAAATCAGAACTGTAGCTACTAGAGTCATTCCAATTTGAGGTGCTTTCAGCTACCTCTGATGTGCCCTGGTATTGATGTATAATACGTAACACCTTATGGATTTGATGGCTGAAATTGTAGATGACCAGAATATCTGTGAAAGGACTCAGAATCTGGTAAGGTAATAGAAAGGCTTCTTACAAGGAACTGGGGAACTGAAGGAAGGAGGCTACCTTTCCTTTGGTATGTTTAGTGTTGAATGACTATTAGTATTTAATATTGATTTATATTTTAGTACAGTAGTGGTTACTCCTGAACCAGCTATATACCCAAATAACCACACAGAGAGACTAGAATTTATTTAATTAGCCTAGGACACAATGTTGTACAATAGTTATTCCACCCTAAACCTCCAAAGTAGTATAGCTCCCTCCCATTTAGATTTCCACATTATATTTGCTTTTTAATCATATCCAAGATCCAGTTCATCTCTCCTGATGTTTCCCAGTCCTCTCCTCAGGGCTGCAACCTCTACTTCCTTTCCTTTCTCCTCCCCTAACCAGACCAGGATGTCCCACCTTATTCCCTATTGCTCAGCATTGACTAGGTGGCTTTTCTTGTCAATACAGAGAACAAATGGTAGCATGCTTACAGAAACTTGAGGCAGGTGATGCTTAGAATATACATCACAATGCAGTGTCCAGACTGAAAACAGATAGTGGGGTAGGGAATGAACAAGGGTAAACTGTACACAGTCCACAAGAACATTATGCCAACACCTTAGAAACATTTTTCTAAAGAAAATTTAATCTCAAGAAGAAATGGTAAAACATGATTTGCTTAAGAGCCAGTGAGATGGCTCAGTGGGTAAAGGTGCCGACTGCAAATCTTGGTGACATGAATTCCATCCCTGGATCTACACGGTGAAAAGGAGATAACAGACTCATACTAGTGGTCCTCTGACTTTCACACTTACGCCGTGACATGGGAGATCCACATACAGATAACCTTCCAGAGCTAAATGAACCACAATTTTAGTTCACAATTGCATGGGTAATTGAACCAAGCCACCTTTAAGGTTTTCCAGCTGCTCCTATTTATGAGTTGTCTCTAACACTTCCTTGAAATTTAATACCTGAGGAAGCTAGATTCAGGATTCTCTTGTTGGATATTGAGAGAAGGCTGGGTATATGAAACAGTTTTATGAATTTTGGAAAGTTTCTTGTGGAAAAGGGAGTGGCCTGTCAGGTCTCAGAATCCATTGGTCAATTGTAGTCAAATTTCTTACCATTGTCATAGGCATATGAGACTTTACAATCACAATCAAAGTGTAACAACTTGGCTATTTGCATTGTTCAAGTAATGAGTTGTGGCATAACATTGCATGGACTTAGTGGTTTTGAAACCCAAAGCTGTCTTTTCGGAAAAAATACACTCTTCTGTTTCCTTTTTGTGAGAAGGCCAGCTCACTTACTCCAAATAACACAGCTAGGTCATCTATGTTAAGGCTGGTCGGATGCCAGAGAAACACTTCCATTGCTCATTTATGCTGTTTTTTTCCTCTCTCTTCTCTAAGAGAAACACTTTAGTTGTGTACTTGTGCTCTTTCTCTCTGTGTGTGTTTCTCTCTACTTTAGGTCTTAGTCTATATCCAGGCTGAACTGGAACTTGTCATCTTCCTGTCTCTCTCTCCTGAGTAGCCAGGATTATAGACATGTAAATACCATGCCAGACAGAGAAACACTTCCTTAACCTAAGCATTTTTTTGGATGCTTGCTTTTGTTTGTTAAACTTTATGGAGATATAATATATATATATAATTTTTTTTCACAATTTCACACATGTCTATAATGTATTTTGATCATATTCACCTCCATTACACCTCCATTACACTCTTATCCTTCTCCCACTCTCTCTGGATCCCTTCTTCCCAATACATCCTCCTGTTTTAATGTATTTTCTTTTTTAAATAGCTGAGTTTAATTACTGTTGCTTGTATGTGCATGGGTATGAGGTTATTTACTGGATCATTGGCAACTTACCAGTGGTAACACCCCTGAAGTCCCCCATCTCTAGCAGCTGTTGGCTGCCAAGGGCAAGGCCTTTAGTACCTCCTCCCTATCCATGTTGATGGGCTTGATTGTATGCAGTTTTATGTCTTATGTTACTGTTCGATTGTTGTGAAGAGACACGACCAAGGCAACTCTTATAAAAGAAAGCACCTAATTGAAATTCTTGCAGTTTCAGAGGGTTAACTCCATTATCATCATGGTGGGTTGCAGACAGACCTGCTGCTGGAGCAGTAGCTGAGAGCTTTACATCCTGATCCAGAGGCCATAGGGAAGGGGAGGGGCTGATGTGAGCTTTTGAAACTTCAAAGCTTATCCCCAGTGACACACCTCCTGCAGCAAGGCCACACCTTGTAATCATTCCCTAAACAGTCTACCAACCAGGGACTAGACACACACATATATTAGCTTATGGGATCCATTCTCATTCAAACTACTACATCTTGCAAAGGTAACCATAGATGCTTTGAGTTCATGAATGGAATGGTCATCTTGTGTCCAGAAAACAGGGTTTCACAACATTCGTTTCCAACACCCAGCTCTTAACATTTTTTCAGTCCATCTGTGATGTTTCCTGGGCTTTGGAGTAGTTTAGAGCTGAGCATTCAATAGGCACTTATTCCCAACACTTTGGCCAGTTATTCACCACTGTCCGTTACAAAAAGAAGTTTCTCTGGCTAAGATTGAGAGCAACAGTAATTGGGCGCTAGGCTACAGAGACACCTTAATTACAACTTTGTTTTCACCATAGTCCTGAGTGGCCTAGACATCACTATGTAGACCAGGAAGGCCATTGTCCAGGCCAGGCCCATTTTACCCCTCTTGCCCCTGTAGTGCTCCCCACTTTTTAAATTTTCCTCCTGAGTTTTTCTTTCCCTTAAAAATCTTGTCTTACTGATTTTTAATTAGAACCCTAACCAGGGAAATTTTATTTAGGAGTTTGAACTGTATCGTCCTTCCCACCACTGTACTTCAGGAGAAAGGAGTAAATAAAAAAGTGAACTCATATATATGATTTTCCTAAAAACATTTAGTCTGGAATAGCATAGTCAGCTTAACCTTGGTCCACTTTAGACCATGAGAAGAAATTGTTTTCCGCAGTTATTATGTACCTTCAGTGAATAAGAAGTTATATTTATTATACCATATTATGACCACATGATTAACCCAAAGTTCTAGGGTCTGCCTCTTCTCAATCACATGACTTGGGAAGATATACTTATTTAGATTTTTTAGAGTTCAGCTGCCTTTGTATTTTGGATTCTATTTTTTGTTACTGTGTTAAAATACCCAGCAATTTAAAGGAGAAAGGATTTACTTGGATTACAGTTCCAGGGTTACAGTCTATCGTTGTTCAGGAAGCCAAGGTAGGAGGTGCTTGAAGCAGCTGGTTCTATCACTGTCAAAGTCAAGAACAGATTTGAATGCATGCGTGCCTCTGCTCAGTTTGACCTCTCCGTTTTATATAGCTCAAGATCTCCAGGATCTCCTGCTCAGGGAATAGTCCCATTCATAATTAAGGTGGGTTTTCCTACCTCAATTAAAGTACCAAGGCAATTAATTCCTGAAAGACATTCCCAAAGGATAACCTTGGTCTAGACAATCTCTCGTTAAGACTCCTTTCTCGGGTGAATCTAGATTCTGTCAAAATGACAGCACTAACCATCACACTTTGCAAAGTGAGGAAGTACCAGTACCATCGGCTCCATCAGGTTAGTAAGGATCAAAGTGGGAAAAATAAAAAGTTCATGAAACTTTCAAATGCCATACATAGATAAAATGACAATACTTGAGTAGCTAGAAAATTTTATATTACTCTATTGTCTCTTTAAAATAGAACTTGAAAATTTTCTCTCTGTCTATCTATTTTTGGGGTTCTGTCTGACCTTGTAACACTGGCTGGCCTGGAACTTGCTTTGTAGATAATGCAGGCCTAGAACTCACAGTGCATCTGCTTCCTGAGAGTCCACTGCCATGCCCAGCTTAAAAACTTAATTTTATTAATTCTTCTTCTTCTTCTTCTTGTGTGTATGTAGGAGAGGGAAGGGGGTGGTCAGGAGATCCAGGGATCAGATCCGGATCAAGAGGCTCCTGCAACAAGTGCTTTTACCCTCTGGGCCATCTCAGTGGTCCAGATTACTATAAATCCTTTGAAGTTTGTATAGAAGTGAAGTTATATAGCTATTTCTCACCTTTCTGAGTCTCATCACATGTAGCATCTTAGTCTTATCATTTTATTCTGGCACACGATTGGGCCTTTTCCTGATGGTTCAACATGGAGAAATCTTTCTGAATGTGTTCAAAGGCTACTGAATGGCATGTGACCTTGGAAACCATTCCAAATCCTGTATTTCAATGAGAAACCAGTTTTAGGACAGTTTCCTTGTATGCTGTAACTGGACATCTAAGCAGTGTTCAGTATCATACAGTTAAGTCTAAACAACCGTGTTACTTGAGTCTTGATCTCATAGGAGTTTATGGTAAGCTTGTAATGTATGATTTTTTAGTTATCGGACAAATGACTTTGCTTTTGTTTGTTCTGCAGGTGTTCACGTAAACACAACTTCCCCACATCCAGTCCCACCTTGCTGATTAAGAGCATGTTTACAACATTTGGAATGGAGCAGTGCAGGAGGGATGACTATGACCCTGACTCAAGCCTGGAGTACAGTGAAGAGGAGACCTACCAGCAGTTCCTAGACTTCTATCATGATGTCCTACCCGAGTTCAAGAACGTGGGGAAAGTGATTCAGTTTAAGGTGCGCACAGGCTGGGAAGGGGCCTGACACACCTCCTGAAACAGAGCATACAGGGGCAGAGCTAGGGCTCAGGCTGTTCACCTGGGTAGAGTCATGTGCCAGTATATGCGTGACCTGAGACTGAGCATGCTAGCACTTGGTAAACAGTACTTGATTCTCTTCCTTTTCACTCCCCACTCTGGGCACTGCCATGTAGCTGCCACAGGAAATCATAAGTAGGTGTTAGCATGTTTTCTGAATGCTGGAGCCTGAGTTGGAAAGTACTCTTATACAGTGCCTTTGTGCAACAGCTCTTCCCAGGAGTTTATCGGCAGGCCTGCTTTACCTAGCCATCTCAGCCTTCACTTAGCTGCTCCCTCTTTCAGTGCTTCACCCACAACCATGCCACTCAATTTCAATCACTGAGTAAGTGAAAAGTGACCCTTCATTCCAGGGACTCACTGAGTAGCTGCTAACATATAAGCATTCACCGTGTATCTGTGATTTGATCATATCTGAACCTGAATGACTTTGTTATATTAGGACAAGGGAAATATCCCTTATTTTGGAGAAAAGTAGGAATAAAGCTGTAGGGTTGTTTTATCTATCTATCTATCTATCTATCTATCTATCTATCTATCTATCTATCTATCTATTTTTGCTGTCAGAAGTGAAAGTATACAGTTAGAATAATTGAGCACCATGGATATTTAAGAAATATGAGATTACAATCTGCTTTCCAGATTTAAAGTACATTCTTTAGTGGTGGGACTTGATGGTGCAGGCCTTCATGGTGCAGGTGTAATCCCAGCACTCTGGGAGGCAGAGGCAGGTGGATCTCTGTGAGTTTGAGGCCTACAAAGGTCTACAAAGTGAGTCCAAGACAGCCAAGGCCACACAGAGAAACCCTGTCTCAAAAACAACAACAAAAGTAAAAGATAAAACACATTCTTTAAAATTTGTTTCCCAAAGAAGGGGAAATAGAACAAAGTGTTATAAAGAGATAGAGGAGAATCTAGAAAGGGGATTCAATGGGGAGGGATGTAAGCTCTTTCTAAAATTTTAAAATTTAAAGCTGGGTGGTGGTGGTGTACATCTTTCATGGCAGCACTCAGGAGACAGAGGCAGGCAGATATCAATGCTAGCTTGTCCTATAGAGTGAAGTCTAGGACAGCCAGGGTAACACAGATACCCTGCCTCATAAGACCATAAACATAAATAAACCCTGCATAAAAAAACCCCCAACAAATAAATAGACAAATTTTTAAATAAAAAAAGAAGTAAAAATTTGGTTTCCTCTTGGGCTGGCAAGATGACTCGGTGATTAAAGACACTTGCCACTAAGCCTGACAACTTGAATTCAGTTTCCAGGACCCTCATGGTGGAAGGAAAGAACTAACTCTTGCAAACTGTCCTCAGACCTGCATATACATACTGTGATGTGAGCATGACATGCACACACAAACAAATAAGTGTAAAACGAATTAAAGATTTTTCAAACTTTTTATTTTTGTGACATGTGCCTTTCCCTTGTCACTACTCAGAGCAAAGGATAAGCGCTGAAGTGTCAGCATGTAGTTACGTCTGCATTGTTCCACATGGAAGCAAGCACCAGCCAAGGAGGCGGTCTGGTTTGCCTCTCTGATGTCCCTTTACCTCTCTGTGCCTCTTCCTAATCTCAAGTGACACTGGCTTATATCAGTGTTTTCCCTCAGAGGGCCCGTGGATCCTGATGCTTCTTTGGAGTGGCAACAGTGAAACTGTTTTCAGAACTTTAGATTGGCAGCTTAGTCGTAGGGTGCTTTCCTAGCATGCAAAAATCCCTGGGTTCTATCCCCAGCATAGTAGGATAGGGATGAGGCTTTCAGGGAGGTTCGTGGAAGTTGCATTATTACCTGTAGCAGGTTGCTTCCATTCACCACAACATTTTTTTTTCTAGAAAGCAAATAGGATGATAAGGCTCATGCTAATCATATTGGCAGTTATTAAATGAAAAGCTCTTTTAATTTTTTTTTAATATTAGTTACCATTTATTAACTCTGTACCCCAGCTTTATCCCACTCCCTCATTCCCTCCCAATCCCACCCTCCCTCCCTCATCTCCTCCCTGCCCCTTTTCAAGTCCACTGATAGGGGAGGTCTTCCTCCCCTTTCATCTGAACCTGGTTTATCAGGTATCTTCAGATTGGCTGCAAAGTCCTCCTCTGTGGCCTAGCAGGGCTGCTTCTCCCTCAGGGGATGGGGAAGGTCAAAGAGCCAGCCACTGAGTTCCTGTCAGAAACAGTCCCTGTTTCCCTTACTAGAAGAACCCACTTGGATAGTGAGGTACCATGGGCTACACCCAAGCAGGGGTTCTAGGTTATATCCGTACATGGTCCTTGGTTGGAAAAACAGTCTAAGAAAAGACCCCTTGTGCCCAGATAATATTTGGTCCTTGTGGAACTCATGTCCTCTCCAGGTCATACTAACTCCCCCTTCTTTCATATGATTCCCTGCACTCTGCCGAAGTTCTCAGTATCTGTTTTGGCACACTGCTAGGTAGAGTCTTTCAGAGGCCCTCTCTGGTAGGCTCCTGTCCTGTTACTTGTTTTCTCCTACATCCAATGTCCATCCCATTTGTCTTTCTAACTGAGGATTGATCATCTTACCCCAGGTCCTCTTTCTTGTTTATCTTTTAGTATGTTTATCCTATCTTATGATTGAAAAGCTCTTTAGTAAATTTGTGGTACAGAAATTGTCAGAACATCAAATTCACTATGGAAAATCAGTAGTTCTTTGGAAACCATAGGACTAAATTATTATTGTCACTACGTAGTTCTGAGGATTGAACCTAGGGTCTTGTACATGCTGGGCAAAAGTGCTGCAATATTTTGTATTTTAAGGCAGCTCAGGCTGGCCTGGAACTTGTAGTAGTCCTCCTGCCTCAGCCTCCCTATTACCGGGATTTTAGACATGTGCCACCAATCCTGACTGTATTATATAATTTTAAAAGTCCCTACGCATGGTTGACATGGATTCCCAAGGCCCTTTAGTCTTCTTTCTAAAGATGGCATTACAGATTGAGTAAGATCCTATCTGCCTTTGGTTGTTCTAATAATAACACCCTGAGGCAAAACTGAATAGCTTCATTTTGAAGATAAAAGCTCAACACTAGTAGGAATATTTAAAGATCTTTTTACATGTCATTTTATACAAATCAAATTTGTCATTTTTGAAGGCAATGATCGATTCTTTAACCCTATTTATACTAGGAAAAACATATGAAAATGAGATATTATTCACACCTACATGGAATAAATTCTACTGTTTAGTTTTGTATTTTTTTCAAGACACGGTTTCTCTTTGTAGCCCTGGCTGTCCTGGACTCGATTTGTACACCAGGTTGGCCTGAAACTCACAGAGACCCACCTGCCTCTACCTAGGATTAAAGGCATGCACTACCACATCCGCCTAAATTCTACTACTATCAAGAATGAGTAGGAGAAATACATTCGTAAAGCTACTTCTGAGAGCAGTTTGTGCACAGCCTAGTAAAGTGGAATCCTATAAATGAGCATGCTTCTTCTGTTTATGCACACTAGAGAGAGCCTCACACCTACAGAGATGGCTTTGTGAATGGGAGATTGGAAGGATTGGGGATAGTCATGGGCAGATACAGAAATGTGATGGTTTATAGATATGTCTAGGATAGAGCAGTTGAGTCGTCAAGCTTGTATTAAAGCCTTGAAAAAGAATAAAGAATACCATCTATATAAAAACTTTAGAGCCAGGCATGTTGGCGTTCTCCTTTGATCCCAGTACTTAGGAGGTAGAGGCAGGTGGATCTGTGAGTTCGAGGCCAGCCTGGTCTGCATGGTAAGTTTCAGGATAGCCAGGATTATCTAGAGACCCTATCTCAGAAAAAAAGTATAAGAATTTTAAAAGTACAAAGTAATACTAGCAGGTGTACTCAGACTTTTGACATTGTGACATATGTCATTTACAGAGTTAATGCCTGAGAACTACAATCAAGTTTAAGAAAACAAAAACCAAAACAAAAACATCACCACCACCACCAAAAAAAAAAAAAAAAAAAAAAAATAGAAAAAAACTCAATATTTTAACTAAGTTTGTGATTTTTTTTTTATGTTTGGCCATATTCATAACTATCAACTCATGGCCCACAGGAGGCTATATGCTGGCTATATATCCAGATACACCAGAATCAGTATACATATTTTTGCTTTCAAGGGAAGAAGATTGTCTGTATATGTAATTGTTTTATATCCCATTTTGGTTAGTATATATTTATGAGTATGATGTATTTTCTGCCACATAATATATGTATGACTATATGTATACATGTGTCTACTAAAGTATACATATACATATATATTCAAAACAGATACACACACACACACACACACGCACAAAACAAGTGCTCTTAACTGCTGAGCCATCTCTCCAACCCCTGAATTCGATTTTTATGTATCTATGAAACATTTTATACATAACAGGTTTAAAAAACAGCGAAGATCGATAGAGATGAGGCAGTTGAGGTCTGCAAATGTTATTAGGTGCTTAGATATGCTTTGAATTGATAGGAAAATGTGCTGGCCTATCTTAGATGCTTTGAGGGAGTATTTGTCTGGACAAAATGCATTTGGTGGTTTGCTTCTTTTGAAAACTTTTTTTTTTTTTTTTTTGTGACGGCATTATTTGTTCCTTAGGTCAGCTGTAACTTGGAACCTCATCTGAGGGGCAATGTTTATGTTCAGTACCAGTCGTAAGTATTGTGAACATGCACTTGTCTTCATGTCTCATTGTAGTTATTGTATTGTTTCTTTGATGCCACTAAAAATGTAGCTTTCCTATGCATAATACTTTTCAAAATATCAATATGAAGAGCTCACCAAAAGGAAGGATTTGAAAAAAAAAAAACCAAACTTTTATTTCATTCTTTGTATACTTACAGGGTTTTGATTCTTTTATAATATGGTTATATATATGTTATAAATGTAAAATATATATTGAATAATCTTCATAATTAAAATACAAAGTGAAAAGGGCTAATTAGAATAGAGAGTAGAAAATACCAATCTAAGTTACAAGGAATTAAAGCTCCAAATGAGTATGCATTTGACCAGCTAGTATGTAGTCCTATATTATCCCTGTATGTACTGACATTTAAGAAGTGCTATGGCTAATGACTTCAATTAGCTATTGTACTAAGAATAGCAGTCCTAGCTGAGAAAGCATGGGTTCTAACAAGGGGAAACACTTTTGCATATTTAATTTTCAAATCTTGCAGATTAAGAAGCTTTAACTCTAGCCAATTTCCATGCAGCAAAACCTTTTAGAGGGTTGATAGGTCTCTGAATGAACTAGGCTGTGGGCACCTGAATGCTCTGGGGACTACGTAGGCAATCCAAAATTGAGCTTGGTAGTCCTCCAGTAAATGGACAAGAGGGCTAAATCAGAATAGGTTTGTTGTACTTATGAGAGTTACTATAAAGCATACCCTTTGATTTTTGCTTCCAAGGGAAGAAGACTGTCAAGCAGCTTTTTCTCTTTTTAATGGACGATGGTATGCAGGACGACAGCTTCAATGTGAATTCTGCCCAGTGACCCGGTGGAAAATGGCAATTTGTGGTAAAAGTCAATGTAGTGGCACCCTTTCCCCATTTCTACACTATACAAAGGGATCTTCGTAGGAAGAAAACTATTTTAAAGGGATGAAGCAGTTTTGTCTCATATTACAGAGTGGTTATGTAAAGGACATCACGGTTTAGATCTGTAACAGGCCTGTGAGTTACTATCTGGATGAAATGACTGATGTCACAATATATTGGTGACAGTATTGCGACTTGATTTTCAGTCTTAAGATCCTCATTCCTGGATTCTGTGTGACAATATTGTGTCTTAACTAAAGATACCCACATTATCCACGTTGCAGTTTCAAAGGTGTTTTCTCTAGACATTGGCTTTTCTCCTTGAGCTGTTTGTCTTGATCCCTAAGGAATCTTCCATCATCATCACCACATCATTACCAGTGGCTAACATTTCCCACATTATTTGAAGTCACACTGTTGTGCATTCGAGACCATTAGTAGGTGCGGATGAGTTAAGCTATATGTTGTATGCTCAGTTACACTGACTCATCTGAGGGCAGCAGACAAACCAGGAAATGATTCAGCACTGCAGAGAGTAACCAGCCACTTTGAAGGTCTCATCATTTTCTGATTTCTACAAGTGTGCTTAGTCAAGCCAGTATGAAGTTCCCCAGGTGAAGAGGCACAAAGCTCTTACACCCCAGGAGTATGCTTCTGCCTTCTTGTGTTTCTCTACTCTTCCTTCTCAGGTGCTTAAAACTTGCGTAAAAATACATATATAATTTATCAAACAAGTCTAAATCTTTAGCAGCCTTCTCTTAATGGATGTTGTCATTTAAAAAAACATATATGATGGGTGGGCATGGATGGTGCCACCTTTGGTTCTAAAACTTGTTGAGGGAGGCCAAGAGAGGAGGATTTTGAGCTTGGACTATATAATGAGACCTTTTCTTGAAATCAATCAATCGATTGATTAATTAATTTAAAAATTCTAAAAAAGATGGGGCTAGAGAGAAGGGAATCTCCCACTTTATTCTGACCTGCATGGGCACCAGCCATGTATATGGTATAAATACAGAAATGCAGGCAAAATACTCATACATAAAATAACTAAGCCTTAAGAATTTTTTTTATAATTTCCAAAATGAAGTTTTATTTGTCAAATCTCACCTCCTAATATACATATTTTTTATTTATTACAAGTTACTCTCTTTGTATCCCAGATGTAGCCCTTCCTCATACCCTCCCATGACCCTCCCCCAGTCCACTGATAGGGTAGGTCCTCCTCCCCTTCCATCTGACCCTAGCTTATCAGGTTTCATCTGGATTTGGTTGTATTGTCTTCCTCTGTGGCCTGGGAAGGCTGCTCTTCCCTCAGGGGGAGGTGATCAAAGAGCCAGTCACTGAGTTCATGTCAGAGGCAGTCCCTGTTCCCATTACTAGGGAACACACTTGTACACTGAGCTGCCATGGGCTAAATCTGAGCAGGGGTTCTAGGTTATCTCCATACATGGTCCTTGGTTGGAGTATCAGTCTTAGAAAAGACTCCTTTGCCCAGATTTTTTGGTTCTGTTGCTCTCCTTGTGGAGCTCCAAAGCCAGGTGGCGGTAGTGCATGCCTGTAATCCCAGCACTTGGGAGGCAGGGACAGGTGGATCTCATGAGTTTGAGAGATCAGCTTGGTCTATAGTTTCAGGATAGCCAGGGTTATACAGAGATACCCTGTCTCAAAAAGCCCAAAAGAAACATATAAGCAGGGAATTCTAAAATGAGAAAATGAGAACCACCATTACATACTAAGTTTTAGGTTTGGGCAGATGAACAAGATGGCAGTGTATTCTCTTTATAAGGCAGTTAGTTTTGCTAGTTCCTAGAGATGCAGTATAATACCTAGTAATAGTTTTGAGTATAACTTTGAAATCTCCAAACCAGTTTTATTTTATTAAAAATGAAATATAAACGGCTTTAATACATTTCTCAGTTACTAATAACTATTTTGTGTTCTTATTATTGACTTATGATTTATCTTCGAGAGATATCTTTGTAGGCAGTTGAGCATTTTTATTTGTTGCATCTTCTTATTAAACTATAGAAGTTCTTGATAGATTCTCTATACCTGTATCTGATCACAGAGGTCATCTGCAAATTCTCTCAGAATTTTACTTTTGGTACAAAAGTTTCCTTCCTTTCTTTTTTTTTCTTGGTGTGTGTGTGTGTGTGTGTGTGTGTGTGTGTGTGTGTGTGTGTGTG